>NC_134220.1:23342253-23645283 GCF_965140235.1 Caretta caretta | reverse complement strand
TACCTGGTGCTTGCTGTCTGTCATTCTAGGTGACATTTTATGCCCTCAGTCTTTTGGAACATGATGTCATTTTTTCCAGTCCCGAATGCTGTTTGGCCAGCTGATCACACCGCCTGCTGCAAAGAAATATAATATACCTACAGCACTACAGATAAATGTAAGCTTTGATTTTGTCAAGTCCCCAAATCAATGCACCAAGGTGATCTCTTAAAATGGTTTCCTTCTGGAAACTGTGCAAAAAGGGGCATCAGAAAAGATATTCAGCATTTGGTTATTAAGCGTATACAGGGCAGCCCGCTGTTCCTTGCCGGCAGAACATTTGTTTTAGACAAGCCTTTCAAAAGTACACATTGCCACTGGAGAATGCCTTGGTGCACTTTTTATCCCTCCCTCCTGTGAATCAAAGTTTTTAATAAGTGGGAATGGCACAGTACAGCTGTATCTCGGAAGAGTTAGCTAAAGAGTCCCTGTTACACACCAGCCACAGTCTTGTAGGTTTCCCCAAGCTACAAAGGGACCAGTCTCAGAGACATTCGCTACAGAAGGAGAAAATCCTTCCTGGGGATAAATAATTCATTCCCATGTTTGGAATAATGCTTCATTTTACACATTACAGAGAGCAGGCATACAGCTGCTAAGAGACTAAGGAAAGATTACAGGAGCAGAGCCTCTCAGCCAGGTACAATGGCTCTGTTCATCCCTGCTTTGGTGCTTGAAGCAGGCACGGGGAGGTGACGGCTTGCGCCTACTGTATTCTGTGGGGTGCTGGGCTGGTTTTGCCCTGGAGAAAGTTATAGGATGCTCATAATTGCACATCGACTACAATGGCCTCTCCTACCTCTGGCACATCCCATACTCCACCCTGTGTGAGGGCCTCCTTCTGGGGAGGGTCAGGGGGGAACCAGAGATGGCAGGGTGTTGTGCTTTTGCTCTTTATACAATGAAACACCACTATGCAGAAACCACCCAGTAGGGTCCCAAATAACAATGCTCACTGAGCATGCACAAACATGCATGGCCTAGCTACAGATGCTCTGCTACTGTGACTGGTTTCTGGTGGCTTCTAGGACATAGAACACAGTTCATCACTCTTCATCAGGGTGTCCACACCACGCATCCCACCTGGGGCTCGTTCAGCTGGTCGATACAGGTGTGAGACCATGGCCCTGCCCTCTCTGAGGAGTCCAGCAGCAGCGCTAGCATCATGTAGCTCTTGGGGCCAGGGGACAGCAAGCGCTCTGGCTGTGCCCAGCCTGCTAGCCCGCTCTCCGTCCACACAGGAGGTTGGCACGTTCTAGCCCTAAAATTTTAGACAATACAGAGATAAGAATGGCCAGGCTAATCACCAGACCATTATTCTTTCACGTTGTTTTTTAATAAATCAAAAAGCTGCATCTGTATAAATGTTTCCCAGCATCCTTATCTGTAATGATAAATATTTGGGTTACAGCCTTTTTTTTTTTTTTAATTGTTGTTGTTGAGTACCGTTGTGTAAAGTCTAACAGGCAGCCATTTGCTGAGTCCTTCTGTTCTTCTGAAAACTGAACAGTCGGGCTTGTTTAATCGCCTTATGTTATTATTGATAGTCTCGTGGAGTGTAAATAATTTTAGTGAGGGGAAATGTATTAATGCCAGCTTTGAGCTCCTGAATTCTTGCAATAGGCGGCCTCCAGTCTCGGGCTGTTTGAATCATGCACAGAGGAGCTTGCAAAGGAACATGAATCCTTTCTGACGCTTCCACTGAAGTCGTGTGTGTGTCCGGGGCTGGGCTGGGAAGGCTTCGAATAATTCTGGTCACACATGTTCACGAAAGATTAATTAAACCTGGAACAGATGCAGAGAAGAGCGACTGGGATGATCAGGGGAATGGAGAGTCTGTCTTACAAGAGAGGATTAAAAGAGCATGGCTTGTTTGGTCTAGTAAGATGAAGGCTGGGAGAGGATAATCTTTATGAACACAGCCGGGAGGCCAAATACCAAGAACTGTTTGAGCTAAATGACAATGTTGGCACAAGAATGAATGGTTATAAACTGGTATTGCATACATTTAGGCCGGAAATCAGAAGAAGGGTTCTAATCACCATAGGAGCAAGATTCTGGAACAGCCTTCCAGCGGGAGTAATGGGGGCAAACAACCTAACTAGTTTTAAGATGGAGCATGATAAGTTTATGAATGGGATTATATGACAGGGCTGACTGCGATAGCAAGAGCCTGGACTTGATGACTCAAGAGGTCTCTTCTCCTTCTGTGTCCTGCAATGATCCTGAAGAATTTTGTGGAGCGCTTTTAAGGTCCTCTTCCCCAACTGCCTTATGATTTAAGAATGATTTCTCCATCAATCAGTGCTGAGTTCAGAAAGTGCTTCAATGATCTCAGGGAAGGGCTTGAAACACCTAAAAATGTACTAAGTGTCTCAGGAGGGGAGGAGTAGGTTCAAGGTAACAAATGCTAAGGAAGTATGTATGAGAAAGAAATGTTACCAGAAATATGCAGTACATAGAAGATGAGGCATGAGGCCCAAATCTTCCTCCCTGCGTAAAGCCTAATTAAACAGGCTTTGCACAGGAGTATTTGCAGAGAGCAGTATCTTCCCCTGCTTCTTAGCTACCACTCCAGCCTATGGATACTGCATCTACATCACTGGGTGCCAAATGGAAGGAAAAGGATGGCCAGTGCAACTGCATAATTGCAGATCAACTTACCATGCTCCTGCAACTCATGAGCTGTTGAACTCTTTCCTTTTCAGCTGTGGATAGAGCTCCTTTAGACCCTGATTCTATGCCTTTCCGGCTGTATCTATGCCACAGAGGGTAGGATCTAAGCCTCAACATATAACAAAACTGTGGAAACATTTCCAAGAATTCAAGTGTCCTAAACACTGTAGTGAAACCAAAAGTTTTAACTGGAAAAATGAATTTGGTGTGTTGTTTTAATTCTATTTTGAATAAAATCTTAGTGGGATAATCCCCCTCACGCCCCAATGCATGGCTAGAAATGAAGTGTATTAAATATTTCAGAATATTTCTACACAAGAAAGCGTCCAACTGTGAAAGGAGGTGTTCCTTCATGTTGAATCAATAAGACTGTGCTCGTGCCCTGCATCGAACATGAGTTCATTGAAAAATTGGTGACCTATAGCAATCTATAGTGCTGCAGAGGCTAAGTCATGTTCAACAACAAAAAAAAGGAGCAAAATATAGAAAAGCAAACATCTTACAACCATGAAAGAAAGGTGCTCTTTCAAGTTAAAGCAATAGGACTACATCTATGGCCTGCATAAAACACGAGTCTTTAATAGAGTTATTTCAGTAAACGGCGTCTAATGGCTGTAGTAGCCACAAGCTGACTTCAGAGATACCTACCGCAGGAACATGGTGTGTTATTAAAAGGTGAGACCTGAGTAAATTTAGACAATGCACAAACAAAAATCAATGCCTTTAAAAACTTGAACTCTCCTTCCTTTGGTGTCTTTGCATTTAAGCTCCATGTTACGGTAGCAATAGACGCCATTCACCCTTTGTCAGGTGTATTAACACCTGCAGCACATAGAAAATAAAATTCATGGTGAGTGTAAGACTCTGGGGAATACGCTATTTGGATGTGGGTATTGTGGCAAAAAGAATGGTTTTGGTTTTTGTTAATGACAGCAACACTTTCTAGGTCATGTTAGATCTACAATATGTCCCAAGGTAGAGATGCTTGACCTGGGTGTCACGAGCTATGGAGAGGTGAGGTGCAAACAGGTGTCAAGGGTGTTAAATAGGAAGGGCATCCCCCAGCAAGGTAGGAGGAGGTTTAGGTGGGGGTATGCCAGTATTGAAAAGATTGAGAGCCACTATCCTAAGGAAGACTGGATGGCTATTATTGCAGAAAGTAATAAATGAAGGCCCCAAACTAGCAAGCAGCTGTGCAACTGCGAATCCTTGCACCCATATGTCATCATTGGCAGGACTGGAGCCTCCGAGAAGTTATGGAGTGTTCCCATTACAGCTGGTAGGAAAATTTCATACAGTTCAAAATGTTTATGACAAAGAGCATGCGGGGAGGAGGGATTGTCAAAGTTTTCATTTTTTTAACTACTTTCTAATTCCAATCAGAAATAAAAGGGGGATAAAGAGACTACCATCTTCCTGAAAATGGAAGCAGCTCGTATGTTAAAAATCTTAATCAAGAGAGGAGGAATAACTGGCAGTTACTAAGGGTCTAAGTGAAGGACACAAATCCACACCGTGTAGAGGTCAAGCACAGGAGTTTATTACGTACAGAGCTGACGGAGTGTCACCTCGCTTATTAGGCTCAGAGACGCTGTCAATCGATTACAATGGAATACATGGATTTTCCATTGGCGGGGAAAATGATAGGGTAGGCAGTCCCACACCCCCGGATAGGTTTAGCTGCAAGACATGCTAGCACAGTAGCCAATGGTCAAAAGGTTACAGAATGTCTCCGCCCGTAGTCTCAAGTTAACAAATTAACATTTAGCATTTAATTAGTACTTTAATAAATGTATTAGTATAGAATATATGTTGGATTCAATTTGGGGTCCATAGGACTGAAGTAGCTCCTTTGATTGTCCAACAGATACATATCTAGGGGTAAAAGCAAAGAAACAATGAACGTATATGGCAATAAAGATGGTCTTTCAAGTTGCTTATTTGTGTTTTAAGGCAGGCATTGGTTCCTGGGAAAGGGAGGTGGGAGGAGGCCGTATCTTATACTGACATGTTCCAACCTTTTCATAAACTCAAGGTTGGATGTGTGGGAAGAACATCTCCCTACAGAAGAAACTAACACAACAGAAACAGGGCTTCTTTGTTCTATTTGCAACTTGGAATAAGACACAGTTATTGCCCCCCGCATCTGGCGTTTTGCTGACCAGGCATATCTTAGCAAAAGCAAGGTTATCTTTAGTTATTCTGCTTTCTCTTAGCTATTGCTAGGCCTCTGACCTCTTGACCAAACTCTGGACTTTGGGCCTGTACCCCAATCCATATACCAGGTTATTACATTAGTAATGGATTTTAACCCATCACTAAGTCTGAAGAAAGTTATGATGGTAATATTTGAAATAGAAGTGGTAATCTAAAAATATTACAGCAATATCTCCAACTCCCGAGAGAAGGGATAGAATCACAATTCACAGATTATTCACTGAGATGAGAATATTAAAAGGTGCTGGTAGAACTTTGTTTACCATCCGGCGGGGAAAGCTCTTATGTTCCCAAGCACACGGGAATTGTGATGGAAAAAGGAGTCTTCTTACTCATACTACTCTGGGGCAACGCAGCTGCTTCATTGCCTCAGGGCTCCCGTAGCCAATCGCAAGTGCTGTATTCCAACTATCTTGGAGAGAGATTTGACTGGTAGATCTGCAGGTTCTGTGATGCCTGGCCCTGCGCTTCCTAGACAGCAAATGGAGATGGACCCAAGGCACAAATTATTTGAATTTGAACGTTCCTTAAGCTTGGTAGACCCAAGATGGTTTGGGCCCATCTCCTGCAGAAATCAGATCACTTTTAAAAGTTATCTTGAGAAATGCAAGGGGAGTTTAGACATTTGGAACAGATGCAAACAAGGCCTAAGGAATTTTTGTGGGAAAGGAGACGACTGGACCAGTTTAAAGTGAGTATTTGAGGCTATGCGGAACAAACTTATCTTTTCACACAATATGGAAATGTAGTGTGAAAATTCTGTTACTGGAATGTTTAACTCCTTGGCATTGTTAACATGGTGCAGCAAAACGTAGGGTGAAAACTGGACCTGCCAGGGACAACTCAATTCCCTATTTTGGAGTTAGGCTAGTATTTTCAAAAGAGCCTAAGGCAGGTAGGCCCAGTCTTTTAAAAGTATTTAGGCATTGCTCCACCTCCTGGCAGAAACATAGGCATCTAGGAAACTTTAGGTACCTACAGGGTTATGTGGCAGCCGAGTGATGGTTTTGTGGCCATCGGTGCTTAAATGTTGGATTTAGGCACCTCATGAGGCAATTAGGCACCCAAATCCCTTTATGAATCCAGCTCCTACGTGCCCGTCAGTTTTGAAAATGGGACATAGCCATCTCAGTTATACAGGCCTTGCAACGCCGAGCTGAGCAATGCCTAAACACCTTTAAAAATCTTCACCTTATGCATGGAACTCCAACTAAATTTCAGTGGCATTTGGACATCTAACTCCATTAAGTACTTTTTTTCAGGGGGAAGGGGACAGGGCAAGGAAGGACAAAGGAATACGCATATATATTTAGTTCAGAAGACCACAGGAAGTGAAAGGGAAGAATATTAAATCTGAGACAAAGATGACCAGCAGAAATGCAGTGGGAGATTCTGAAGTAGACATAGCCAGAAATGCTAAAACAAAACTTCACTACGTTCTCCATTGCCACAGAAATGAGATCAATAAAAGATGATGTTTGAACATTTCTGGATGAAATGGGAAATGAAGCCACAGAGGACCGTATAACAGCTACCATATCACAGGGTCCAAAATGTATTTACAGCCCAGAACGTTAAAAAACGGGCTATGTGATAGCAGCTGAGAAGCAGCATTGAGAAAACAACTTTGAGATCAGTGAAGCAGAGAGCAAGCGAGCTTCTTAACGGAGAAAATGGTAAAATCGCCAGAGAGGCTGCACAGCTGTTAACTAAGGTTCCAAATGAACCTTGAAAGCATAACAGAGAGACTGCCATGTGATAGCATTCTTAGGCGAATGGAGTCAGTGCTGGAAACCCAGTTAGCCAGAGAGATAGCAAGCCCAATATTAAATTATACCAGTTCTACCTAATCTGTATAAATGAGGTAGGAAGTGGCTCTGAGAGCAATAGTAGCTGCAAAAGGAATGATATCGGTGAACTGGAAAAGGAAACTCATAATGTATATTACATATGGGCCACTGCCCATCAGGTTCTAGTAAACTACGATAATTCCTCCCCCAGGTATGAATAAAATGAACACTTGTGATTTTGTGTGGAAGTAATTTCTGGATTTGTGCTTGGAATAACTGGCATCTAGAATAGCCATCTTGGTTTGCCTATTCCACAAGCTCTGTTTTAGCAGCAGCCACTAGACTGGCTTGTTGAGTTAATTTTCTGCTTATTTCATTTTCTGCTTCCCTTTTCATTCTCTTTTCCTGCGATTCTTTAGTATAGATCCAGTTTTAATAGGCCATTGTTTCCTTTCCTGGCAATCTCAACATACCCCTTTGTTAACAATGTCTAAGTATTTATGCATTTTAAAATAAATAATAATGAAAGTGTAACAAGAACAGAAACCTTTGCAGGCTTCTGTCTGGGTACTTACACTACTCATTAGCATAGCATGGGAATGCCTCACAATTCTGAATGAATTTTTTCTTCACAACACTGCTGTATTTTCATTTTACAGATGGGGCACTGAGGCACAGAATGACTGGGTGACTTGCGCAGGTCATGCAGGAAGTTAGTGGCAGACTCAGAAATTGACCCCACATCTTGGGTGTCAGTCCAGTGTTTTATCTACTAGACCATCCCTGCTTCCTAGAAAAAAGCCCTTAAAAATCTCTCTTAACCTGCAAGGGGAGGGAATGTCTTTTCTTTTCTTTTTTTTTTTTTGAACAGGAACTCAGTGGTATTCAGGAAATGAAAAATGTTAAAGGAACAGATCTGTAGAACGGGGGGTCTATAGAATATATTTGCATTATATATACGGGAAACAAGGCATCTTTGAAGCAGATATTAAAAAGGAAATGAAACAAAGCAAGCAAAGTGACCTTTCCTATTTTCCCCACTTATTCTTCACATTGATTTAAATTAGGGATTCAATGTACTTTCTGCAAAGTCTCACTGTCCTGGCATCCAGTGAAGTGAGCTGTAGCTCATGAAAGCTTATGCTCAAATAAATGTGTTAGTCTCTAAGGTGCCACAAGTACTCCTTTTCTTTTTGTCCTGATATAGGTTGCTTTAGGCCCTTTCCCTAGAAGACTTCCTCTGTAATACCCACTACTTCCCTCTGCACCAGAGACACAATCCACTCCTCTTGTATGCTGGCTGGAATTAATAAAAGGCAGCTGCCATTATGACTCAGAAGCAATTACCTTGTGTTTTTATGGAGCGATTAAGCCCCTAATATGAAGAAGAGTCAAAAATTGAGCCCTGCATCCCTTACTAGGGTTTTAGAATTATTAATGTACTGCAACAGGCAAATAAGTGTTTCTCAGCATAGTGTCACGTTGACATAACAGGGGAGACAAATAGTTTCTTTGAAAAGATTTGATACCTTCATTCAGTTGCTTTCTACTACGCTTAAGCAGCTCGAGAATACTCACTTGGAGGGCATGCTGGCTGGATTTATAAGAGACTGAAGATTAAATTTTCCTTTCTAGTGCATTAGTACATTCATTGTGAAGGACTTCCCTTTGTTTCTTGAGCGATCCTTCAAGCATATTTCCTGAGCGTAGCTGTCTGCTGGAATAAAGCTCAGCAGCACCAACACCAAGGAGATGCTGGTGTCTTTTTTTATTTTGTTGCACGCTGGATATGTTTAAAGTGTTTATCTAATATAGCAAGAAAGGGGATTGAGAGTTATGGAAAATTCTGGGAGTCTCCTTTTCAGTTAACCATCTGTACTGTTGGGCTTGAACCAGCTCTGCTGAAGTCAGGGTAGGTCTTTACATTAGCTGTAGCGGGCCTTGGATAAGGCCCCAAATACTGTTGTACCACTGCTGCCATTTGGCAAGCCCTGTATGGCACATACTGTAAGTGAAAACACTGTAGAGCCAATATTGCCAACCCCAACCATTCAAAAATCATCAGTCATGCCCTCCCCCAAATCCATGGAATTGGCTTAAAAATCATGAGACATTTTAAAACAACAAACTTTGGGGTTCTTTGTAGTTGCTTTCTAAAGCTTGAGCCTTTAGGGTTCACATTTTCAAGCTTTTCTCTGCACCAGTGAAGGCCAGAAACTTATTTTAATTTTATAAATGAATGCTGGGAGTTTCACATAATCACATGACTCCAGGAGCTGGGGGCTTGAAGACAAACATCGTGAGACTAGTGATAAAATTGCAAGAGTTGGCAACAGTTCAATGTGATAGAACGGCCCAACCAGGACTACATAGAAATAGCCTTGACCATCTCATGTGGGGTCAGAAAAAGAACATGTCATGCCGAACTATTTAACTGAAGAACTTGCCTTTGTGGAACGTTATTCGAATGTAGGTTGCGATCGCTTCATTTCCTTTTTTAATTGTTCCATTTTACCTTTTTAACTAATCCATGAATTATTTGTGTTTCTCAGGCGAAAAGCTAGCAGGGTAAATGTACATGCAGCGTATGCACCGAAATCTAGGCACAGAACCAGCATTTTGTTTTCTGAATAAAAATGTGCCCCTCTGCATTGCAGAGCTATTTGTGGATATTTAAAAGTTTTCCCAGCAATGAACTAGAGCAGCGATGGCATGTCCCCATCAGGGCACAGTTTGAGAATGTAGTGCCATGGCCGGCACTCCTGGTTTAAAGCATTACTCTTAATACTCTGGTAAGCCTGCAAACATTATTACTTGGCTGTCTGCTCTTGCGGTAGATTAGAATGTTATGCTTGCCCAGAGGTCCCGACCCAAGATGAATTTAGAAGGACAGTCTTCATTACATTGTCCTAATCAGGCAAACCCCTGTTGTATTGAAAGAATATAATTTTCTTGGCAAGTAGTGGAATGCACTCCCGTGCCAGAGATGTCATTCGGAGACAACATTAGACGCCTAATTCTAAACGTAAAGGGAAAGTTTCCTCTGATGAATGTCCTGGGACTGGGAAGGAGGGTCTCTAGTGGTAGAGCTAGCACAGCGCATGAAGATGATGATGTAACTGTTCCTCTTGGAAGGAGCAGCACGCATTCCCTATGCACTGAGATCTGGAGCTGGCTGCTGATTGCAGACAACTTGCTTGCTGGCTGGGGCAACTGTACATACCTCTCATGAAGTGAGTCTGCAACAGGAGGCTTGCATTAGCAGCCCCCCCCCCCCCCCCCATGCCAGACTTGTGTTGCTGAGGGCTGTTGGAGAGAGCTCCTTACACACTTTTCTCTCCCATGCGCACTGTAGTGAACCTATTTGGAGAGGTTAAACAGGATTTGGTCATAGTGAATATAGTGCATCCACGGCGCACAGACAGCAGCTGGTAGTTCTCTGTCTCTCGGACTAACTCACAACAGCCTGAGCTGCCTCACATCACCACACTGGGTCTAAGTCCTGCCCTAATCCAGGAAATCATGGAAGTGACTGCGGACTACACCACTGGAACCAAGAGCAGATTTTAGTCCTATGTGTCTCAGTTTACCCATTTGTAAATTCATTCTACTTATCCTTGATTGTCACAGAGGGCCTTGTGAGGCTTCACTGTTGGAGATCCCTGGATGACAGGCACTGACATGAAGGCAAATTATGATGACTACTCTCATTCCACAAAGAACACTTCAGGGAGCAGGCCAACAGACTGTATATCCAGCTAAACTTATATCTGTGGAGGTGTGGGGCTGCCCTGCTCGGGGATGGAGCGGGCACTGAGATGCCTCAGTGTGTGCAGAGGGAGCATGCACACTCCAAAACCTCCTTCATGTGTGCAACACACTGCCCTCTTCTTGAACAGAATGGAGGGGACAGAGCCTGGAATCTACCTGCTCTACATTCCTCTGGGATGCTGTGTACCCCTGGGGAGCAATGCAGAGAGTATAGTACCATCAGGGCCTCATATGGTCCCCGCATTCCACAGACATGTAAGGGTTGGGCAGGATCTCGCTCTCAGCACTTAATCACAAAGCTGGCGACTGAAGAAACAAAGTCATTCACAGAACTACCATGTTCTAAATAAGGTTAAGACTATGCCAGCATTTTCACTGAAAATTAGGGTTTGCGAGAAGCACATATAACAATTCAGTAAGGAGGAATCAGACAGAAAGTGTCCCTGCAAGGCCGCCAAACCTTAGATATTCCTGCTATCTTTCAGCTCAGCGTGAGGCAGCATCTATAAAATCTTTGTGGAAGGATGGAAAATTTGCAGATTGCCTGCACTCAACAGTAACCTGAAAAGACCTACAGGTCCCTGGGAGTTAGTTAGCTACAGCAGTTATAACTGATGTGTGATGGGATTTTTAATTAGGCACTCTTTATAAAACTCTGTCTCTCCCTCCCCCCCCCTTTAAAATGTCATTGGCGAAACCACAGAATATACAACAAATGAAATTGAATGAATACACATGTAATTTATTTTTTATTTCATGGAGCCTTAGATTTTAAATTTGAGTCACAGGAGTTAGATCCATGAATCACCAATACTAAATTTTTCCATGTTTTTAAAAAACCTGTTATTCGACATAGTGAAACTGAAGTATGTTACATCTGCCTGAATACTTTCCCCTCTTACATTTCAGAATAGTGTGATAATTATCCTGTCAACCTGTAACCCCATTTACTTGAGTAATTCAAGTGCAAAAGAGAAGGGAAAAAAACCAAAAAGGAAACCAACCTCCATTACCTTGTAGTCCCAACATATGTGTTGTTTTCACCCAATTAACACTGTTTCTCATGAACGGTTTAGTGTTTGCAATTAGAATTGATGCAAGAAAGAGCTGGCACCAGATGCTGGGGTTTCACCAGATAAACAACTTCTAGGACACCAGCCACTGAATATGAAGCGAATGGATGTTTACCAAAGCTAACAAGTGTTGGTAATGCTTCTCTGTTAAAGTTTAGGGATCAAATACTTAAGTGAAAGTAGCCCTAAATAAGAATGTGCTAAAACTTTGTGCCAGAGAAAGATCTTTTATCTCACTGTACAACAATAAAGATGTCTGTCTGTAGACAGGCATGCTGTCTGGGAAGGATGTCAGCCCAGGAGAGGTACTCCATTATAGTGACAAGACAAACAGGAGGCATGCTGACTTACTTACCCGCATTGGTGAAAAGAAGCAGTGACTCAAGGAGCAAGAGTGGAGCAAGATTTCCATTGCAAATGAGCAAACGTGCAAAGGTTCCTACTCTGAGCCCGAGCCCACGTGTTCCCATTACCAGTGGGCAAACTGGCTGAGAGAAAACAAGAACCAGCCCAAGAGACTTGAACTTGCATTCATTTGAGATTTGAAAGAGATTGGACAACTTGATATAGGTTTCACATGCATCTTCTCTTTTCGGACTGGAAGTGCCAAAATACCAGGAGACAGGCTATGCATGAGATAGCTCATCTCAAAGTGTGATGTACTGGAAATTTCCTGAGAGAGCAGGTTGTGCAGAGGGGTCTCTCAAATGACAATGTGTAAAATGGCTGACCAAGCTGTATCTTTATTACATACCATGCTGAAGTCTAAATCCCAGGCAGGGAAGTCCTGGCACCTACAAAGGGCTTGGTCTAATGCTCATTAAATCAATGGAAGGATTCCCCTTGACTTCACTGGGTTTTGGATTGTGTCCAAAAAAGAAATTGCCCTGCTTGCCCTTCTCAGCTAATCCCTATTTCCTCACCTACACCAATCGGGAGACCTATCTGGTCTCCCCACTAATTTCAAAGACCTTGTGTGTGCTAAGGCCAGTAACATAGCTTAATGTAATGACGCAGGCTAGTGGCACCAGTCACCTTCCCGCTCTTCTGCTGACAGACTGGAGTCCCCAGTGGCCTAGCCTCTTTCTGCCTGAACTAATGGTTAGGGTTAATGCCTGTTTGCTGGGAGTAAACATATTCTTTTATCCCTCAACTACACCAACTCCTTAGGATAGCCATTTGCCATGACTATTTGGACTCCTGCTGTCAGAACCATCTATTTCCTATCCGGAAAGTTGCAGTGCTGAAACAAATGGGGAGTGGGGAGAGTTGGGAAAACATCTGTTCTCACAAAATTCCTCAGTACAATTTTGCAGATTTAAGAGATTTAGAAGAGCAAGTAAAATCCAGCTGATTAACAAAGCAATCTTCAAACAGCGAGGTTTACCCATCACTAGCCACTCTCTGCTGCTCAACAGAAACCAGAAAATATTTTTGCAGAAACCAAATATTGTCCTTGGCCAAAAAACATCCCCAAGCCCTTTCAAAATTCACTGTAGATAATATGTGAGGATAGAATGTTAGTCCCTGCTAGCAGCTGCACAACGAGCGTGCCCGGTGAGCAATTATCACTCCATCTGAATGATGTTAAGCCAAGCGGCAGACTGGAGGGAGTCTCTGAGCACAACCACCTTCTATGTTCCTCCCCCTTCCACCCACACATCCACCCAAGTTGTGTCAGCTCCATCAGTCACACCCCTGCATGGAGTGCCTAGAAATGGAAAGAGAGCAGCTGCTCTGCACCTGGGACTGAAATCCTGGCAGATCGTGTGTTTGGTTTAATCATTTTCCATAGATCAACAGTTTCTGAATAGTGCACACACTTCATTCAGTGCAGCAGGTTTTTAAATTCTCATTGTACATTCATGGATCATTGAACCTTTTCTAAGCCTCTGCAATTGTTCCCATTGTTAAACCAAAATGTTAATGTCTTCCATGCTGTTCTTCCCTCTAGTTCAGTGCATTTCAACGGGGGTTAAAAGGTAAAAACACTCCGAAAATTCAAGTGCTCATCCCTATAAGCTATTCCTCCTCGCCCCGCCAATATCACTTGACCTCTTATCAATAGTGTTAAATGCTGACATCTATAGGAGATAATAGAATTACAACAGCGGTTTCTCCAGTAAATCAATAGAGTATCACTGATTCTGCTGTACAAATTGCTGCTGAGGCAGTATTAAAGTGGTGTCATGTTATCAGTGTAAAGATTTATACATTTGTAATGAACAACTGATTGTTTTCTACAATGGCCTGTTTGGGCCATCATGTGTTTTCCTTTATCCTTTGAACACACATTTAGCATATTACCAAGCCAATGTTTTACTGGAGCAAATCCTTACCATTCATGGAGGAAGGAGCTCACTTTGTATCCTTTTCCCCCCTACTTTGTTGCAGGCCTCAATATAAATTCTAGTTCATATTTTGTAAAAATGAAAGTAATATTCTTAATGAGAGATAGGTTCCAATCCTGCAAATTAAAGAAAGTGACTAGGGGAATGGCTTTTCTAGATGTGACTCTGAAAAGTAGGGAGGAACTGGTTGAGAACTTGAAGGTGGAAGGCTGTTCTTGATTCTATGGAATGGCAGGAGGGAAAACAGTAGAATAAAGACAATAGATTTCAAGAAGGCAGACTTTAGCAAACTCAGAGAGTTGGTAGATAAGATCCTGTGGGAAGCAAATCTAACAGAAAAAAAGTTCAGTGAGAGTTGGCAGTTTATTTAAAGAGACATTATTAAGAGCACAAGAACTAGGTGTAGGAAAGGTAGGAAGTATGGTAAGAGATCACTCTGGCTTAACCAGGAGATCTTCAACGACCTGAAACTCAAAAAAAAAAAAAAAGTCATCCAAATTAGTGGAAACTAGGTCAAATTACAAAGGCTGAATATATATATATATATACAAGCATGTAGGGACAACCTTAGAAAGGCCATGGCAAAAAAAAAGAAGAAAAAAAAAAAAGATTAGCTAGGGAAATAAAGAGTAAGAAAGCATTAGTAAAAAGAGGAGGAACACCACAGATGAGTAGGCCCATAACTCAATACGGAGGGAAAGACAACAGAAAATGCAGCGATGGCTGAAGTGTTAAATGCCTTTCTTGTTTCAGTTTTTACCAGAAAGGTTAGCAGTGATTGGATGAGTAACAGAGTGAATATCAGTGTAAATGGGGTCGTATCAGAGACTGAAATAGGGAAAGAACAAGTTGAGAATTATTTAGAGAAGATAGATGTCTTGAACTCAGCAGGGCCTGATGAAATACATCCTAGAATACTTAAGGAACTGGCTCAAGAGATCTCTGAGTCACTAGTGATTACCAAGTGGGCTTGGCTACACTTACATTTTATAGCGCTCTAACTTGCTGGCTCGG
Organism: Caretta caretta; assembly: GCF_965140235.1. Classification (NCBI taxonomy): domain Eukaryota; kingdom Metazoa; phylum Chordata; order Testudines; family Cheloniidae; genus Caretta; species Caretta caretta. Next base: position 23,630,352 of record NC_134220.1, on the reverse strand, counting down.
GGGTGAAAAATCACACCCCCGAGCACAGCAAGTCAAAGCGCTTTAAAGCGCTAGTGTAGACAGGCTCCCAGCGCTGGGAGCTATTCCCCTCGTGGAGGTGGATTACCAGGAGTGCTGGGAGACCTCTCTCCCAGCACTCGCGCACGACCACACTTGCACTTCAAAGCGCTGCCCTGGGAGCGCTCCCGCAACGGCGCATTGACGTTTCCAGTGTAGCCATGCCCTTTGAGAACTCCGGAGGACGGGAGAGATTCCAGAGGACTGGAAAAGGACAACATACAATACCTGTCTATAAACAGGGGAGTAAGAATAACCCAGAGAATTACAGACTAGTCAGCTTTACTTCAGTACTTGGAAAGATAATGAAGCAACTAAACAAACAAACAGTTTGTAAGCACCTAGAAGTTAAGGTGATAAGTAACAGTCAACATGGATTTGTCAGGAACAGATCATATCAAACCAACCTAATATCCTTTTTTTACAGAGTAACAAGCCCTGTGGGTGGGGGAGGGGTGATACCAGTCAGCTCTGTGTTTTTGGGGAACCAGGGTGCAGTATCTAGCCTGTCTGACTCATGAAAGACACTCCCCCACCCCCCTAGTCTCTTCTTGAACCAAAATCGATCAGAGAAAAGGCTTGCAGAGAGTAGTGAAGGGCGTTGGGAGACACACCTAGACCCCTCCTGACAAGGGTGACAAGATTAAGACCATTAGCATACAGAATGAAGAACAGAAACAACTCCCCTAGCCTCATCTGCATGAAAGATGGGACAGGGAGACATCTCAATTTGCACACAGAATGGAGAACAGAGAACCGCACTGAACTCTGGAATCAGAAAAGCAGGGACACACTGCATCATGGGAATCTCTGCTCCAGATGTTAATGAACCTATGCCTGCACACACCCAGCTCAGCAATTATCAGACCAATGCTAGTAATAAATCCTTGATTGATATCCAGAATACTGAAGCAGCCTAGTTGCATTGTGAGCTCCCTGGAAGAAAATACTACCCATAGCCAAGGGTGATCAGCCTAAAGAAAACCCTGGAGTCATCAGTTTACCCATAAACAAATCTAGTGTTCTCCTTTGAACCATTGTATTTTCTCTACAAAAACCCCTACCTATGCCCAAGTAAGTGTTCTGATGCTTAGATCTAAACTATGCATCAGTTCCACTGGGACTCCATCATCTCCTGACTGATCATGCTGGGGGCTCTGCCTGTCTCCTGCCCTCAGGACCCTGAGCTACCACCATCACCTGGGAACCCTGACCAGTTCAAGCTTCAGGGAGCAGTGAGATCCCCTTCTTTCTCTCTCTCTGTTTTCCTTTCTAGCTCAGGTATTAACCTTTAATAATATATGTTATGTTGGTTTAGGGTCTCCTTGCGTAGTTATCACTATTATTCAATAAATAACTTTTACAGTTAAGCTGGTTGCTTCTCTCTCTCTCTCTCTCTGAACTTTACTTTGTTGTGTTTTTAGCTTCCCCCATTTACTCTGCAGCAACGCTTCTTTTACCTAAGCTAAAGATCCTTGTAGTGCCCCAAAATACTGTGGGGTTTGCACATCAAGTGGATTACTGCCAATACAATTGTGACGTGAAAGTGGGATAGGGACGTGTTAAACCTGTGGCACATAACTGGGGGGGAGAGGAGGGGAGAGTACACTTACAAAGTTTGTGGATGAGACCAAGCTGGGAGGGGTTGCAAACATTTTGCAGGACAGGATTACAATTCAAAATGATCTTGAGAAACTGGAGAAATGGTCTGAAATAAATAGGATGAAATTCAATGAGGACAAATGCAAAGTACTACACTTAGAAAGTAATAACCAATGCACAAATACAAAATGGGAAATGACTGCCTAGAAAGGAGTATTGCAGAAAAGGGCCTGGGGGGGAAAGTAGATAAACTAAATATGAGTCAACAGTGTAACACTGTTGCAAGAAAAGAAAACATCATTCTGGGATCTATTAGCAGGCATGTTGTAAGCAAGGTATGTGAAGCGATTCTGCCCCTCTACTCAGAACTGATAACGCCTCAGCTGAAGTATTGTATCCGGTTCTGGGCACCACACTATGGACAAACTGGAGAAAGTCCAAGGGAGAGTAACAAAAATGATTAAAGGCCTAGAAAATATGACCTCTGAGGAAAAATTGAAAAAACTGGCAAAAAGAAAAGGAGTACTTGTGGCACCTTAGAGACTAACCAATTTATTTGAGCATGAGCTTTCGTGAGCTACAGCTCACTTCATCAGATGCATACCGTGGAAACTGCAGCAGACTTTATATACATATATTCTCTGTGTGTATATAAATACACCTAAATACCTAAATACACCTAAATACCTTTGAAAATCTGTCCCCTAGTGCCTGATCCTGCCCCATTTAAATCAGTGGAAACTTTAACAATGGGCCAAGGGTCAAGCCTTAATATATTTTTTAAAATACTACAGTATCCTACAGTAATTGCCCCAAACACAGCGGTATCCTTGCCATAAGGTGTAGTTAGTGTTTTGGACTGTTACTGTAGTACTTTTTGGGGTTGAACAAGCTTCCCCACACCCTAAGCTTTGGGGGGGGCGTTCTGAACATCACCCATGGCTCCTTTCTCCACAATGAGCCAAACCCTGGAACGGAGTACCCCTGTCAACTTTGGGGAAGTGTAGAGATAGCTCTGAACTTTGCCGGTTTGGGCCCATTTCAACGTGGTATATTTCTCACTTTTGCTGCATTATAATCTGGGAATAATGAGTTACTATTATATTCACATTTATAATTATAGTTATTAGACCTGTAAAAAGCCCTAGAGTTATTGTTCAGGTGAAGCGGTGAAGGTAGGGTGGGAGGGGCCGAGGGGGAAGAAAAAGAAAAATGCTAAAGGTACGGTATGCTTCATAAAAACAGCAAAGAATCCTGTGGCACTTTATAGACTAACAGACGTATTAGAGCATTAGCTTTCGTGGGTGAATACCCACTTCGTCGGATGCATGTAGTAAACTATAGCATGTTATTTAGAGGCTCATCTAAGGTTTTAAATTTACATGTAGTGGATAGACTCTGACTACTTTCTTGGAATCCAGCTGCTTTAAAGCCTTTACTTTAGACCGGTACCATTCACATATCCTATAGCAATATGCCCTTCTTTAATAATAATAAAAACGGAATATTATCTTGAACTCTGAATCACACAGTACCTAGTGTTCTTACATGCAATTAGTATTAGGGTAAGATTTAAACTCATGCTACCACCATTTGCTTTTGATAAGATCACTTTGAATTGCACAATACAGTGTGGTACTTCCTAAAAACAGATCCTAGATTTGCACAATCAGTTCCCTGCACCAAAAATAAAGAGACCCATAAGGTACCAGTTTTGATTTTACCGATTCCGCTCCATGCCCCATAAAGCAAATATGGCGTTGCATAGGTTGAGGAAGGTAAGAACATATTCGGTTAAGGTAGCAGTACCCAAGGAATTTAATACTTTCTGGTCCCATTTCAACAAAGCATGCGTTTAAAATCAATGGGATTTATACATGTGGCTAAGTGCTTTGTCAAGTAGGAATGATTCACTGAATTGGGCCCCCTGTGGGGTTTGGAACACCCTCCATTCCCGCTGATGCTCAGCATCTTGCACAAAGTAGTGCTTACCCCTTGCTGCATGTTTAGGGCCAGGTTTTGACAATACCACTAGGGCTGTGTGAGAGGATCATAATCTTATTTGTAATAACTGCTTGTAACCTAGAAGCTAAAATCTGTTTTGTTATTTTTACTCCTTTACGCCTGGACATAGATTGGTTACAGTGGGGTTGCATGTGAGTGCTAAACTGCCAACATAGGTTATGAAAGAAATAGCACCGAAGCTTTCTTGGATGTTTAATTCCCTTGAAAGTATAACATAAAGCTTCCTGCTTTCTTCCTTCCATTTGCAAAAGCTGACTCACTTCTTTGCATTTTATGTATTCTGTGCTTATATGTACAGTATGCATTATGGATCAGAGCACAGGCTGGGGTGAATTCTGAATCCGCTCCAACTTTGGGGCATGAATGTATTTGTGGAACTGAAGTGTCTACGAGTGTTGATGTCCTTTGAATGTGTCTGATGCTCTATAATGGCACAGTTACTAATGTCCTGGGGATGAAATGCTGTTTAGCTAGCATTCGTGTATTTGGCGGATTTTTTTATTCCCCAGTGGGATTGTTCCTCTGCCTGCTGAACATGTAAACCCCTTCTCTACATAACTGAACAATTTGTCTATTCATGTTCTTACAACGCTCCCAACATTGTGATATCAGAGACAGTCACTTTGTTAATGGGAACCGTTCTGTTACCTTTTGCCCTAGATGTTTTCTGTGCCTCGCTTTGATTAACTATAAAATTAGCATATCGACATTTACTTCTCTCTCAGGCATCGGTTGAGACATTATAATGGCTGTGAAGCAACATGGAACCCTTGCATGAAGGGTCCAGACCAGTTACATAAAATTATTAGAAGTATTTTTGGCTACAGGTATTTGTGACAGGGCAATGAGAATACAACAGGATTTTGCATGCCTAGGAGGTGATGTGCTTTGTTGTGAAAGGGGACAATACATGTAAATCATTTCTTCCTGAATCTTAGTCTTAGATTCTGCCAGCAACTTCCCCACCTCACTCCACTTTCTGATCCTCTCTTATAGCATGTTGGGCCAGAGAATGAATTAATTTCCCACAAAGCTGGCCCAGCTGCAAATCTCTCCACTCCAGGCAGAAAACTGTAGTCCTTCCTGTCTAGAGCATTAACCCCTTTCCTGCCAACCTCTGAATAAAGTATGCACACCTGTCTTTCCCTCCAAACAGTGAAGTAATCAGTATCCAAGCCTATGTGGGGCAGGGGTACTTTGGAGCAAGGATAGAATCTTTTGAATTCTATTGCTGTGACAACTTAAAGTTGCATTGAGTGAGCATGCTCTGATGTAATGAGATCGCTGGAGTTGGAAACTTAAGATTTCACCTACAGTATTTGAGTGTTTTCCCATTTAATTAATGAAGCAACATATATTTAAAAACAAAAGTAATTGAAACCCAGTGACCATGAAGAGATAATTGCCAAGTGTACATGCATGCATCTCAGAGAGGATTTGTTTACCCTGGAGAGATTAGCGGAGGAGCTTCTGTCAGAACCAAGGTGTTTTAATATTTCTAATAAGAATAAAATCAGGTCTTGCAGCTGATTCTTCCCAGTGTCTTCTGTTTTAAGGACTATCTGTTTGCAAGGAGCATATTTCTAAATGTCGTGGGTATTCTGGATCTTTTTTTCCAAACGGTAACAGAATTATACTTAAAAACCCACCAACAACACTGTAATGCATGAATGTGCACTGTCCTCTGTGAAAGCTGGATAATTTGAAAAATAAACACTATGCTAATCACAGTGGGTGGTTAGAGCATGAATTAAATTCTTACTAACATTTTTCAAAAGGAAACAAGGCTTAGGATATATCTTCTAGGTTGCCCTGAGGGAATACATACTCGTATCCTAAACTGCCTCAGGATGGTATCATTACTTCAGAGGGAAGTACTTGAAAGAGTGCTAATTTGCTAGTTTAAAAATATTAACTTGGAAAAAAGTTAAAATGACACTTTGAGGCTATTTTGCACATGTCTAAAATTAAAAGAGTATAAACCTTCTGTTTTCATCATTTCCAGTTTCAGCATCAAGTTGCCTGCCTTCCCTTCATCGCGTGGATCTCATCACTTGTCTGAAATGGTATATAAGACATCATTTGCAGATTCCAGTCCATACATTCAGCCAAGGGGAAGAAATAACCCTGCTTGGGAACAACACTGGAGAAATTGCACAGCTAGAAGTGTATTATAAGAACAACAGACCAAATTCCTGCCCTCAAATACACACAACCTCCCTGCAACTTCTATGGAAGTTGCATCCCAGTGCAGGGTGGGGCAGCAGAATGTAGCCTAACATCTTCTGTTCACATGGTACCTTTAAGCCCATTGGATCCTGCTTCTAAGACAAGCGATACCCATTAGTTCCTCCACTGCAGTCCTGCCACCTCTAGGATGGAAACTTTGGAGTTGCACATTAGCACAGTGACACAACACAATAATTTAGGACAAGGAACAAAGGATAATATCACATCCAGTTAAAACTTCGGGGGGGAATTAGCATGCGACAGTGCTCCTGGCCACTAAAGGACAGAGCTCCTGGGGAAAGCCTAGCACAGGGCTTCTCAATCTTTTTCTTTCTGGCGGCCCACCGGTGTCACAGCAACATCTGCATATAAAAGCCAGGGCCAGTATTAGGGGGTAGGAAGCAGGGCAACTACCCAGGGCCCCATACCCCACAAAGCTCAGTTGCTCAGGCTGTGGCTTCAGCCCCAGGTTGCAGGGCTGGGAGCCCTGGGCTTCAGCCCCACACTGAGAGGCTTCAGCTTTCTGCCCTGGGCCCCAGCAAGTCTAACACTGGCCCTGCGTGGTGGCCCCCTGAAACCTGCTCGCAGCCCCCAGACCTCTGGTTGAGAACCTGGCCTGGCTTATCAAGAGGTGCTGTTGTGTAGTTAGAAATACCCCAGTTACTTAAAAAGAACAGGAGGACTTGTGGCACTTTAGAGACGAACAAATTTATTTGAGCATAAGCTTTCGTGAGCTGTATCCGATGAAGTGAGCTGTAGCTCACGAAAGCTTATGCTCAAATAAATTTGTTCGTCTCTAAGGTGCCACAAGTCCTCCTGTTCTTTTTGCAGATACAGTCTAACACGGCTGCTACTCTGAAACTCAATTACTTAGTGTTCTTGAGCATAATCTTTATTCATCCAGATCCAAGTCAGTTTCAAAATTAGGCCCCGATGCAGGAAAGCATCTCTGTTCAGTACAGCACGCAGAGCCATGTTTAAGTCACACTGAAGTCAACAGGACCTAAGCATATGCCAGAAGTCAAACATGTGCCCCAGAGCTTTCCTGTACAGAGACCTTGTTCTGGATGATTTTTAACTATCAGTGCCCATAATACTTTGGTTTATGGCCACAAAGGCTAAGTTCTGTTCTCTTTGAATTCTGTCCTTCCAGTCAATCAATCAGGTAAAGAAATCACACTTTGCAAAGGTTTCAGTACAGCAAAAAAGCTGAGATAGAGTGATTATGTAACTTCACCCCTTATTTTCTCCTCTACCACATTCTTTGCTTAAAGCACCATCAAAGGCATTTATTTTTTATTCCTTTTCTCCAGTTGGAGTCATTCTTCTGGAAATGTTGGAGTATTTTTACTTGTTTTCAGACAAATCACAAAGGGTTTGGGGCTCCCTTTGGAACAACTCTGCGTCTTCCTCTCGCAGAATCTTTCCATCACTCCAGTCTGCTACACTTGGTAGAACTCACTAAGGAAGCTGAGAAACCAGCTCCAAAACAGCGAGAAGCGTTTGAATGTCCAGCTGAGTCCAGGCATTAACACTAGCAGCCAGGGAAAGTTCTCTAAGTTAACCAGCATGGTGGAGAATTTTGAGTCCACCTCTCTAAATTCTTATTGTGTTAAGCTGCTCCAGTCTCTAATGCCTCATTGAGCCTCCTGATGTAAAAGCCTGTTTCTATAGCCTTTGCTTATACTGAATGCTGCGTACTCATACTAGCAGTTTCATTGCACCCAATTGGATTCCTCCCATAAGTAAGTAGCACTCACCACAAGTGAGAGTTGTGGAATCAAGCCCTGTACAAATTGTGGCCATATGTTTTGTTAGTTATTGTTTTAAAGGACTCAGACGCTTGTCATCTCTATTGCATCTGCCTTTTAACATGGGTACAATTAATTCTGCCCACAACAGAACCATTTAAATGCCTAACTACCTGATGCAGGTGCAGTTAATAGGCATCTATGGCATCATGGTTAGAGTGGTAGGCCTAATAATTTGTACCCTCAGTGCTGGAGGCCAGTTCAGAAAACCTGATCCTCTCAGTTTCTGGGAGGCCTCACAACTATAAATGCTTGTGATTAGTGGGGAAAAAAGCCATCCCCCCAAATCACAGGTAGCCATCTGATCTAGCAACATTGCGGGCCCTTGCCACTTTCCTGGTCTTTTCTCTCTCCTTTCTGTTTATTCCTTATACAGACAACACCCCCTTCTTTAAAAACTACTGCAAGTGCTTTACTTTATTTCACATTCGATAGAGCACATTTTCAAGTACCAAAGTATTTTTGCAACATGGTAGAAAGAAATAAAGCAATTTAAGAAGACTAGTAACTAGAAAAGTAAGTTTTAAGCTCTCATTTGAAGTGGAATAATGAGTCAATTATGCAAATCTCACACGGTAAAACGTTTCACTGGAATGGCGCAACATGCTTGGTGTTTGGAACTGTCCAGGGCAGAAAAGGAATGGAGATTCCACAGGTACAATGGAAATCCAGACTGAGAAGTATCTTAAATACTAAAGGTTCATCTAGCCCAGTATCCCGTCTTCCAACAGTGGCCAATGCCAGGTGCCCCAGAGAATGAACAGAACACGTAATCATTAAGTGATCCATCCTTTGTCGCCCATTCCCAGCTTCTGGCAAACAGAGGCTAGGGACACCATGCCATCCCATCCTGGCTAAAATCCATTAATGGATCTATCCATGAATTTATCTAGTTCTTTTTTAAACTAGAACTCAGGCTTCAACTTCAGTCCTGGGTCCCAGCAAGTCTAATGGTGGCCCCAGCAACATCTTTAAAATGGGGTCACAACCCACTTTGTGGTTGTGACCACAATTTGAGAATGGCTGCAATAGTCCATCCGGGAAAGTATCCACAAAGCAGTAACAAATCTGCATCAAGAACAGCTAGCCGGAACTAATTCACCTACACTGTTAGCCATGTAAGTATAATTTGCGGGTCTTGATTCACCATGACCGGTGAAGCAAGGTGCAAATTGTACCTCCCTATGCCAGCAGGGGCTGCAGGTGGGGAATCCATCCCCCTCGGGAGGCAAGTGGCATTTGTAGTGCCACCTTCCCCTACAACCCCCCCGCAGGGAAGGGCAGCTTGAAATTGCAGTTGAGTTCCCCAGGCGCCCAGCTGGTGGAGCATGCCAAGGACATGGTGTGAATCAATGCATCCCCAGGCTGCCCAAACTGCACACCCCTCCCCAGCCAGTGCTGTCCACTTTCGAGGTGCACAGCTGCCTTTCTGCAGGGGGGGTGGGGGGGGCTAACACTCTGGCTACACCCCTCTGGGAGGACTCACTGGTGCTGGGGTCATTTATGCCTGTATCTGGTCTGAAGTTTCCAAAGCTGTGTGGAGAAGCTTCTCAGTACAAAACAAACGTCAAGACCTCTTCGAGGAAGGAAAGTCAAAGAAGAAGCAGAAAATTGAGGAAACGTAGGGTGGGGTTGAGGGTGCATGTCACAGCTAGACAACAAATAGGTTCAGAACAGCATGAGGAGGGAGGGGTTTAATGTACGGTTTGTGGGGCAAATTCCACCTCACCTCCATGGGTGTAGAGGCCACTCCAGCAGTGGAATAACGAAGGTGCCCAAGGGCAGGAATTAAGGAAACCACACAGAAAGTGCAGGCTTGCTATGTGGCATGAAGCCCAGCTCCCACAACTTGGTGACGAGGCAAAAAAAAGAGGAAGATTCTTTCCATCTTGCCTCCTCCCATTTCTCAAGCACCTAGCCAAATTCCTCGAGCTGAGGAGCTCATTTCCGACTGGGCTTGCTAATGCAAACATTTAACAACAATAATAATAAAGCACAATAATCCAACAGGGAAGCAGTTTCACAGAACTGTGCTCGCACCACACAACGTAGGCTGTTTGAAGTAGCTCAGCAAATTATTCCTACCGGAATGAAACAGACAGACAATGCCTGTAAGAATACTGCAGAAAAGGTGGCTAAGGCTGACATTCAAGAAATATCACAAGATTACAGTTTGAAGTTTATTACAAGAACGAGTCATTTATTCTATTTGCCTTTCACATTGAAAATCCCATCACTGTTGTTCTCTTTACAGCCTCAGCCACAGTCCAGAGATTTTGCATCCCTCACACGTGTTTTGGAAAGCAGCAGTATACAGTGCGCCTCTGACCTTTACTGAGATCCATAATGTGCTTGATCGGTCAGTCTTATCCCCCTCTTTTATAACCTCCCCTGGCCGTGGTGAACTATTTTACAGAATATTTAAAAGGTTGCAGTCATACCACATTCCGCTCTTTCATGCGATGGAGGGTTCAGGAGAAACTTACTAAATAATTTTAACTGGTGTCGGTTTTGCTGTTCAATAGCGCTGGTTACATACATGTATATATTTCTCCATTGCGTCATTCAGCTTAATCTTGTGGTTCTTCACCAAGGGTCTGTCCACATGGGCAGCACAATGCCTGTGCATCAGTTAAACCCTATTCTGAAAGCCAGTTTAACTAGTTCTTAATCAGCTCTCTGTACAGGAGTGAAGTTCACCCCAAAGTTACAGCCCATTAGGGATCTGATTCTGTGCTTACATAAGTTTTACCTCTACTGGGAAGCAGCATAGCTTAGTGGGCGGCACTGGACATGGACTTAGTAGACGTGGGTTTTAGTCCCACTTCCGCCACTGGATTGCTGGGTGACCTTGGGCAAGTCACTTCACCTCTCTTTGCCTCCATGTCCTCATCTATAAAAAATGGGGATAATGATGCTCATTTCCTTTTCAAAGCACTTTGAGATCTATGAATGAATAGCGCTAGATAAGAACAAGGCATTTTTATTTTTATTTCTATTTTTATTACTGGCTCCAGCTGAGTTACTCCAAATTAAATGACAGGTTTCAGAGTAACAGCCGTGTTAGTCTGTATTCGCAAAAAGAAAAGGAGTACTTGTGGACCTGATGAAGTGAGCTGTAGCTCACGAAAGCTCATGCTCAAATAAATTGGTTAGTCTCTAAGGTGCCACAAGTACTTCTTTTCTTTTTTCCAAATTAAATGAAAGGAGAATCAAATCATTTTTCCCCACTGCATCTTGAATAACCTAGCTACAAACTTTAGTACTTGCGAGAACAACCTTCACATTTTCATGTTTACTTTTTGCATGTTTTGCCCAGATATAGTTAAACAAAGCAAAACAAAATTTATCTAATTCAACCTCTTTTCTAAATCACTGGCATGCTGTTGAAGTAAGTTGAGGGTAAGGTTATGGCTTTTGACTAAAGCAGCAACTGCACATGGAAAAATTCATCATGCAAGAGAGGGTTTTGGGTGGGGTGTTTGATATCACATTTTAGCATTTTTTTACACCTTTGCCTGCTTTCCTAAGAGATAAGTAAATGTTCAGTGACCTGAATTTTAAACAGCTTCCTAGTTATTCTTTTGGATTGCTAGATACTTTGGTACTTGATTAGTCTAAAATCAAGGCTGAGACAGGTTGTACAGAAGAAATTGTGCCTTGTAGAATTACTTGTGGGGATTGGAGCCAACCACCCACTACAATGCCAGGAAAGGTTAATTACACCTCACTTTCATTTGACCTGAATTCAAGGGTGGATAGCTAGACCTCCTGCTCACCTGGTTGTAATATTTGATAAAGGAAACATTCTAAAATTGCATCTCTTAACTTTGCCAGGCAGGTGACAATGGCTAGTGTTGGGATGTTTTATGCTTGCTTTGTGCATTTTAGAATGAAGGATGGCTGCTTTAAGCTTCAGATCAAACCCACTCTGGTATCTTCCCACCATGAAGCATTAATGGGAGAGACAGCTCTTTTACTCTTCCTGTTCGCTCGGCTATTCAGCAGCAGTTCAAAAAAAACAATGCCATGCAAGTCAAAAAACCCAAACCCTTCAAAATCACACAATAGCAGATGGCGCCTCCCATGTGCAGAGAGAGCACAGTGGCATCTACTGTGCCTTTTATCAGGTGCAACACAGGTCCCGCACATCTTGCTCCTCCCTTCCCCAACTGTGGGGTTTCGGGCAACACTATCAGGGCTAGAGTCCCTCACTTGGTGTCAGCGAGGATACAAAATTCACTGCTGTGCAGAGTCAGCTCAAGATCTCATCTGTGAAATCCGTGAACCAAACCTACTGGTTTTCTTATAGGTACGATGAAAATCAGCCACTTCTTCGTTTATTTTGCACCTTTCCTGCTGACTGAAGGAGATGCAAGAACATTTTAGGCATCTAAAAACACAGTCTAAAATATTCATTTCAGTCTTATCATGTAGTAGTTAATCCCCTGATGGGGGTCTTGATGTTTATCCTTCCCTCTTCAAGTTTTCTTAATTATTTCTGTCCCGTGTTAATTCGAACAAAGCTCCCTAGATGTAGCCTTTTCGATTTAGAATCTCAACTGCTCTTCCCATTAATGGCCTTGATTAATGTGCTTAAAAATGCCTCAAAGACATTTGTGACACATTCTGAGAGGGGAACGACAAGGATTTTGAATATGTTCAATTTAATTTGATACTCTTTGTACCTGTGAGCTTGGAGTCCATTTTACATTTCTTAGCAAGTGCTTAGATTTGTTTTTTATTCTGTTACTTTCCAGGCATTGATGTGGAAGGAGCGTGATCTCCAGACAAGTGGCTTCGTTTTGTTAGCCAAACCATGGCAACTTTGGCCAAAGCCCGTTTGGAAAAAGTCATTCATTGTCATTTCAGTCCCTTGATTAGGATTGATCAGGACACACAATTGAATGGGGATAGACACAAGGATGGGTTTTAAGTGGCAGGCTGCAACTTGACCAAAATTTAACATGGGAGAAGGGTGCTATTTGCACACTTCCCCATACCAGGCATTTAAGTGGGTCCAATGTGCGGTTTATAGGGCATCTGTCATATAGCCCATAACTCATGGCAGACTCTCCATTGCCAACCCCAAGGATTCTGCTTACTCTGCTGAAATCTCTCACCTTCCCTCTGCAAAGGGAACAGAAGAGAGGGCCAAAGAGGGATCTCAGACTGCAAAGACTTCAGATCTCCCTTTTGCCCATCGACCCAGGGTCTGCCGTCAAAATCCTGTGTCTCTTATTTTCTGGCTGATGGCCTTTTGGCCTTTTATCCGTACTGGGCACAAGTTGCAACGGACATTCATATAGTTCCTAACACTGCATTCCTAAATCCTCTCCCTCTTCAGCTTTCTATTCTGTGTTGCAACACAAGGAATATGGTGTGACACAAGGAAGTGCTGATGCAAGACGGATATTTATTTAGCAGTCTCAGTGGAATGACATGGGTCACGATTACTAAAGATCACTGCCCCGCTCCCCTGGCAGAGGTCAGTGTATGCTGACTTCTTTGGCAGCTGTCACATCTTTCCTTTTATTTTAAAAACTAAATGCAAATTATTATTTATCTTGCAGCAGCAGGGACCAGGGTTCCATTGGACACACACGTCGTAAAGCAATGGTCCTTGACTCAGAGAGTTTCCAGTCTAGGTTAAGATTGTTACAGGATAAGAGTTTATAATCTAGGGGCTCAATTCTGCATCCAGATCTGTGCCAAGGAGCTCTGAAACCAATAGGACTCTGTGAGGGTGAAGTGGATCTATCCATATGACTCCAGGTGAAGGATGGGGCTTAGGTTATTAGTTGCTTCCATATAGTACTTGTCCTGGAAGTATTTTAGTGTAGCAAACATCATGAGATTACATCAGCTCTATATTTATTTTGGTGAAACTCCACTTAGAAGTTCTAAAATTAATAGTTATACTGAAGTTCTGGATGCATATTATGGACCACAAGAAGGTCTTTGGCACTGAACCTTACAGGACTCATATGAAAAGAGAAGGATTCTGTTTTATGGGTCTGAGAGTTTTTCTCTTTTTCTTATTAACATATGCCCCCTTTTTCTGGATTTAAGTAAGCTGTAAACAAAATTTGATGCACATGAAGTTTGATTCATGGAGAATTTAATTTCTCCAGTATAAAAGACTACCACAGGTCACATAACATCACAGCATTATTTTTGTAATTTAAGTAGTATCCATTGAGGAATGCAGAATTGTTTGCCACTAATTTGAAAGCTAAAGATACAATATGCGTTACTCCCATTATTAGCAATGTCTTTGTGCCGATGTATCATTCACGCTGCGTCTTCCTGAACTTTTACCCATTTTGCAAGTAATCTTGGGATTTCTTTTAAAGGTTTCTGGCAGATGCGACTCCATCTTTGTTAATGGCAAGGAAATGAAGAGCAAAGTGGATACCATTGTGAACTTTACTTACCAGCATTTTACCACCCAGCTAGAAGTGACGGTCTGGGCTCCACGGCTTCCTTTGCAGATAGAGATCTCGGATACAGAACTTAGCCAGATCAAGGGCTGGCGGATACCTGTCACATCCAATAAGAGGTATGATTGCTATATTTGCATGACCTAGGTGCATGCATATGGGCCAGGGATTTTAAGATCCAGCAGATTCATTTGGAGGCTATTTTTCAGAGGGTAGAACATCCCATTTGCAAACAGAGTTTATAGTCTGCCTCGGCCTGAAACAGTCACTACTGTGAAAACGGTAGGCCAAATTCTGTCCTCCTTTCCATCCTGTGAAAACTCAGTGAAATCAAAGCTAGCTGCATGGATGGGAATCTGCGGAAAGAGTGCGGATGTATCACGTCAAGCAGCCAGCACTCAGTAAGACATAGGGCGTGTCTACACTGCAACCACAGGGTGCAATTGCAACTTGTACAAAGATACCCGAGCTAGCTTTAATCTCAGTCGCTTGGGAACTGGAGGAGTGCAGGTTTCAGCATGGGCTTCACAAGCCTGCCAGAACCCTGGGTAATTACTTGGGCCCACACTGAAGGCTGCACAGCTGCAGTTTCCCTGATCTGGTACCCGAGCTGGCTAGATTGATGCTAGCTCAGGTATGTCTATGCAAGCTGCCCGCAGACCCCGTGATTGCAGTGTAGACACACCCAAGGCACTGTAGAAAAGACACAGGTCTGGGCAGAGGGCAGGGTACCTGGAGCTCTTGACTCCTAATCCCAATTCAGAATTCCTGAGGTCTAGTTTGACTGTTGGCGGCCTCGTGCAATTTACTGACGAGGCCAGCCTCAGTTTCTCCATCTGTAAAATGGGCTAGTACTTGCCTCTCTCACAGTGGTGTTATCAGAATCTTAGAGCATAGTAAAGACTACACTTTAACTGTGGAGTTATGCTTTAAGGGTTTGCATCAGGTATATATAAGACATTTCAATGCACAGAAACTCAGCTAGTGCATAGTGTAACCCTTCCCACCCTCCCTCCATGCAGGCATGTCCATAGTTACAGCCTGATTCTACTATCCTTACTCTCACTGAGTAGCACCTTACTCTGAGCTGTTCTGTTGAAACCATTTTGCCTGAAAAACATGTAGATGGCCCTCCGAATGCTAATATTTGCATGCACAATTCATTGCAGGTGCAAACCTGTGGGCACAATTACTTGTGAGTACAATATTTATTACCCACAAGAATAGATCATGTTGTGGCCTTGCTGTAAATCAGGCTTTTAGAGTTGAAGTCTTTGCCCCTTTTTCCTTGTGCTCGACATTAATGTAGCTCAGTAAGCTTCATTACATCTGTTACACAAAATTCTGAAGGGAATATGGCATTTTCAGTTAGACACCCCCCCACCCTTTAATCTCCTCTTTCCCAAAGAATGCAGGTCCAGTTTCTTTGACATTTCTGAATATAGATGGGCGTCTCATTTCGGTTGATTATTCCATTTGACCTCTGCTGCACCTTCTCCATTACTGTAATGCAGCAGAGGTCTCCAATAATAGACTCACCTTCTGTCCGCTTGTTTTTCCTGAGCCTGTATCTGCTATTTCTAAAGTCACAACATGCAGCAGAAGTGCACTTTGCACAGTATTGTGTCATTGTGTTTCATGGGCCTAGATGATTCGCTAGATTTGATATTACCATTAAGACCAGCAAGTTCAGACTATAAGAATGCGTTCACAAAAGCTGTTTTCAGTGACTTACCGTTTTGCCCATGGTTTGATACTTACGCTGACTTACTATTACACTGTCATTGTGCCATGCGACACTAGACTTTAAAGAGCATGCAGTGCCTCAGTTACGCAGCATGGTGATAACACATAGATGTGAAAGATAAGGGGAGAAAAATTTCCCACAGATCATCAGCAATATCAAGAAGAGCCAGGTGGAGCGATCTGAGCAAACATAAAAGCATGTGGGTGAAAAAGGTACAAGGTGAGTGAGCATTAAAGCAGCAGATCTTTTGAAGAAGCATCAAGCTTTGTACAAGCAAGTTCTACAGAGGAGCTCAAAGAAG
This sequence comes from Caretta caretta, assembly GCF_965140235.1. NCBI lineage: Eukaryota > Metazoa > Chordata > Testudines > Cheloniidae > Caretta > Caretta caretta. Next base: position 23,614,137 of record NC_134220.1, on the reverse strand, counting down.
CACTACCTAGCAGATCTGATTTAGGCAAGAAAGCATTGCGGATTCACAAAAGATTGTGTTCTGATAAAGAGATTCCACTGGCAAAAGGGGGGAAGGCTTCTTGAGGTCTTTTCTCCTGCCCCTCCCATTCTCAAAGGACCCATGCGGGAACAGCCAACATTTGGACAAGCAGCTAGATTAAGCGTTTCCAGGAATACTACTGTATTGATGAATTTCAGGATCACTTGAAAAATTCTATTGGTGAGCATGGCATGACATCAGATCAAATTTATAATGCAAATGCAAAAGGGTTTCTCAGCAGTGATCCTATCACTGAAAATCCTAGTAGTTCCAGCTAGGAGCCTGTTGCCGGCTGTGCTCAGTGACTAGGACACATCTTAGCTATTGAAGAGACCAAACAGAGCAAGGAGCAGAATTATTTAGCACTTTACAAGGGGATGTAACTTGGGGTAATGGAATAAATTAACCAGATACTCTGGCAATGAGCTCACTACAAATGGGCAGATAATCAGATACCTTCTTTTGTCTATCTAGAAGGTGCTCCTGATCAGGTGGCTGTATCAAAAGGACAGGTAATGAAGAACTGGCACAATGGAAACTTTTCTAACTTTCACTGGTGAAGACAAAGTTGCTCTTTGTGGAGAGAGAAAATGTGCTCGGTGATTGAATTGGTGCCAGCTGCTACAATAGTCCCAGAATCACTAACTTTCATTTGCTTTCGCAATCCAAAGAGATGCACCTTCTGCTCCTTTTGGGCCTGATGCTGCAGTTCTTTCTTAGACGCAAATCCAACCGAAGTCAATGAGGTTTTTGCTGGAGTAAATGACTGCAGGATTGGGTTGCTGATGTTTATTATAGGAATTGGCTTTTGAACACCACGCATGGTGAGTTAGACATTCAGCGGTGGTTAACATCATGGACGTTTTGACTTTAAACCCATTACGCCCAGCTTTGGGCATTTCCCTCCTAGGGTCTAGTGCTGATTTATTGGGCCAGCTGAAATAAAGATAATGGTCTGAGAGCCTGCACTGTTTGCAAGCTGGCAAGCAATCTTCGTTCACTGCTGCTCAAATTACATCTGACCCACTGGCACATCTTTAGCAACCATTGTTTCCGTGTAGCGTGGAAGAAAAAGCGGGGCTGCTGTATTGCTACAAAAAGGTAGCCGGTTGGTTGACACTGGGTGTCAGCTGCCTATGCATGTGTGACTGGAAAAGTATTTCAGGTTTCGAGTAGAAATAAATTACCCTGGGTTTATGAAACACTAGGATTTTTTTATTTACTTTTTTTCTCTGTTTTAAATCAATAGGTAATCAGGGACTAGCATTAGCTATGCTAGCCTTGACATTTGCACTGTATGGGAGCTTCAAAGTTTCCTTTCTTTTTTCATGCTTTGTGTGTTTTACTCAATATTTCATTGTTTTTCCATGTTTAGAGGCGGTTTGTTTTGTTTTTCTCTCTCTCTGTCTGAGTGTTTATATTACACCAGGACCATACTGTCTTTGTACCTTCCACATATTTATGGGTTTATACTCAACACCCCAGTGAGGTAGGGAAGTATTATCCCCATTTGACAAACAGAAGCACTGAGGCACAGAGAGGTTAAGTGACTTGCCCAGAGTTGTGCAGGAAGATAATGGCAGCTTCTGAAGCTGAACTTACGTCTCCTGCTTCTCAGCAGCGTTTTAGCTTATATTAGTCACTGCTAAACTGCCCTGGAACAGTGTAATGTTGTGAGAATGCCAGACAGCTGAAATGTGTTCTTGTATCATCCACTGGGATGACGTTCCAAATGGAGAAAGCTTTGATTTAATACCCAAGAAGCTCCCAACGTTCTGTGTCAGAATGATAACCTTTGTATTCTCTGAACACAAAAACATCATATGAGTCAATATTGTCAGTCCGAAAAATCTCATGAGCAGTTCAGGAACTAGGTCTGGTATTTTTTAAGAGGGCTAAAAGTTAGGCATATAACGCCTATTGAAATTCAATGAGTATTGGCACCTAACTCCCTTAGATTCTTTTGAAAATCTTAGTCTATATTATTAGGAAATCTTTAGTCCTATAGTTAAGGCTACGTTTATGTCATGAAGGTCATGGAATCTGTGACTTCCAGAGACCTCTATGACATTCTCTGCTTCAGCCCCAGAGGCTGCGGGACTCTGGAGCTGGCAGCCAGCAGGATTCCAGCAACAGGTGACAGCCTTGCGCAGGGGGTGCGGGATGCCTCAGGCGAGTGGCTTGGGGTGTCTCGTTTTCTCTTTAGGAAATATGGTCACACTGTAGCTCCCAGCCACCCTAGGCGGACGGGGAACCCCGCAGCTCCCAGCCACCAGGGTGGCGGGGGAAACCATGGAGCTGTAGCAGAATAAGTCACAGACAGGTCACGGCTTCCGTGAATTTTTGTTTATTGCCGGTGACCTGTCCATGACTTTTACTAAGAATAACCATGAGAAAATCATAGCCTTACTATAATGAAACGGTCTGTTAATACCATGTTATTGTCCACATACCACAGTAATGGAGGGCATATAACTATGTGTAATAGTAAGATGCATGTAATAATTGATCCTTTCTTGCTTAAATATCTTCTTCTGTGCAAATTTCCTCAAGGGAAAGTAGGAAGATAGGGTAAAATATAAACATAGTGGCAGAAATCCTGAATTCCTTGCTCCCTTTGGATTGGTATGACAAGTTTTCACCTGCTCCTTACTGAATTAAATGGCTTTTACTTCAGTAGAAACTGCATGAGAACTGAGTAAGGAATTTTGGATTTGGGCTATTCTAAAGAAGGGGAGTATACAAAGCAGTCTCCATTGTGTATAAGCAGAAATATGGCTTACTATGCAAATCCATAAATATAGGATGAACTTTTATACTTATCCATATGAGATGGAGAATCATAATTTAATCTATGGTGCATGCCACTATCAATAGGGGCAGTCAATTTTCCAGATGAAAATCTGTTCTCTGGCTAGGTATATGCATGCTTAGCTGCAAATTAAAATTAAAATGCACAAGCTTAAACCACTTGTAGAACAGCTGTATAATAGAAAAGCAGACAGATCACTGATTATATCATTGCTAGCAGGCACCATTATAACAGGGTTGTTTTAACTCTACCCTCTAGCAAGGATTTTATCTGTCTGAAATGTAAATGAAATGGAATTCTGGCAACCTTGGTGCAGTCCAGACAAGCAAAAATCTTACGAATACATTTTGTAAAGGAGCAAGAAATATGGATAAGCAGAATTCTGAAAGATATTCAAAGCACAAGGCTCACTAACTTTAGAGGTAACCAGAAAAAAAAGGCAATATGAAGCAGTAGCTTGCATTTAAGAGGACACTTAAAATGAGCTCAAGGAAGTTCAAGGAAGGATTTTAGGCCTACTAAGATCACTAACAAGACTCTACGGGGACCATGTAATTTAATGGATTTCAAACACTTCGTTGGGTCCAAAAAGGCAAAGTACTGAAAAGCTCTGTCTTATTAACTGAATCAGGGATTTGTGGCTTTGAAGTGGAAATGGATATCATTTGTTTAAAAACACCCTTGAATTAAAGAAGAACAACTTGAATTGGCACCTGGCAATGGAAACTTGCAAGGCATGTTCTCAAATTGCCGGCACCTCACTTTTCATCTTTGCACCAACGTTACAGGGTGGGGGCGTAGCCTCAGACATTCTAAGTTCTAAAGTACTCTCAAAACTTTTCTAACGTTCTCCATGTTTGTGCAACAGAAAAGTTCTATGGTACTAAGAAATGTGGACTTGTATGTAGAACTCTTCAGATGACTACAAGTGGGCTATATTACAAAACCCTTCCCAAGGAGAGGAACCCTGGTGATCTCATGCCTGGGGGGCCTGGAGACTCTGCAGTGAGGGCAATGATTGGAGTGATCTCTACTCACTGGTAGCACAGCTCCTGGGGGAGTCACTCTGGTCTGGCGCTAGTGCTTCTTGGGGTAGCATCATCTCCTAGGTGGATACTTGTGAGCTCTAGAGAGCAGCATGTTGCAGGTAGCAGCTTCTCATTGGCTTCACCTCCTCTGGCCAAGGACATAAGCTCTTCTGACCCGTTGCACTGCTGATCTCGTGGAGCTGGAGTGGCTTCCATAGTCTGCAGGTAATGGAGGGAGCATGGCATACGACTCCCCTGTCATCTGTCTTCCCGCAGCTCACATTTCTGTGGAGCAGAATGGGGCTGACTGATTCCTCCATCCCCACCCAACCCATTTTGAATGGAAACTGAATATATTTTCCCTGTGAACAATTTGCGTCATCTGCAGGTTCAGTCAGCAGACTAACCTTTAATCGCGGCAACACACAGGTGGGTCGGACTGAGTCAGACATTTCATATGTGAAAATAATAAGGAAAACACAAATCCAGAAGCTCCCATTTTAAAACCGAATGGACGGGGATGTCCACAGGGCAATCAGAGGCGTGACAGCAGCACATGGCGTTTTGATCTGGCTCGCTCCAATAACACTAGCAGTGAAGCTGAGGCCGCATGGGCTAGCCGCTCAGGAACATACCCATTGTCCAGAGCTGGGGTGCTGCTGTGGCTTACTGTTACTGGAGCAAGCCAGATCAAAGCTACACGTGCTGCTGTCACACCTTTGATCAGGGTTAACATTTTCCCAAAGTTTGGGGTTATCAGATTTTGGGCTTGGTTTCAGGCCTATTGCTTAGTACTGACCGAACAAATCTGAATATGGTAACAAAGACAGTTGGAATGTTCCGTGAGACCCAACAGGATTCCATCTGTCTTAACGAGAAAGGGTTGGTCTAAGAATGAGAACCCTTTTGAAAGTTCATCACTTTCTTAGCTATATCTGCCCAGCTCAATGAATGGGTAAAGGGTACAAGTCCTTTACAGAGCAAATGAGCTCTTTTAGAGTATTTTACAGCCTCCAAAGCCCTGAACTGGCCAGGGGCAGTTTAGCTGTGCTCCCATCACATTTGTTTTGCTTGCCTGGGACCCGTCAGCTGATGGAGGCCAGATTTCATTTTGTGATGGTAGAGGCAAGGCCTCATCGTTCTGGAACAGAACAGCCTCTAAATAAAATATAAGTTTTAGATATTAATTTAGATAAAAGATATTAATTGCACCAGAGTAGTAAAAGATTGGTTGTTTCTCTTTTCTCTAAATGAGAAAAAGGCTAGATTAGGGTTTGCAAAACCTCAGTCAGGTTTTGATCTTGCAAAATCCAATCATGGCAGATTCAGATCTGGGTTACACTGTCTCATTTTATGGGGTCAGATTATTTAAAAAAAAATTCAACTCTTATCCCACCTCTAGACTAAATTTAAAGCAGGGCAGATTTTCATAAGAGCTCAGCAACCAACAGCTCCTGTTCAGGAATCGAAACAACTGGTCAGATTTTCCAAAGAGCTCTTCAAGCTGAGAGTTCTGAAGTGGGTGCTGAGAGTTCTGAAAATCTGCCCATTTATTTTGATGCCTGAATGGGAATAGCTGGCCCCAGTTGTGGGCTTAGAGCAATTTTGAAAATCTGCCGTGGATATTTGTTTATTTCTGCAGGCGTGAAATAAATTTCGGTGCATAGGATTTGCACTGCTTTTTGCGTGGTCCTGCTGTAAGTTGTTCTTCAATATCCCTTTGTTCAATATAATGTGCCATATTCTTCCTGAATGTAAATGCCATTGATTTCAGTGAAGTAACTATTCAATGATATTAGAGAAATTTATTCAATGATATAAGACAGACAAGGATTGGGGAAGAGGTAATATCTTTTATTGGCGCAACCTGTGCTGGTGAACAAGACAGGCTTATAAAAAGGAGGGTGATAAATTAATCTCCTTAAACACCAAGGATGGGACAAGAAGTAATGGCTTTAAATTGCAGCAAAGGAGATTTAGATTACACATTAGGAAAAAACTTCCTAACTGTAAAGGTAGTTGACTACTAGAACATATTAGCTAGGGAGATTGTGGAATCTCCGTCACTGGAGGTTTTTAAGAGCTGGTTAGACAAACACCTATCAGGGATGATTTAGATAATACTCAGTCCTGCCTCACTGCAGAGGATTGGACTAGGTAACCTATCAAGGTCCCTTCCAGTCCTACATTTCTATGATTCTATGAAACTTCCCTAAGATTAACTTTCTCATGTGAACAGTTGCTGCATTACCCACATGGATGTGTTATTCATTTGTCAGTAGAAGTGGAGTTGGTTTGTAGGATCACACAGGGGAGGAGATCTAATGGAGATGTAGCTCACAATGTGAAAAAATTCAAGAATCCCTGTAGACTTTTCCATTCTGTGAAGATTCTACCTGGTACTCTTCTTCCAGTGTGGCTTGGGCCTGATGTTACCAAGATATTACCTCACCTGCCTTGTCTCTCTAATAACCTGGGACCACCCTGGCTTCAACAACACTGCAAACACAATTCAATGATGTTCACTATGGCCACTTTGCTGTATACATCAATACACTAACTTACAGAACACCAGGATTTTCCCAGTTCAAGTACGCGAAGGATGTGGATTTTTTAGTCTTTTTTTTTTTTCAGCTTATTGGTTGCTAACTTTGTTGTAAGACCATTTACAACAACAATTGTGTTTTATAATAGCTTTTTCATAACTTGTGTATTTCAAAGAGATAAGAGAACATAGCAAACATGAAAATACTTCCCGAAGCCCCATGAAAAATAAGAGGATTCTTCCCCATCCCAGCTTTAGAAATGGTTACAAAAAAAGGAGTGAAATCAAATATTTCTAGGCAACGAATTCCACAGCATGGGGGCATAATGAGAGAAAGTGTGACCACCCAGTGCTTAATAGCTGACTTTCAAGACAACAAAAATGGTTCAATTAGAGAATCTGTGTGCTTGTCCTAGGGTGTAAAGTGAATCAATGGAAAAAACAGAGTTTAAAGCATGGAAAATATTGCTCTGTGTATGAACAGCAGTATTCGTGTACAAGTCATTGTGATACTTTGTAGAAAGCCTGTAGGAACCTTTAACTGCATAGCTGCAATTATTATAGTATATGGGGAGATAATTAGAAAATTATAAAGCAGGTGTCTCTAATGGTACCATTGAGCACAGCTGTGAGTGATGGCACAGCCAGCCATGAGCCTCATACTTCTATTTGCACATCATATGATGTTATGTATTAACTGATATGCTGATTACCTGTGGAAGCGTTGGGTTCTATTGATCTGAACTCCTGCCTGGGTGTTACATTGAATTATACCTGTCCAGTTACCCACATGAACAGGGTTATATTTAAGATTAAATAGTAATGTCATACATCTCAAATGCACAGTGTTCTGTGAGCTGGAGAGGTGGCTAAAGGAGGCGCATGATCTAAGCAGGGGTCCCTGAATGTATTGGGCCTTTGCAGTACATGAGCAAAGACACCGCCATGAAGGTGCTGCAGAACGGGTCACGCTTAAGAGTGGCAGCCACCCCCGTTATGCAGATGTAGCCTCCACTTCCCCCAAGGCCAATCTGCAACCATCAGCATGCACGTGGGGGTGTGGTACCATAGCTCCGACTGTCAAACTTTTCATGATGTTTTTCCTAGTCACCTAGAGGATTTGAGCATCTGATGAAAAACAAAACAAGTTCTAGACCCACTGGATCTTCAGCAATGATGTAAATGCCTGAGAGGGTCAGGGAGGTTCAATTTGGAAAAGCTGTGCAAAATTGTCATTCAAGTTTGCCAGCCGAGGCATCAAAATCTATTTTCTCACCCTTCACCAGGCTGGGAGATGATAATGAAAAGACGGATATATTGACTTGCTACTCGGGTGGAAGTTTTGAAGGCTGTAATGTGATTCTGAGAATTAAGGATAATAAATAATCCATTTACAGGCCTACCCGTGATAGTGATGATGAAGAGGATGATGAGAGGAAGGGAAGAGGCTGCACCCTTCAGTACCAGCATGCCATGGTGCGAGTCCTCACACAGTTTGTAGCAGAGTCTTCCGATTTTGGAGGCCAGCTGACCTATATGTTGGGCTCTGAGTGGCAGTTTGACATCACGAATCTCGTGACCGATTTCATGAAGGTGGAAGAACCTAAGATTGCTAAATTACACGATGGACGGGTACTAGTTGGTCGTGAACATGGGATAACCACAGTTCAGGTAACAGCTCAAAATATACCTAGGTATAGGTGGGGAGAATTTGGGGTGAGAGCAGTTGATTACTAGCTATAATATAAAAGGCTGTTATGTCTGGGGAAAACATTAATTTAACACAGAAGTCTGAATAGGTTTCACTTTTGTTTCCAGTCATTTTCACTGCTTGATTCTTAATTACAGCAACACAATGCAGTTTGGGCCAGTTTTTCAAAGGTATTTATGTACCTAAAGATGCAGATAGGCGGCTAATGGGATTTTCAAAAGCACCTAAGCAGGTTAGGCACTTAACTTCTCTGAAAATGCCACTTGACAGCTATCTTTAGCTGTAGATGTTTAAATATCTTTGAAAATGTGGCATTGTGTGTTTACAAAATCGTAGCGGGAACTTAAAATGATTGATATTTAATTAAAAATCATGAAATGTTTCTTTTTGTATTTGCTTACATAACCTCCCATTATATCCTTGTACACAAAGTTTATATTTTGGAACTAAAATAAAAGGATAGTGACATTTGGGCATGAACCAACACTCAGTGAATAGAAAGACTCCCACTGACTTCATAGGCAGTGGAGTCAACATCCTTGGGCTAGATTTCCAAAGGTATTTAGGCACCTACAGGTGAAGATCGGCACCAACTGGGATTTAGAAGAGCACCTAAGCAGGTTAGGTAACTAACTCCCATTGAAAGTCAATAGGTGTTAAGTGCCTAATTCACGTAGGCCCTTTTGTCAACCCCACTAGCATCTTTAAGCACCTAAGTACCTCTGGCAATCTGGTACTCTGTCTTTTTAGAGATCAGCCCAGCTGAGCTCTTACAGGTAGTATATTCTGAGGCCAGTAGACTCTGTATTTCTCTGTCAAATTACAGTATCAGTATTATTCAGTAGCCAGCAATGTAATTATATTAATTAGAGCTTTTACAGAAATTGTAAATGTAACTATATATTTTTAAAAAATCAAATAAATTCAGTTTAGTTCATTAATCTCCACTCTGTACCATACTGCTCAGGGATGAGGCTGTAATTTAAAAACAATGACATGTTTAATAGAACTATTTTGGGTATATATAGTAATTAAATGGGAAATGGGTGTAACGTTTTGGGAAACATCAATTATAGCTTATAATGAATGCAACAAACACTGAACTGAACAGAAAATCTAGTTACTTTGTTTTATAACATTGAGTCACTTGTTTAAAACAAGGCGGCATACTTGCTTTTTGAAGGTGCTGTCGCCTCTCTCCGATTCCATCTTGGCTGAGAAGACAGTGATCGTGCTAGATGACCGCGTAACAATCACAGACCTAGGGGTACAACTGGTAACAGGCTTGTCCCTGTCATTACAAATAAACAAAGGAAATAAGAGAGCTATTGTTTCCACAGCATCTGCTTGCGATATTCTTCATACCCCAAAACAGGTATGCTCCAAAATAGTATTGATAATTATAATTAATTGGTTTGTGTACGGTGTTTTGTAGAATGCCAGGAGAAAGCCTCCTGTATAGCTATGCAGCATGTATAACGTATGCCTGGTTGAAAAGCAGGATGTCTCATGCAGCTTAAGACACAGTTCCCTGTCGTAGCTTACTCATTGCTGGCCTACTCCCTCCCAAAGACCCTCACCACATGTGTAACAGGTTGGCCATGTATCTAGTCCAAGATTCCTAGCAATGCATGTTGCTCATGGTAGGTGGCTGAGTATACACCTCCTTCCAGAGGACCACACCCCATTGGGGAAGAGGTGCATGTCATTGCAGTGGGCATGTGTACTTCCCAAGTGTGCTATGGAAGGATCCTGGTTAACTAGCGAGGAGCAAGATTCCCATCCTTATACCTTGTTCCCCCTCGATTTGGGCCAGTATAGCCACAGGAAGCTCTTAGCTCAATATGAACATTTCGCTGATTTACATGGCTGAAATCTTCTGAGGGTTTTGAGTACCTTCTATGGGTTCAACCCCTGCAGCCCCTAGGCAGACTAATTTCAGCGTAGCAGCTGTGTTAGTCTGCGTTCGCAAAAAGAAAAGGCGTACGTGTGGCACCTTAGAGACTAACAGATTTATTTGAGCATGAGCTTTCGTGAGCTACAGACTTTAGTAGTACAGTTTTGCAAGATCAGGCCCATTCATTTGGATGAGATTCAGCCTTCTTTATGCTCACTTTATTCTGTAAGTAGTCCCAAGAGTGAAAATGAAACTATGAAAGAAGTAGGGTGTATAACTCAGTATGTGAGAGAGAGTGGCAGAATCTGGTCCCACAGAAGCGGGCAAGATTATTCAAAGCAGTTATGTTTTGATAGTGAGGTACGTCATGTGCAACTGTTATGTGTAGCATGATTAATGCTGCTGTGAAAAACGTTGCGTTTGATCAAACTATCCTCAAAATATAAGCAGCAGCACATGTTTGTCAGTGTTTCTGTGGTGTCCAAAGGGAACTACAGTCATTTCTATCCCTTGCACATGCCATTGCCTACTTAGAAATACTACGATTGAAACTGAAATATTTCATTCAAATCTGGTTCATAATGCATTCTGTTTAAATAAACGAGCATGAACACCACACCTAAAGTGCATTATATTACACATAGGGTTAAAGCCAAGGAGCATTTTCAAAATGTCCCTTGTTATATGACATTTTTCTAAATGTATTAAAAATCATGATTTTGGAAATCTGAGAATTTTCATCAATGGGCTTTTGATGTTGAAAAAGTGACTTCTCACTTTATACCCAGAAATACTTGTGTGCATCGTTTTGCAAGCACATTAGAGTGCACCTGCAAATAAGATGAATATCTAAATGGAATACAGCACACAAAACCAGAAGCTGAGTTGAAGCATCTTTGTAAAAACAAAACAAAAACCACACATAAACAAAGCGATACAGTGTATTTATATCACTGGCATCAAGTAAGTGTAAGCTCTCAAAACCCTAAAACATGGTGTCTTAACTTTCAAACTATTATTTCTCCCCTTTCCCTCTTATAGGAAGCCATAGTCAGTGCTTGGATTTTGTTCAGTGATGGCTCTGTGACACCTTTAGATATTTATGATTCCAAGGATTTTTCTGTCACCATCACTTCACTGGATGAGATGGTGGTATCTGCCCAGCAAAACCTTCAGTCAAAGTGGCCTCTGGTAGTTGCAGAGGGTGATGGGCAAGGACCCCTGATTAAAACAGAAATGGTGATCAGTGAACCTTGCCAGAAGACGAAGCGAAAGAGCATTCTGGCTGTTGGGAAAGGAAATATCAAAGTGAAATTGGGTCAGAAAGATTCAGACCACAAAGGAAGGACCAACGACATTGATGATGTAGATAGAGAGTTTAACCACCATCTGAACAATGCTATAGAGAAGACGGCAGAACAGGAGAGGACAGTGCAAGAATGGGCCAAACATGGAACCTTTATTAATCATGAAGACAATGCCAACAAAAGCACAACTTCCAAGTCTCCCATTGATGAGAAAAAGGCTCATGAGGATGGCCTCCAGAATAACCCAACGGCTTTCACAAGTTTTCCTACCCAAGTAGAGGTACGAGGGCAAAATAATCCCAATGACCTTGCGTTGACTTCTAGAGGGTTAACTGATTTGGAGATTGGCATGTATGCCCTGCTGTGTGTTTTCTGCCTAGCAATTTTGGTCTTCTTAATTAACTGCGCGGCATTTGCTTGGAAGTATAGACACAAAAGGTTTGCTGTGAGTGAGCAAGGCAACATCCCACATTCTCATGACTGGGTCTGGCTTGGAAATGAGATTGAACTCTTGGAAAACCCAGTTGACATTTCACTCCCCTCAGAGGAGTGCACTACCATGATTGACAGAGGGATGCAGTTTGAAGAAAGCAACTTTCTCCTTAATGGTAGCTCGCAGAAGACTCTCCATAATCAGATCCTCAGATCTTGTGAGTATGCTTGTGAGAAAGAAGTTAAAAGTGAACCTATAAATCCTTCTGGGCCAAAACGGAAGCGGGTCAAGTTCACTTCATATACCACAATACTGCCAGAGGATGGAGGTCCTTACACCAATTCAATTCTATTTGACAGTGACGATAATATTAAATGGGTATGTCAAGATATGAATCTTGGCGATTCCAAGGAACTTAGAGACTATATGGAAAGACTGCAAGACAATATGTAAAATACTTTCTTATGTTTGTATTCACCTTTATGCCTTCTGTTTTATGGATAGTGGAGCAGTCAGTCCAGTCAGCAATAGGAGGTTACAAAGGAGTCTAACTTTTGGACGTCCCAAGAGGATAACTGCACATCATTGAGTGGGTACAAGAGGCTGGCTGAGTTAATCCTGTTTCACTATAAACCAGGATGTGTCCCTGAAACAGCTACATGTAGGTGTTGGAGGTGTCGCACATGATGGCTGTTTTCATATACGGCCTGGTACTAGCTAAATGCTAATACAATTATGCTCAGACTCAGAGGAGACTACATTTGTCTGTCAACTCATGATAAACAGTGATTCAGAAAACAAGGGATTTTTGGGGTTGATTTTTCTAGTCATCCTTTGTAAAGCACAGTGGATATTTCTTGCATACAGCCTGAGCCTAGGCTTACTTCAAAAGAGATCTGAATGAATCTGTCCAATTTTATTTGCCTATGAGCCATGCAGCCAAGTATTCTCATTTTTTACAGATACAAACACCCACATGTGGTTAATTTCTTATCTGTATTGTTTAGGAAGATGGTTTGATTTAGAGAACATTAAATATTTTCTTTGGAGATTTTTTTTTTTTGGTTTACCAAAGTGTTCCACAGTATATTTACACTTATTCAGGTTTTCTATTCATGTGCATCAGCTCTAAAGGATACCTCTTCATCACTGATTATCTTTCTCCTTCCCATGCAAATCTTTAATATTTGAAATGTAGAAACGTATTAGAAATCTCACACTGGAAAAGGGTTGTATTTCTTTACAGGGAACTGTATATACAACAATAAACCCTGGAAAATAAAAATCAAGAAGCAGTCCTGGGTTTATTTTTGCCATTGACAATATGAAAAATAACTTGAAACAAAGCAGAACACACTTTAAAGCAAAATGCCTCTCATGAAACAACAACACTTATGGAAATTCTTTGTGGGCAACATATGTTACTTTCACAATAAATGCAAACGTAGTATTGAAATGCACTGAACAGGAAGCAAATTGCCTGGGAAATAAGCAAAGACTTGAAACTGGTATTACACTGTACTAAATTATATATATATACACACACACACATATATATATATATACACATACACACACACACACTGCAGTTTAGCACTATGCAGACATCCATCTACAATGGCTGGTGCACACAGGCCCTGTCTAAAAGCCATCTCTAATCATATGTCTGGTACAGAAAAAAACCTTTTTCAACAAGCTCCATAACAAAAGAAAATACCGGGCACAGTTATATAATGGCTATTCCCAAATTTGACAGGAATGCTGGAGATTCAAAAAGCTTCCATTCCACAAACATTATATTCATTTTTACATTGAAGTACGATTGAAATGTGTTGAAAATTGTAGCAAAGAAATCTTTATGTATGAAATGTCTAAGAGAAGCAAAAACAGTACATTGGGCCCATCATGAGAAAATGTAATTGACAGCTGATCCAAACACAGCTGCCTCACATCCCCCAACTCTCCCAAAATAATGAACATAATAGCACTTTAGTGTGAGCTCAGACGTACCACATATCTTAGTAAACTAATGCTCAAGATATTTAACATATAGTCTCTCCTTTTCTAGCTGAGCAAAGATTGCTAGAGAAGTCTTGATTGCTATTTTGAACCTGATTAATAAAACCAGAAAATCATAAAATTCAGCTCCTCCAGATTTTTCTGCATTTTGCTAATGCGTAAGTAGTTATCCACTCAGTTCAGCAAACTGCTTAGAGTCCATCCATATTCAACAAAGTACTTAAGCATATCTTAAGTCCCATTGATCCCAAAGTGACTTAAGTACTTTGCTGATTCGGGACCAGTATGTTAACGTTGGACAAGAGTCAGAAACCACATTGTTTATACTGAAAGTCTTCTCTCTAAGAACAAGATTTGAAAAGAGCAAAATGGTAATTTTTGTGTGTTTCACATTAGAAGTTATGTAGCTGTGAGACAAGGATCACTAAAAGTAGAGTGCACATATTTCCATGCTGGTGTTCCATTGTGTGCACATATAAAATAAACGATTAAGTGGAAAATACAGAGAATATAAGAGGAATTTATAGTCTAGCACGCCTGCTAGCTGATCTGAGAAAGAATTTCACTTAGGCCAACCCACTCTCCAGTACAGGATCTGTTTGGTTTTAGAGCCTTGATCTTTGTTCTATGCAGGAATCACACACAGCAAGTCCACCTGGATGTTAAGTCTGGTCGCCAGTTACAAAATACAAACAGTTAAAAAGATAAGTAAAAGAACTATAGTAGTTAACAAAAACTCAACAAACAAAAACAAAAAAATGGAAACCAGAATTTAGCATGCCACACCAATACATAGAATCTGGTAAAGATGGAAAATGCTCTGGAAGTACAAAAATATATTATAGTTAAACTTTAAAAGATCTAACATGGTACATGAAAGTTCAGAAATAGAAAGTGACAATAAATAAAAATGCACAAGGCCAAAGAATAAAAAAGCAAAGAGAGAAAATGAGAACGTCCAAAGTATCCCCGCAGTTGCGGCGGTGTAAATGCAGAGTGACACCATTAAAAACAGTCGAGTTACGCTGGATCTAGACAGGTGTAAAAGTACCACTCCTGTAAAATGAACATTATTTGCAGACCAAATGAAAGAACATCAAATAAATATTTCTAAGGCTAATTATTAACCAAAGGAAGGAATGGCATTTGGAGGCAGATTATATATCAAGAAACATCAAATGACTAAAACCCACCTGGTCTCGCTAAGAAAACCTCTAATAATAATAATAGATTGCTATGTCCACAACTATGAAGTTTCAGTAGCTGCCGAGATAGGAAACTCCTATGGCTCCATACAGAATACACAACTTGTATTTGTGGTGCATACTGTTCTACATAAAGAAAAGGAAATAGGTTGTATGGACGGTGTTTTTGTCCCCCACCCGCACCCCTTCCCCGCAAACTATCAATACAAGGGAGGATTCACTGAATATGTTGATTCTTAGCAACTTTAGAACTGTAAAGTGCCAGACTCTTGGCTACCGTAAATCACTGAGTGGTTAGCTCCACCAGCTGAAGATCTGGCCCATGGAGAATACTGAAGAAAGAGTTCATTTCCAACTGTGCAGAACTATTATATTTCATTTGGACATTATAGACTAGCTCCATATGGCTTGTCTATGCACACTTCCTGATTTAAATACAAATGTGGGAAAACAGGTCCCCCTACTCCTCTTGCTGTAGAATGATACAGCTTCATAATGGTACTAGCTGCTCTTCCTTAGTTCTTATTGGGGAATGAAGAAGCAAATCTTCCAGCCATATGATTCAGTAAAAACAGTATATAATGGGATACAATCTGTATTTCAACGTAGAGTGCTTCATAAATGGGATACCAAATATTCATAGACAATATGCTCTTTTCTGAAATACATATTGTATACACTACATTGAAATACACTGTATAGTACATAGTGAAATGCATACACTAACTACTGAATCTACAATACTGAATATGTATATTCATCATGCCCAAAATATTTATAGAGTATGGTAAGTCTTAGATGTATAACATAATGAAACCTGTACAAAATACACTGTAAGTTAAGACAATGACAGATGACTTTTATAACTGTGTAATTTGTGTACCGATTAAGTTATTCAAGCCTCAGTTTACATCATTAAATGTGCCATTTTTAAAAGTTGTTCATTTTCTATAGGACAGAGTTCAGAAATAACACTTCACTCTCCAGCAAAGACGCACTTGAGTGACATTGTGAAACCCGTGAACCCTAACATAGAAATAAACAGATTGCTCATGTGATTCTTCAATTTGAGTCTCCTATTTTAATCACACAAAAATGAAGTTGATGAGCCATGTGTATGTGTGGTGTGATGGGCTAGGGAATTGCATGCACTATTTTGGCAAACCAAAACCATGTGGGGTTTCACTCCTTGGGCACCCAGTGCCCACATCAGAGTGGATTTTCAGGTCTTGATACAAATGTTTCATACAGTCCGATGTATGATATGCCAGTCCAGCCCATTGTTTCCATACTGAGGCACTGGGAAAATGGTAGTGATAGTTTGTATTTTAGCCCCTGCAAATTATCTGTGAATGGTGCACATCAGTCAAGGTTCCAGTTTTAGTAAGAACGCTCCTATAGTTGTGTGAAATATGCTTGTAGTTTTGGGAAGTGGGTTTAAGATGAACCCGCAGGTCTTTTACATTTCCCAATGCAAATTATGGGCTAGATTCTTCTTTCTACTATGCTGGTGTGAATCTAGAATAATTATTTTATGTATTTATAGGATTCTTGGGGTGCACGTGAGGATAGTATCTAAGTATCTCCTATTAATTATCCTCACAACCCACCATTGAGGTAGATTATTAGCCCCATTTTAGAGATGGGGACCAGAGACAGGTGGCTTATGTGACTTGCCCAAGGTCCACAGCAAAGTCCAAAACATAATGCAGATCTCCTGTAGGCCAGTATGCTACCTTTAAGCACAAGACAATCCTGCCTCCCATAGTCAATACAGTAACTGAAATCAGAGTTACATATGTGGTCCCATCCTTCTCTCATCGATCTCAATAGGAATAGATTTAGGTCCCCAATGCACAAACTGGCAGCCACCAATGCCAAAGGGTGCCAAAGGGTAAACTGCGTTTGCCCTAAGAGGATCCATTGCTATTGCTTTCTTTACTAAAAAGACCTTTATTGCTAATTTAATTAAATTTATCTGACAGTAAGGGATGTATTTATCTGCCTGGGATATAAGCTGGGAGCTTCAAAGAGGCCGGATGCTGAGTTTTAATGGATTTTGGATACGTAACTCCCATCATCCGCATTGAAAATCACAGCAGTAGTAAAGGAGAAATTTTCAGAAGTGACATATTGTCCTGAATGGTATTTATGGGGAATTACTTTGGGGTCTGACATTGAGTAGCATCTTCCTAAACAAGGAGACAACTCATGTTGTCGGGTTCTACTCAGTGCAAGTTAGTGTATCAGAACATGGACCTTTATACATAGAAAAAATTCTTGTGTCTGACTCCAGAATCTACAGTTACATTGCCCATAAATACAGCCCTACAATCAAATGATAAAAATCAACTTACCTCTCCAAGTACATACCAAAGATGATCTTTATGGGATGCCTTAACTACATGATGGAGTTGCACGTGATAGCAGGAGAAGAGTGACTCGATGACCTGGGGGTCCCTTTCAGTCCTATGTACAAATGAAAAAAAATGGCATGGATCAATAAACAACTGGATGACAAGTAGGGTCCAGTTAGGGTCTGGTTTTCAATTGATGTTGTGTCTGGAAAAAACCCTGAGCCGTTAGTTTGACAGCAGAAAGATCTGCAGGGTGATATTTGTCAGAAGTTAAATAGGACAAATCGTAAAGTCCTGATGCAGCTGAAACTCCCACTGGTGTTACCAGGAATTGTGACCAAGACAGGACTGAACAAGGGCTGCATGATTCTGGAAAAAGGATAGATAATTACTGATCAGATCTGAGGCCTGAATAGCTTGATGTGTCTTCATATTACACAAAACCAAACCCTGCTATTTTCAATCAGTAGCACCGTCTAGCCTGCAGCAAATAGAACGAGAAGTGGTGCTTTGTGTTTATGTAAGGGTGACATATTGTGTTATATAATATTTATGAAACGTTGAGTTTTTGCTTTGTGAAAATGAAGTGACAATTTGTAAATTTCTGGGTGCCCAAGAAGTTACATTATCTTTTAAACTCAGAATATAAATTTTTATCCAAAGAGTCCATTTGGCACCAAAACATAATTTTTAATGATTGTAGGCAAAATAATTCAGTTGTCTTGTTGATACACAGGGGCAGTTTAACTAAAACTTAAAGGGAGGAAAATGATTTTCTGTGAGAATCATTTAGTTGTCTGACTTTAGGTGAAAATTAGTATTACCCACCCTTGGGCCACATATGTATGGATGATGATATCGGTACAGAGCACAGGCATTCTAATTCCAGCGTCTGCCTTGCCAATCGCACATATAG
The DNA here is from genome assembly GCF_965140235.1 of Caretta caretta. NCBI lineage: Eukaryota > Metazoa > Chordata > Testudines > Cheloniidae > Caretta > Caretta caretta. The sequence goes on along the minus strand of NC_134220.1, from coordinate 23,595,847 downwards.
GCATTTCAGTACTTATTACATATGATACATGCTAGGCCACACGCTACAGTCCTTAGTCACATAACGAGCCAAACTCTGAATGGGACTCTCAGTGGGAATTTGATCCTGAGTAAGGAGCTTAAGATTTACCCCACTGACTAGAGTTGAAGTCAGTAATGGACAATTTTGACCCTGCAGATTAGAACAATGCTAAGGAGGGTAGCATACGAAATGCCATAAGAATATTGTTGGCCCGAGGACCACGTTTTTTCAACGCAGGGGGCTAGTTTATACCGTATATATGTGCTCTGTATGGTTGAAATCTTGATCTAACTGAAGTAAAAGGCAAAATTCCTACTGACTTTATCAGGGCCTCGATTTCATTCCTTTAGTATACATTTTCCCTAAACATGCTGCAACCTCAGTTACTTCCTGTGTTCAGACACCGTGGTGACGGGTGCTACAGAAAACCCGCGATAGAGAGGTAGCGTGAAATCTTGCCCCCATTGAAATCAATGGGAGATTTGCCATTGACTTCAATGGGACCAAAATATTTTTTTTATCCATAAAGTAGACTCTGTTCATTCCCTTTTAGCCAATAACTGACCCCGGAGGCAATAGCGACGGTTGTATTAGTTGAGTCTGATGCCCCTGAGTGGGGGGGGGGGGGCGCAATATTTGAAGTTATATAGTATTAGGATGTTCAAATGCACTCTACTCCTGTAGTCATTCATTGGCTAACTGCTTTTCAATACACTGGGCACTACTTTTATTTTTCAGTGTTTGCATTTTGTAGAGTGAAACTGCTGCTTTTGCCTCTTTATTTTGATGGACATTTAGACTGGCAAAATAATGAAAACAAATCCATTAAAATGCACATTGCAAACTGTACTCGAAAGGTGATCCATGCCGTGGAGTTTGCATAAGTCATTAACACAAAGAGCGTGCACAGGTCTAACCCAAAGCTTCCCACTTAACCATCACTTATTCCCACCTAAGACCTCAGAGAAGTACTGAAGTGGAATTCAGTAGTGCCTAGGTCTTGTACTGAATTTCATCCATTGTGAATAAATTATTTGAAGGGTGGGGGGGGAGAGTGAGGCATGAATTTGTTAATTTTTTTTAAAGCATGTTGAGATTCCAAAATGAACAACACTTGTGATAAGTGCAAGATGACATTATTATCCATTATGAATCAACACGTTTTAAAATATTCAAAATGTATAACAGATACTGTATAAACAGATGCCATTTAATGCATCATAGTCTATAAATGAACCATTAATTTCAGAGCTAAAATATTCCGCCTTCAATGGCAAATTAATTTTGACAGCATGCTTTATTTTATTTCCAATAGCTGGTTTAACAGTGTGTTCTATTTCTACAATTTAATTCAATTTTGGAATACAGTGAAAGGCCAGAGCCAAAATCCAAGTGATGGTGATGGTGGTTTTCCCAGGGATGGAATGAAGAAGAGAAATTGTGTTTGTCTGATTCTAGTTATGACCTTGTTAACTTCTCCCCTTGGATTTTGTGACTTGGGTGAAGGTGCCTATATTAAAGTCAACTACAGTAAACAAGGCTAGATTCTATGCTTCTCTGTGTAGATGTACTTTCACTGGGTGATGTATGTGTTATAGGTGATTTAAGGACATGATATGCAGTGTATTCCACAGCATGATTAACATCTTTCTAATAGCATCACCTGTGATTGAGATAAAATGTGTTCGGTGATATCCTCTGATGCTGAAAATCCCCCAGTAACTCATTTTTATAGGCAGACTATAGGGCTCCTTTCCCAGAGAAGCTTACTGAAGGCAGGGAAGTTTATACCCTGCAGATGGGGTTAGGCAGTAGTACCAAGGCTATGGACGTGATCCAAAACCCACAGGAGTTAATGGGAATCTTTCCATTGGCTTCAGTGGCCTTTGGATTAGGACCTAAATCGAACAGATAACCGAGGATAATGCCATTATTAATGGAATGGGCCACAGTAGGTGCAGGGCCAGATTCTGCCACCTTTCTTCACCTTGAGTAATGCCTTACTCCAGGAATAGGCCGACTGGTTTTGATACTGAGTGAGCTATTACTGGAGGGTGGCAGACTTTGCTCCACAGGAAAAAGGAAGCGGAGGGGAACCACACCTGTAAAATGTTCTCCCCCTGCCACCCTCCAGCTCTTCAACCCCCCACCCCACCTCTTCCCATGTGATGGATGGGCCGGGGTAGCAGGGAAGAGTCAGGGAACAGCAATTCTGCAGCTTTTCCAGTGTCTGCACAGCCCCAACACCAGAGGAGCAGCATTAAATAACCCTCTGGGGTCAGTGGTCCACCCTGGAGATGTCACAGAACACAGCCTCACCCTGGGAGCCACTGGCTGCACAGCCAAGGGGCTTGCTGGGTTGCCTCTGCTCACGACAGGGCTTGAGAGGAAGGCTGAGCAAGTCTTTTGCACGGATAGCATCCACAGGGTGCCAGCAAGTGTTCTCTGTGGCTGGCTGCCAGCCTACAGGGTCACTCTGATCTCCATCCTTTCCCCTTCTCCACGTTTGTGGACCAGGTGCATGTGGCCGTGATGCAGCCTTTCCAGGCGGAGGTGACTTTGGGGTGCAGTGTTATTTGTATGGATTTCTCTGCTGCGTGGCAGTGGTATGCGCCATGCTGTGCAGACATGGTGGAAGACCTGCTCTGTGCCCTAGGGGCTTCCTTTCCCAGGCCTTCATACTGCAGGGGAGAACACAGGCACCAGGGGCATCGAGTCACCTTGAAAGTTCACCTGCCACTTTGGTCTTGTTTTCACATGCAAGTAGTTTTGGACTTGAGTATTGTTATATGAAAACTTACTCAGCAAGGGAGCACTGTCAAAGTACTTTACACTCAAAGCTTACTATGAAATCAAGGGTTTGCGCATATATCTGGACAGGAGACTTGGGACTAATGGCCCATCTAGTCTGGTTTCCTCTCACTGGCAGTAGCCGGTGTCAGAGGATTCACTGAACGACGAAATGCCCCAGAAGAGACAATTATGCACTAACATACACAACTTTGCCCATCAATTTGACAAAGGCCAGGTTGCCACCAGCTATGGGTAAAGAGGGGCTGTGAGTCAGCAGAACAGATTCAGTTATTTTTCTGAATCATTTTAATAAGGAAAAAAACCCCACAGTGAGCTGAAAGTACCCATTTCATTTACAGACATGACTTCTGGAGATTTCAGGACACCAATGCACACCCAGTGAGAAATCTCTCTTCAGTGCATCAGCTTCAGGGAACAAACAGCGTGCACAAAGCATACATTTGTGTACCAGAATTTGAGCTGGGTTTTGATTTGCCTCATTACTGAGAGAGAGGGTGGCTTAAGGCTGCAGTGTGGGTTTGCACTTTGAGGGTTGCCCTTTGTTATTATTTGAAATTAGCAAACACATTATCACCAGCAAATCAAGCTGGGATTAATGTTGATTCTAGGCATTTAGTGCCTCGTGTCAGTAGATGCTGGGAACATAAGGGATTTTCTGTCACTCTTCAGCAGAAGGGATGCTGCTGCCTGGCTAGAGATAAGGTTTATGAGCTGTCCTGATTTTTAAGGGCAAGCCACGATTTGGAAAGAGTTCAGCTCAGTCTCACCCTATTTCCAGTCTTACTAGCAGTGGAAGGTATGTTGAAAAGAGGTTGGCAGACCACCTGCTAACAACAGGGATCTAATGAGACACTTTGGGACTGCCTGTGCTTTCTGCCAGGCTGAAAACCATGCGATGGCACCACCTGCTGGATCATATTTGAAGTGCAACAGTAGACAAGGCTTCCACAGGGATCTATCTGTAAGGTCATCTGCCATTCAAGCAAGAGGAGAGAATGCAGATATACAAAACCCCGGGAAAAGATTGTGCCAGCATAGAAAAAAAAAATACAACTCCTCACTAGTAAACACAGAAGTGTTATGTGCCCGAGAGAGGGTTTTACACTTAGATAATAACAGAAGGTGTCAAAGTACCAGCCGTGTTAGTCTGTATCCGCAAAAAGAAAAGGAGGACTTGTGGCACCGTAGAGACGAACCAATTTATTTGAGCATAAGCTTTCGTGAGCTACAGCTCACTTCATTGGATGCATAGGTGTTTTACTCAGACTTTTCTCAACAAGCCTAAGTTTAATATAACCCTAAACCAGTGGTCCTGGAACACTTAACAGTGGGGATGCTGAAAGCCAGCCCCCTTACCCTTATCCACCCTCCCCCCAAGCTGGGAGCAGGCCCATGTCTCTGGGAGAGGGGGACCCAGACAGGGGTAAGGGGGCCGAGACTGGGGCCACAGCTGGGGGCGGGGCACGGGGCCAGGACCGGAATCCTGGGCATGGGGCCATCAGCTGAGACCCCAGGTGTGGGGCAGGGTGGGTGCAGGGCTGGGAGCCCGCATGTGGGACTGGGAGCAGAGCAGCACCCCCCCCCCCCCCCCGAGTTCACGTGCCTATGCCCTACACCCACTTTCTCATCTTTAAGACAACTGAATCCATTTTAAACTAAGCTTGATTTTTAAAAAGGACAACTGAAATTGTTTGCCGTGGAAAAAACTAAGACTCGACTGACGATTGTACATCCTGCAGGTATCAGACTGTGCCCTCTTTTGCTACTATATCTGATTATTTAGTTCCTTGGTTGCTTATATCATGAATATTTTTTTTTAAAATGAGATCTACCCAACTTATGACTCAGGTGTTTTGGGTATAGTATGTGCTGAACAATGTATGAAGGAAATTTTTATCTGTAAATATTATCCATATTGTATCTGTATAGCTGTATTGTAAACCAACCAGATTAATGGACTTGATTAAAACCAACAATCCATCATTAACAGTTCTTAAAAGTGTATGCATGCTGCCTTCTGACTAAATTCTGTCATTTAAAATGTCAGAATTTCAAGATTACTTTATGCAAGTACTCTGAACCTTTCAACACATTACTTGGAAAGGCTTTAAAAATGAATAAGCATTTACCTGTTTTAACAGGCTGGTTTCCCCAGACTGGGAACTTGAAGACAGAGAGGGTAAAACACACACACACACTCACACAAAGCTGCCCAGCTGATGTAAATCAGCATTGCTTCTCTGACTTGAATGGAGCTATGCCAAGTTACATTAGTCGTGGATCTGGCTCTGTATGACCCACAAACATCTACCCTCCCCCCCACTACTCAGTCCTTCTGGTGACCTCACATAGTACAGGGACATGAGTATCTTCTGAGATGAGTCAGCAAACTTTAATGAAGTAGTATTTAGCACTATGGTTTGCCTGACCCACAGTAGGTCAGCTGAGCTGAGAGCAGTGTGTGGAATAGAGGTGATGTGCGATGAGAAGACAGGAAAAAGGCATTCCAGTGATCTCTTTTTAAATGGTTTTCTGCTGACCATGATCCTTGCTTGCCAAACCATCCATAAGATGCATGGAGTTTCCTCATCACTACTCAAAATAGATGGATGGACAGACACAGGGTCACATACTTCCAGGGGCAAATTCTTTGAGCTGAAAGCAAATCTTTTTTTCCCCCTCAGGGCCAGACCTGCTCTCCGTTACTCCTATGTAACTCCACTGAATTCTTCTAGCAAGACAAAGATATTAAGTTCTTTGGACAAAAATAGGATACAAAAAGCACATTGGCAAGATCTACTGTAATACAAAACACACAGGGACTGAACACAAAGGAAACGCTCATGCCTAGCACTGCACAGATTTCTAGAGTTTTGCTCAGTTCACCTTACCTGCATATTTTACAATTCAAAGAAACAGCAGTAAATCTGGTTATCCAGGCTACGTGATTCTGCCATGAAAATAAATTCACCCCAGTGCCTGGGGCCTGTGCTAGCCCCTATACGCTAGTACACTCTACATTATGGGTTCAAATGGATATTGAACCTAGTTACAGCTCAGGACTAGAATTAATTACAATTGCAGGTGACACAGGTACAGCGTGTCTTGGAAGGAGAATGACGGACACCTTTGATTATTCATGGGAAGAAGCATTTTCTAACATCCTTCCTGGAAATACCTTCCACAGAGGAACAGTCCCAGTGCCGGAATAGCAATTATGCTGCTCCTCTAGGAATGTCACGCAGAGCCGGGTGATACCTGAGGGCTCCATAGTACAGTAGGTCTAAGTGACAGGCAACTCTGGCTCAGTAACAGCAGCATGTATTCCAGAAGTGAGACACCAAGCAGCTGTCTGTATAGCAAAGGCCAGATGATAGATTAAAAATGTTTCTTGCTCTTTCTGTATCAAGGCTCAGTTGTTTAAAGTACAGTACATTTCTTAATCCCCTCAAAATTATGTGCTTTGATGCCATTTCTGCCTGTTTTTAATCTTTCTTAATACAGATGCAACAGATTGCTGTCCCGACTGAACTGCTCTAGGTCCTCTTCCACGGAAGCAAAAATGTTTCCACAGAGGAAGGATACGCTCAGAGAACCCTCCAAGTATATGCGGGGGGGGGGAGGGGGGCTCCTAGATGCCTAAATTTTCCAAAAGAAATTTAGGCATGTAGGAGCCTAAATCCCATCAACAGTCAATGACATTTAGGCTCCTAAGTGCCTAAACCATTATGAAAATAAGGCCCCTAAATCAGTTAGGCACCGCAACACTGAGCACAGCAATACCAAAATACCTTTAAAATGTGAACCTAAGTGACTTAGGAGCCTACGCCTCACTTAAAGTCAATGGAATTTGGGCTCCTAAATTATGTAGGCACTTTTGAACATTTTACCCAATGGTTGTGACACCAGAAGTAACATTAGGAATACAAAGCTGGGTGCCTGTCTCTCAGACAGGTAACTTTACAGAAAACTGATTTTCCCCAGGCTTGTTAGATACTGAGCAGTGCCAGCTTTATCCTCCTTACTGAAGGGGGGAAAAAAATCCTCTTGGTGCTCAAGTGCACTTTTCCAAATAGGTGAATTAGAAAACACATGCTCTTGTCATTTCTATTGTAGTCACAATTTAGTGACCCAGTAAATCTGAACCTGTTCACTGAACAGGTGAGCTAAACTGAAAACCAAAACCAAAATTAGTTAAAAAACATGCCAGGGGCAACAGCTTCTTAGTTTCCACTCCCATCTCATTTGATGTCTTCGATTAGTTACAAAACAATGCACCTGCCTGCATCGCTGCCTCCTTTTCCTTTTCTTCCTCCTTTGGATCAGAGGCAGCCTTTGTGGGGAAAAAAAGCCTCTTTCCTTTTGGTGAATGTCAGTTTTTCAATATTAGTGGCAAAAATGAAGACGTTTTTGCTTATTTACCATAGACTTAGCTTGACAAAGCCATGGTGTGCCACTGATATACATGCAACAATGCTTTTAGCTATTTCACAAACAAGGATAAAGCCTGGAACCACAGAAATAGACCATGACTTCATAAGCTAAGGAAGCTACTAATTATGGGCTATACATTCCATCAGTCAGCCAGTAGGGGGTAAACATATACGCACGCCCACACCTTAGACCAGTTGGTGTCTGGACATTCCAAGCTGTGCGCGCTCAGGGAAAAAAGTGTTCATAATAAGCCAATCAAGTTACAAAACAGCATGAAATGATTCCACAAAGGAACTTCCCCATTGGTCACAAATGCATAGTGCAATGCACTTTTCTCTGTCCGGCAAGGGAATCTACGGTGAGAAAAAGGGGTCGCAAATACACGCCACCCAGGGGGCAAGGTGTGCAGCATCATTTCCAGTGCAACAGACATACAGCACACATGGAAGCAGGTGAACATGCTGGGAACAACCTTAACATTTGCTCCCCAGTGTTGAAATGAGGGAGAGCTTCACTATACACGACCCTGCTGTCGTCAGATGCTTTGTTTCCTAGTGCATATTTCTGAAAACAAAAGCAGTCAATGGATTGCCAATTGCAGAGGGGTTTTGTGTCCTCCTGCCCTGCACTACGGGTAAGGGCCCCCACACAAGCAAAGGTTTGTTTTCTTAACTATTGCCATATAATGACAGGCACTTTACAGATGGTATGAAGACAAAAGCCCAGATCCTTAAAGGTCTTTAGGCACCTAACTACCTTTGAGGATCTCAGCTGAGGTCCCTGACCAAGGAGTTTGCAATCTACATAGTACAAGTAAAAAGAAAAGGAGTACTTGTGGCACCTTAGAGACTAACCAATTTATTTGAGCATGAGCTTTCGTGAGCTACAGCTCGCTTCATCGGATGCATACCGTGGAAACTGCAGCAGACTTTATATACACACAGAGAATATGAAACAATACCTCCTCCCAGCCCACTGTCCTGCTGGTAATAGCTTATCTAAAGTGATCATCAAGTTGGGCCATTTCCAGCACAAATCCAGGTTCTCTCACCCTCCACCCCCCCACACAAATTCACTCTCCTGCTGGTGATAGCCCATCCAAAGTGACAACTCTCTACACAATGTGCATGATAATCAAGTTGGGCCATTTCCTGCACAAATCCAGGTTCTCTCACCCCCCTCCAAAAAACACACACACACAAACTCACTATCCTGCTGGTAATAGCTCATCCAAAGTGACCACTCTCCCTACAATGTGCATGACAATCAAGGTGGGCCATTTCCAGCACAAATCCAGGTTCTCACCCCCCCCCCCCACCCCACACAAACTCACTCTCCTGCTGGTAATAGCTCATCCAAAGTGACCACTCTCCAAGTTTAAATCCAAGTTAAACCAGAACATCTGGGGGGGGGGGGGTAGGAAAAAACAAGGGGAAATAGGCTACCTTGCATAATGACTTAGCCACTCCCAGTACAAGTAGACAACATACAAACACAACGTGGAGGGGGAAAGAAAGAGGAAGGGGAAATGATAAAAGCCGAGTGGCTCCCATCTTAGTAGCTCCATGGTTGCATTACATTTAAAAATAGCGGACAGCTTGTACATCTATTGCGCTAACACTTGGACTACGGAAGAGCGACGTTTAGAAATGTTAAGGACTTGAAGGAGGAGTGGGGAGGAAGGCTCATGGTGGCCTGAGCTGTGCAGCTCCCACACACGCTCACTGGACCAGAGCTGTGCAAATAACCGATTTTTCCATCCGCTGGCTGTTCTAAAACTAGCTTTTCATTTCAGTTGACGCAAAAGGAAAACGTTTCAGTGCATTAAAAAGTGAAAGAAAATCTCATTTTGGGTCAAATGAAACAGTTTGTTTGTTTAGTTTTTGAGCTATTTTTTTTAAAAAAATTAAGTACCTTTAGAAACAAGTAATTTCCAATTGAAAAATGAAAGCATTTCATTTGGAAAAGGCCTAAACAAAGCATATTGGCTTTTTCAGAATTTTTTGAAAAAAAAAGTTTCAGCCAAAAAGTTTCACCTGCTCTAAACAGGGCTTGGTGCAGCTCCTGCTAACGCTAGTGGAGAAGAGGTTCATGGGTAGTCTTCCATACCTATTCCCCCTTTGGGTGATGGTGCGACAGGGACCCTGGGTGGCCTATTTTTGACTGCTGCCTCCTTGAAATGCTTTCTATCCTTCCTCTTCAGGCATACACCAGTGCCAGGAGAGCAGCACATTGTCTGTCCACTCGCCATTGGTCTTCCCTTGGCTGAAGATCCCAGGACAGCAGCACTCAGCTCTGACTCATTGGTTCTCCACACCGTGTTTCCAAGGGCTGCCCTATTTCAAGATGCTTTTGTGGCTTTCCAGACACCATCCTTTATTTCCGTGTCACAGTGCAGTACTACGCTGCCTCCTGTGCACGGTGCTTCCTTAGCCCAGCCCTGCTGTGAGACTCGGGGCTTGTCTACACTTGAAGTGCTACAGTGACAGAGCTATACCACTGCAGCTGCGCCTCCGTAGCGACTCTACTTGTGCCGAAAGGTGGGGCTGTCCCGTCAGCGTAGGTGATCCACCTCTCTGAGAGGCTGTTGCTAGGTCTACAGAAGACTTCTTCCATCGACCTAGCACGGTCTACACCAGGGGTTAGGTTGGCTTAACTATGCCAGTCAGGGGGGTGGATTTTTCACACCCTGAGCAATGTAGTTGAGCTGACAATTTTCTACTGTAGACCAAGCTTAGAGGTGGGCTGCCTTCTGTCTTCCCGCAGTGCAATTTTAAGGCCGGAGAGAAGGTTACATAGGGTAGCTACCTATCTAGCTATTAGGAGAGGACACAAGGAGAGAAGACATACCCTGGTCAAATCCTTACTGCTGAGCGCTGGGCTGAGGTATATCACTGGGAGACCACTTTTCCACATCTGACCTAGCCGTGGAGCTTCACTGTCTCAAGTGCTAAAACATATCCAAAGTGGTATTTTTTTTTAACCAGTGTCTCTTTAAATCTTTTTATGCCATTTCAGTTGGGATAAGGGGTCTTTTATCTCCACCTTCACTTGTCTTCAACTACTGTAAAAGGGGTAGCAACTTTACTAATTTATTTGCAGAAGCCATTGAAGATTACATCTACTGTGATCAAATTCCCTTAAGTAAAATATAAACCCTCTACTTCACTGAATTTAAAGCCTAAATCAATAATGGACATGAAATCATCAAGTTTAATCTCAAATGCTGTGAACCCAAGTAATCACTCTTCTTGATATAAAACTAATTCCATTTGACAATAAAATACTACTAGCCAGTTCCATAAACCAATGGAACAAATAACTTTCTTAACCCTGACAGTTGCTGTCCAGAATCATTACAACAATCTTTCCTGAACTATCAAGCATTTTGCGGTGGTACTGTCTTTAGCTGGACTCTTAAAAAAACAAACATGCCATAGCTGCAAGGGTTGAGAGAGAATTTATTTTAAAAGCAAAGAGCTACAATATTTTCCCCTCTTCCCATTAGCCAAAGCAGTGCTGTTTGCGCACAACAGCTACAAAACTAATGCAATTCCTCTTTTGGAGTTTCCTTAAGAAGAAAAGTCTTTTATCTGTGTGGTGTTGACATGATGGACTATAACACCGCAGAGCAGTTATGGTCTATCATGCCAGTGCAGGCTGTATTTTGGGACTCCTTCATTCATGCATCATTGACACAATAGTCAATAATGGCTCCTTTGGAAACTTTTTGGACTATCTTGTCAATATGTACCTAGGTAGTTCTTAATCCATTGTTACAGTCCCAAGTATCACAGTACCTCCTGCGTGCTAATACACTTATGACCTGTTGATAATATGTAGCTGCTGGGCATATGCAGTGGTGGTGTTTTCCAAGCTAAAGTGACATTGACAGGTTGATTTAGGCCCAAAATTTAGGTTTGGCAAAACCTACAATCAGTAGAAACGTGCCTGTAATTTCCTTGAAATATGCATGGCTACAGTCCGTTTAGGAGTTAAACATTTCCCTACTGTGTTTGCAGATGAAGGCCCCTTGAATTCAATGGGGCTGGGCAAAGGATGCACTCATATAGAACTCACTGCAGGATCGGAACCTAGAATGTTGCAGCACTGTAATAGTTCACAGGAGCGGGAAGTGTACATGTACGCACAAGCTGGGACATATGGACATCTTTATAGCGAAGCTTGCAGGCACAGACTAATGGCACCTGGCCATGCTCTTGTTAGTTTTTAGAATATAGACCTCATTGTGTAATCTTGACATCAAACCCTTATGTTCCTAATTCCTAATGTCATGGATAAATAATATGCCAAGCATCTGAGACGTGACATCTGTCCTGAATGCCCATATACTCAGAGTTCTACTTGTAATTACAAAAGACTGTCCTGTTGATCCTTTGAGAGATAGCCGACTAAATATAAGAACACTATTACTCCAGGATACAGGAGTGTTATCTCAGTAATAACTTGTCCTTGTAATAAAGTGCGAGTCAGGCAAACAGAATAGGAACAATGAATGAATGAACATAAACATGCAGCCAGGGCTAAAACAGAGACAAAACCTCCCTACTGCTTCTGTGAGATGAGAACAGTTTGTAATACATTACACATCAGTGTTTGCGATGGAAAGGATAATCCTTAGGGCAGAATGCATGATACTGGCAATGTTAGAAAGTCTGCGGAACCTCAATTAGTTATATACAGAAATTTCTGACTCAAAACTGATTGAACCAGAAAATGAAATTCTACTGACTATCAATTAACCTAGTGTCATTTAGAGTACTGTTGGAACTAATGGTCAGATTTTTCAAATATATTTAGGCATCTATCTGCTTCTAAAAGTGCCTAACTCCCATCAATAGGAGTAAGGTCCTAGACTCGTTTGATAATCCTACTAGGCATCTATCCACATCTTTAAGCATCTAAATAACTTTGAAAATCCAGTCTTAAGTGACTTCACAATTTCTGGATAGGTCATCGTGTCTTCCTAGCAATACCCAAACAGCTATGGAAGACTCTTATGAGAATGGCCTTTCAATATGTGGCCTATGATGCCTTTTAAATGACCACAGAGTGCTAAGACTTACAACTTTGCAAACATTCATTAAGCCACAGCACGCCCCATTAAAGTAAGCACTATCCCCAATTTACAAGAAGCTGAGGAACAGACGGGTTAACACCAAGGTCAGGGGCAGAGTTAACTCCTGTTGAGTTAGTACATCGTGTAGCTCCAAAGAAATCAATGGCCGGATTTTCCAAGGCGCTCAGCTCCCATTTAGGCACCACAGGTGCTGAGCATTTGAAAATCTGGCCTTGGGCTCTTTCAACAATCTCACTCAGTGGAACTAAAAGTAGTAACTCAACATCATAATATCAGGGTCAAAGCATTCTGCACACACTAGGGTCTGATTCTGCTCCCATTGAAGACTGGGGAGGCTTGCTCATCAATCTGTTAGATCCTTGGATGGAAAACAGTAGACCAGAGCAAATGCATATTGTTATTTTCTTTTTAATACCCAAGCCCCATTTTTTCCTTTCAATATTTCTGTCACTTAATGTCTTGTCATGTTCCCTGATTGTACTTCGGCATCTCTGGAATTGCTAGAAAATTTAAAGTGATCTTACCCAGGCTCTTAAAACAAACAAAAATACCTTCATTTGATACAGTCGTTGCATCAATAGCTAAGGAATAGGTACGAGTTACTGTGTGAGTGAAAGACATTTCAAATGAGTTGTAATTTTATAATCATAACTTTTTGGGATAACTGCTACTTTAATGACAATTAATAGTTTCAAAGCACAATGCAGTCTGTATATAGAGAAGACATGATTTTTTTGCTTGATCTCTGTCACTCATATTTAATTAAAACAAGAAAAACAATATTCCAACCTACCATGGTAAAAAAAATAATGAAGATTTCTTACTCATGCAAATATATTCAAAGTGATATTTTAGATTTATAATAAGATTCCAGAAGATAATGAATTTAATGTTGTAAATAACATGCCAGATTTTAAATGACAATTATGGCTTTCTGTGGTTCAAGAATCAACATGCTGTTTTTGTTCTGTTGGATAAATACTCATCAGCACTGCAATAACATTCTGGCTGTAATTATTTAGAGCTTAGTCAGAAATAGATTTCCATTATTACCTGTCACTGAAGGTACAGGAGTCTGTGCGGCTGTGAAGTACGGAGCCTGCTCCAACTTCTCTGCTCAAAAATCTTCAGTTACACTCCTCCCTCACCCGGCTACATGTATAACTGCATGGTAGTGGAAGGATTGATATCTATCTCAAGGACTTCCATAGCACCCACAAATTTCCTCCCTTAAAACTTAGGATGGCCACTAACATTCCCAGAACACCAGACATTCCAGTACTTCCAGGAACAGCGGGGGCTGGCATGACGTTGCACACACTGTGCGTATGAGGTCATACTGCACAAATGACGCCATTTTGAAGAGCATACCACACCAACTCCACCAGCATAACTTCACTCAGCTACATGTGTGGAGGCAGAGCAGCCCATCCTTCAAAAATGGTGTCTCCCATCTGATACCAGACAAAACTATGTTTGGTTTTGTCTCAGTACCAGACAGAGGAAAAAACATCCAAAAGAGGACAGTCTGGTTTAATACTGGGCGCATGGCCAACGTATTTAAACTCAGATTTGTTTCTACAAGGCTAAGGTTACAATTGTGCTCTCTAAATACATGGCCAGATTCACAGAGAATGACTGGCAAGAGAAGATGTGTGTACTGTTTCTTTAAAATTGTAGCCGGAAGCCAGACCAGGAGGGTCCTGGAGAAGGTTCTAGAGAAGCAGAGAGAGAGAGAGAAGCTCCGGGGATAAGATTGTTTTCCTTAATCTAATCAAGTTCCCTGTTCAATATTAGAAGAAAGCAGCTCGTTCTGTGACCCTTCATTATTGACATGACAAGCACCTTGGCTAGAAACCTGTAAAATGCAACATCAGCATCTTTCACAGGGCTCGGAAACTAATTTTTTCAGATTCCAGCTAACCATCCCTCCACTCCCAAAAATAACCACCTATGTTTCCCCTCCTGTATTTGTTCCAAAGTGCTGTTCTTCCTTATGCTAAACTATTGTAGCATATTCCTATGCACTATCCTTTTAAATGAAGCTTAGTATGGAAATCTAAGCACTGGTATCTCTAGCTTCCAGATGTGGCCCAACAATTAGTGCTTCTGTGTGGAAATTTACACATGCAAATTTTGCAGACAAAAGCATCATGTGCAGACACGATGCCAGGCCCTTTTAAGGCATATACCTCAATGCATGTGGTAGCAAACAATTAAAGCATGATTATTAGTACATATGAGGTGCATGATTGTCACACTCATCAGGACCACTTGAGTGGAGAAAAAAATAACAGGTGTACCTTGGCCACACAGCAAGAGCATATATTTGCTCATTCATACGTATGAACAAACCAGGTGGGCTAGAGTTACAACTAGAACTGGTTGAAAATTTTCCAACACAACTCTTTTCTATCGAAAGTGCTGTTTCATCAAAATCAAAATGTTTTGCAGAAATGTATCCTTTGACTCCATTTTGTTTTGGAACCCTCAAAACAAACCATTTTGATGTCAGACATGATCAGAATGAGAGGTTCCGATTTTTCATCTTGAAACCATTTTTCATTTTTGATTTTTTTACGGAGCTGAAATTGAAAGGAAACACTTCAATTGTATTGAAATGAAATGTTCAGATTGACCCACAATGAAATTTTAGGGAAAAAAATTCATTGTGCAGGAAGTTTCAAAATTGCTTCTCTCTCTTCCAATTTGGAATGAACACAAATTTGAAATGTCAGAATTTTCCGTGGAATGGAAATTCTGACTTTTGGCCAGCTCCGCTTACAACCTTCGCTTCCTTCCACCAGTGAAAATTTGACCATCTATAGAATCACAATGCTGAGTTCCTTAAATGTCTGCAAAAAAGTGCCGGAGCCAGAAAAAAGAAATGCAGACACCTCCCAATAAAGGTTGGTCTCATGTTATTTCCAGACCATTTTTGCAGGCTCATGATGAGGTGAGATGATATGGACAGGCTTCAGAGAAGCAGTCACAATTTTGGAGTTCAAGCTCAGTTTGGATAAGTATCCTGATCTTTACGGGTAGCTGTATATCTCTAAACATACAGTATTATTCCTTTGGATTCTACTTATATCCATTACCATAGCACCTCACTTCTGTGCAGCAATGGGCAATGCTGGAGGGAACCGACTTCATTAAGTGGGATTCATTTGCCAGCTATCACCAATACGATTTAACCACTAGCACTAAGGCAAATCTGAAACAAGCCCTGCCTAAAAAAATATCATTGATGATGTACCTGCAGCAATTATTGTCAACAGATGTGCTCCCTTACCATGAAGTCTGTGCCCTTTTAATTACTGGGCCAAATTCACAGTCCGGTGTAATCCCCTCGTGCTCAACTGAATTACTTTGGGGGAGGATTTGACTCATGTTTTCTTGCCATATGAGAGAAACAGGCGGAGAAATTGTCCCTTTCGCTTTCTAAAGTTGAATCATATGCAACTTTGTGCCTACGGGCAATGCTAGTTTAATGGAAATTAATGCACACACTGGACTGAAAGCTCATTGGCTTGAATACGAGGGTCTAGATTCCCAACAGTAGCCTCGGGAGAGGTCACCCACCTATGATTTACTGGGTTCTAGCACCTGCTGAGGGCCATGCCGGAAATGGGATTGATTTTTAATTTCCCCAATTTGGCTTTGGCAGCTGTAGGAGGTTTCTCCTGCTTTTCTAAAATATTGATGAGTCAGGAGCAATGTTCTGCAGTGGGAAAGATCAGCATTCAAATGAAATCTCCGCTCCTTAAGTAGCTACTGTTTTCATAAGAGTTATTTATGGCTCTCCATGAGCCGGCCAATTTTTCTGCCAAATATTTCGGCTTACTATGGAGATGACATCTGCATCCTTCTGTGGGCTGCCAGGCTAAGAAAACATTCGTCAAACATCTAGAGAAGATGGGGAGAAGCAGTAACTCACTGTGCCAAATTTCTGCTCTCAGTTATGCAGTAAATCCAGAGTTACTACTGATTTCCAAAGTTTTTCTTCAAGAATATTGGTTCAGATTCGGCTCTGATTTACACCTTCAATTCCATCGATTGCATTGGATTTAGATGTATATAAGCCAGGGCTAAATTTTGCTCATTGAGTTACTCCAGATTTACACCAATATAACTGACAACAGAATTTAGCTCATTTTCAGCCATCTACCTGAATGCCAGGCAAACTGTACCCCAAGATATTTTTCCAGTCAAAGCCACTGGGTTTTTTTTCCAATCCTCTCATTATTACAGTAGTGTTCAGGGGCATCAACCAAGATACCGGCTGCATTGTGCTATATGCTGGACATACACAAAGTAAAGGGTCAGTTCCTGCCCAGAAGTGCTTACATTCTAACTAGACAAGAGCGGGAGGAAGTAAGTATTATTATCCCCATTGTACAGATGGGGAACAGAGACCAAGAGAAATAGTCTTGCCTAAGATCACACATAGGGAGTCTATGTCAGAGCAGGCAACTGAACCAAAAACTCTCCTGAATCCACTTCAGTGTCTTCACCACATGATCATCCTTCCTCACAATTATAATGTGTTTTCCCAACATCAGTGTCGTCATAACGACATAATCAGAAATAATCAACCAGCTTAAGAACAACCTCACCAATATTTCATTGCTGGTTTTGTTATCTGGTCTATTTCCCTTTGCAGTCAGAGCTCTGCTGCCTTTATTGCTCTGTCAAACACTACACACCTTACTTTAAAACACAAACATCTTATTGCTCGTGGTGAACTGGTCTGGAGAAAATGAGATATGACCTCCACCACCACCACCTTCTTCTTCTTTACTGACACTGGATACAAATACAGATAATATATTTTCCCTAAGTAGCTGATTCGATTTTATTTTTAATTTAAAAACTCAGGACTTTTTTTTTGAGCAACTGTAGAATTGGTTCCAATGCTGAAGTTAGAAATAAAAAAAAGTAAATTTTCTAAAAATGTCCACCAAATTTTCCCTTCCTTTCAGCTTTATTCTCAATCTCCATTTTTCAGTGTGGACTAGATGAGCTCTGGAGGTCCCTTCCAGTTCTATGATTCTAATATCATTATTGAAGTAATACTTTACACTTATGGTTCCAGGTACTTTAATCCAAGAATCTTCAAGTGTTCATGAGATGTGTAACCTGAGGTTCAGAGAAGTTAAAAGTAGTACTCATAGAAAATTTTTTGTTAAAACAGGTTTTGGATGGAAAATTGGTTCTCCGACAAAATGAAATTTTCTGTAGAAGATTTTGATTTCTTGTTGAAATACTGAATGCACAAAACCAAAAATATTTTGATTCTCAACTATTGCTGCTGTGCCTTGAGGAACTGTAGTTTGGATGCAATGTTCTCATTCTCCTCTATGAGCTGGACTCTCAGCTGGACTCCATCTCCTATGATGCACCACTGCCATATGACTACTACGATGCAGTCACCAAGAGGGGAGACTGTGGTACATCATGGGAGATGCTGTCCGCCCTGGGAGCGTGACCTATAGAGGAGAATGGGTGCATGACACCCCTGAACTACAACTTCCATAAGATACGACAGCAACATCTTTAAATACGTTGTTTTTTGGCTGAAATATTCTGGATTTCATTTTTCACCCAAAAAGCAAACATTTTAACCAGCTCTATTAAGAGTCTTGATTAAGATCATGAAATAAACCCAGAGCAGAGTCAGGACTAGAATTCAGGGGTGAAATTCTGGCTCCATTGACGTCAATAAGCATTTTGCTATGGACTTTGATGTGGGCTGGATTTCACCCCATTTCCCACCTCTCTCCCCTTTAACCTAACTACTAAAACATGTTGTCACCTCTTAGAAAGAAAAAAAATAGCAAATTAATTTTACTCAGCAGTAATTTAAGGGGATGCGTCAAATATACAAGCAATTGCCGCCCACTAAAAGGAACATTTTCCCGCTATGCTGTTCCGTTTATTTTATTTATCAACAGGCTCTGATAATCTGCTTTGAAGGTAAAGTGGCCACCTGGGCTCCAATGACAAGGTAGTCTGGAACTTCACTCCTTTCTGACATCTGATGCATTGGTGTTAACATCTCTGAAACTGACCAAACTTTTCCTTAATCTACTCTGTAGGTCAAGGGAGAACAATTTCAGTCAAATGTAGGTCTTTGAATACTGCTGCTCAATCATCTGACTCAGTTGAACCTGGTTCTGAAAGTAGGTATCAGAGGAAATGTTAACATTCATTCTGCTAACATTATGCAGTTGCTACTTGCTAGTGTGTTAATTGTTCAAAGACCAAATGATCCCCACAGTTAATATCACAGTCTGGATTTCTGCTCCTGATCAGGAAAAAATACGCTGTGCAGTTAAAGGATTAAAACAGACCGAGCCAAATTATGTCACATTCATTATCTACTGTTAACAGACACCTGACCAAAGCAACTGTTTCATATGAAAACCAGACATGTTTTCTTCATTACTGAGCCTATCACAACATTTAGAGGAACAAAAGCAACAGTTATACACCTCTTGGAAATACAGGAGTTGTTCCACTCTATTTCTTATAGCTCTGATCTGGCAAAGAACGTAAGCACATGCTTAATTTTAGCAAGTGAGTAGTCCCACTGATCTAATCTGATAGTTTGACTTCAATGGGACTATTCACATGTTCTTAAGCACTTTGCTGCATTGGAGCATTTACTGCATTCCCCAAGGATATATGGCAGAAGGAGGAGGAAGGCAGGAGGAGAGGTACTACCTGGGTACCAGTTTCCCCCAGCATGTGGGGGGAGGTGTCTTCTATGCACTGTTCTGGGTCCAGGGGGATGCTATGGTGAGGAGTGGCCTCAGCTGGGCCCCATTTAACCCCTCTCTGGCTCAGTGCAGCAGCCTCTGCTTTGACTACTTCTGCAGGTGTTCCTACCAGCTGGACTCTGAGGTTTGCTACACCAGATCTACATTTATGCAGATTAAAATGGGAATCCTTTGGGGGCTTCCACAGAACAGAGTTTCATGCTATCTTAAAAATTATGATAAATAGGTTCCACTGTCTAACCAACAAACCAACTTGTGCAATGGTTCACACACAACATGGGGGGTATAAAGGGTTTTTTCTTGGTTTGGAAAGATGGTCATCAGGACAGAGTGCCAAGTCTGCTCAGCACTTACTGAGGGTCTGATCCAACCTGTCAGTGGAAAGACTCCCATTGATTACACTAGACTTTGGATCAAGGACTAAGTGCTTGAGCAGGTGAGATGCCAAGTGTTCCAGTCCCCACAGGTTCACAGCAAGCTGAGGGCACTCATCAGCTCACATTATTTTTAAATTACAGTAACAACTAGAGAGCTCAGCTGAGATCAGGGCCCCACTGTGCCGGGTATTGTCCATAATGAGAGACCATTCCTAGTGCAGACAGCTTACAGAGCCACAGAAAGGTGAAATAACTTGCCCAAATTCATACCGCAAGTCAGTGGCAGCAGAGAATATGCTGCTGAGTCCCAGACTGATGTGCTATCCATTGGTCTATATGCCTCTCCTCGAGCAATGTGAACATGTGCAATCAAATTCTGTATCTGAAAAGCAGCTGACAGATGATTTTTCCTTTCAGCTCATAAAGGTTACTCTCCAGGTTTCCTTCTTGCTCTCCACAATTCCTCTACCAATGGCAGGGTACCTGTTTAGAGCTGGTCAGAAAACAGGATTTCCGTTCAGCAGAAAATGCCAACATTTTGAACTTGGTTTACATTCCAAATCAAAACAAAACACCAAAAATTTTCAAGCAATGAAAAAATTCTGAAAAAAAATTGATTTGGAACCAATTGAAACGTGTCCTTTTGATGAGGATTTTTTTTCCATTTGGATAATGTCATAACACTAGGATATAAAATATATTAAAATATTAACATCAATATTTTAATATAATATTAAAGTCAAAATGAAATTAATCTAAATGTTTCAACATTACCAAAACAATGAGAAAGTTGAAATAATTCATTTTAACTTTTTCCTGTCAACAATTGCATTGAAAATGACACTTGCCATGAAATATGTAAATTTTGACAAAACTACATTTTCTGATGAAAAAAGCTTCCATCAATTTTTTTTTTGTTCAGCTCTAGTCCTGTTGCTTTTTGGAGTCTTATTGCAGCACCAGTGCCACCCACTGGTCACAGAAGTGTTAGCCATACATAAGTCCCTTCTACAAGAGCACTAATCAGCTCCTTTGAGATTGTCCCAATTTATGGGAAGGGGGTGTACTGTTTTGGTTCTTGCCTCCTGCAAGCTGTACTAACCACAGACTGTAGCTGAACAGTCTCACCTGTATTCCAGACCTTACTAACCAAAAAAAGAGCACTGTCGTTATAATAATATTAATATAGCAACACACAAACGCATACCACTTAGCTAACCTCCATCTCACCACCCTGATAGAAGAGTGGTCCACCTCATCTGCTATCTATACTCCAGGATTCAGAAGAACATGGAACGCAGACACAGTGCTCTACGTCAATTGTGCAGTAATTGTTGGGACATTTCTTCCTGATGGCCGATGGTGGTCGGCTCACATCCTGAATCTTGAGGCTGGATAGGTCATGTGATTTAGTAATGTTAAGTAGCATCCTCTTATCAACATATCCTTAGTTGTTTCAGGGAGTGCTATACAGTCACATCATTGAAGAAAAAAAGGGAGATTATACTATTTTGATTCACAGCCATTACCTGCAAAACCTTGGAGTCATCTTCCATATCCTAGAGAAATAAATTTCACTGGCATTTACAACAAATCTATTTAGCAATAGTTTGCTGGAGTTTAATGCAACAGTTACTGCAAACAAACAGTAGCATGGGGTCATTGGTAGTCCAATTCCATAGGTATATTTGATAAAGGTTTGTTATTTGTACACAATTGCAGAACTACAGCTGGCTGAAAATTTTAAGATGGAACAGTCTTCTGTTGGTAAATGCTGATTTAAATAAATCAAGATGTTTTGCATCAACATAATGATTTTGTTGAAATTTTTGATGAAAAATTATTGAGGTGTTTCATTTTGATAGGGTTGAATTTGGATGTCACTGTTTCAAATACATCATATAGCACAGCTGATGTGAATCACTGTGACCTTATTAAAGTGAAATGGTTTGAGGCCTTTTCGATATTTCTGAAACAAATGAGTTTTGAATTTTCATTTGGCAGGAAATTTCAAAATTTACATTTTTTAGGTCTGGTTTGGGGGGAAAAAATGGATTTTTTGTAGAACGGAAAATCGGAATGTTGACCAGCTCTGTCCGGAACATCTTCATGAGCATATCAGGCCACTCCGACGGGGTAAATCAGAGAACCTTTAGGGCTACTCTAAACATTGCTGTTATGGGTGCTAGGTCCTCTACAGCACCTGCAGGGAGAGTGGTGTACATGGAGCTCTTACAGAAGCAGCACGCCACCCAACGATCACCCTATATAAGGAAAGGCCTCCAGGCCTTTGGAGCTGGTTTGTGCTGGTGGCAGGGTACAAAACAGCCAGAGCACGGTTGAGGTTCCAGGTGCTAACCCCTTGATCGGAAAAGTTTACCTATGCTGTGTGCTGCTTAGTGTGCACTAGTAAACACACCCGATATATTCCAACCTGAGCTGGACCCAAAGGTATGGATTTGCAGCAGTACACATTATGGCAACTTACAGGCATAATGACCGGCTCCTATAAACACTTTCTACCAAACATAGCATGAATAGCCCCGCTGACTTTGGGACTCATGCGGTAGTAAGCATGCGCTGTATCAGACCCATACTTTGCAGCCCTACGGTGATGACTGTTTTACTAAAGCAATCCATTACAAGAGGAGGAGTGCACTGACTGACTTTTTTTTTAAATGGTTCAATGTCTTGATGCATGCTTTGTTTGTTATCAATTTGTTAATTGACCACGAGGCAGCAGAGTTCCCCAAAACTTGCACAGAGGAGTTCCCCAAAACTTACTACTAATAAATGTTATTTTGCTACATTTACCCCCACTTAACTAGATCTGTGGGCTGCCTATATCTAACACATCACAGTCTGGTTTCTCTCCTATTAGAGCACCATAGACAAGTATTATTTGCTGGAGGCCCAGGGAATTCACTGGATCTGTTTCACCCTCATTGAAAGTCCATTTACTATAACAGAGATACACCAGAGATGAAGACTGGCCCAGTCTTTCCAGCCAGTTAAGATGCTGTTGCCACTAAGATTTTATGTTATATTTACAAACCTACACATCTGACTGACTTTGGGGGCTGGCAACTGATCCCCTCATTGTTTGACGTTTTTCCGTGTATGCAGTATGTTTGTTTATTTCATGGAAAGGGAAATTTGCCACAAATTTAAGTCAGCCCAACTTTGGGGCTGCTACTGATGGATGTTATTGGCTTTACAAAATTGTGCTATTTCTTCCTTTCCTATCCTATTTTGGTTTCTTCTTTTTGGGGGGCATACTCAAACAGCAGAAGCTAATCCGTATTTTGTTTCTCTCCTGTAGCCTGCTGTATATCCCAGAACCATGGCTGTGTGGCAGTCCTGTTTCGGTCTGTTGGTGCTGCGGACTCCCTGTTTCACACCAGAATGGTTTAGGCGGCTCTGAAGCAAATCTTCAGAAGGGCTCTGGCAGCCCCTGTTTGTATTCTACAGGCATTTATTAAAATGATCTCCAGGTCTCATGGTGGAAATATTGTGGTGGATTATTTAGTTTCCTTTCTGTCACATAAAAAAAATCATAGGGCAGACTCAGAAGTGAGACACAGCGAAATGGTGATGTGAGTTATGTGCTGATAAATTAAAAAGGCAAAGCCCCAGCTTCATCTTAGGCCTGCTGTTAGTTGCTTTTCATTCTGTCCCTCCAGTCCGTGATTTTGTAACTTACCGCATGATTTATATCACCTATGAATGTAACTCAGACTCCTCCACTAGGGAGGTTATCAGTGAAGATTCTGTGCATCTTCTATCACTTAGAATCATAGACTAGCAGGGTTGGAAGGGACCATCTGGAGGTCCAACCCCCTGCTCAAAGCAGGGCCAATCCCCAATTTTTGCCCCAGATCCCTAAATGGCCCCCTCAAGGATTGAACTCACAACCCTGGGTTTTAGCAGGCCAATGCTCAAACCACTGAGCTATCCCTCCCCCCTTCATTGTTATTATTAAATTATTTGTATTATGGCCATGCCTAGAAGCCCTAACTGAAAGCAGGGCCATATTGTACTAGGTACCACACACACCTGTGTCCCTGCCTCCTGCAGTGCTCTAGAATCTAAATCGATGAGTCAGACGAAGGGCGAAAGAGAAAACAGAAATAGGAAGCAACTTGCCCAAGGACCCACAGCAGGGCAGTGTGAACCAGGAACAGAACCCAGGTCTCTTGAGTCCATGTCCAGAGCCTTCTTCTCTAGAACATGTTGCTTCCCCTCTGGGTGCAACCCACCCTTGCTCCCACTGAAGTCACCTGCAGGTTTGCCATTGGTTTTAATAGAAGCAGGATCTGACCTTTTAAGATTTGAAACTAGGAAGTGCCTAGCTTCCTGTCTGAAGAGTGCTAAGCACTTTGCACCTCTCAAGATCAAGGCCTCACTTAGTGGGCTTAATGCATGCTGCCAAGAATGTAGGTGATGGTTGGAATGTCTGTGCAGAAGCCTGGCAATGCCTCTTAGGTGACACTTCTTTGGAACGCAAACAAAAGGAAACCCCAATCTCCTAGTGCAGATTTGTTTGGTGCAGAGTCCTCACATGTATGTATTTTTCCCCATTAATGAGATTCTGCTGTCAGGTTGAAAAAGCTCTTTAGATTCATTGCACAGAGGAGAGGGGACACTTTTGCTGACAGCCTAGATTCTACCCGTCTCTTCAAAACTGAAGGCATTAATATTAGATACATACAGATA
This sequence comes from Caretta caretta, assembly GCF_965140235.1. NCBI lineage: Eukaryota > Metazoa > Chordata > Testudines > Cheloniidae > Caretta > Caretta caretta. The sequence goes on along the minus strand of NC_134220.1, from coordinate 23,571,599 downwards.
ACTCTAACACTCCATCTGTCATGGGAGCCCACTCCAGTGACATTTTTAGGAGACCCATTGCTGGCAGATTCTTCCAGCGCTTGCTATGTCATTCTGTAAAGCAGGGAGAAACTGCACAGTTGCAGCCTGCTTTGAGAAGGAGTCTCTGAAGACAATCATTGGGCCATCAGCTTAGACTCTTATGCTCCATAAATCAGAGAGGATAGTAGCCATTCCATTCAATACAGTGCTGGGGGAGAGGAGGGTGTATTTCACTCCAGAATATAAATCATTCAGGAAGCGGTAGATGCATAAGGATCTATTGTTATCAACAGATTATACTAAATAATGCCTTGGTTTTTTTGCAGCATAGACTACCCCATGACAGAACATTTCAGAACCCAGCTCAACCAACTTAGGCTCGTGCTATAGGGTGAAAAATAGCAGTGTAACCATCCCTGCTCAGGCTGGACTTGAGCTCGGCTCTAAAACCCTGCAAGGGGGAATGGCCTCAGAGCCTGGGGTCCAGCCCAAGGAGGAATGTCTACAGGGCTAGTTTTAGCCCCATCAAGCGAGCTGAGTCAGATGCCCTGGGCTCGTAGACTGGCTGCCATGGGTTTTTTTCGCAGCATAGATGTACCCTGGCCTCATTAACAGAGTATCTCCCACTGCCACTCCACCAACACACAAATCCTGCATCCCCTCCTCTCTGGCTGCAGGAAAAGGAACCTGCACTGGGGCTACACACAGAGCCTTGTATGTCATTGAGCCTGGCTCAGGAGATGCTCCCTCTGCAGCAGTGCCCAGTGGGAGTTTGAGGGTGAGCCAAGGGAGGAGCTGAGCTGTAGGCTCCATCACATAGAGGGTGGCTTCTACTCCAGCCTCAAAGAATGGAGGAGAAGCTACAAGGTAGCTCAGCCTCTGAAGTCTTGTGGGGAGAATTGACTTCATGGAGCCCCCCATCAAGGTCCTAGTCTGGATGCTGGAAGCAGGATTCAGTTCACTCTGAATAGCTACAGATAGAGCATTATTTTACTGCAGCAATGGCTGGAGAACCAAGGGCCAGATTTTCACACCTGCTTGGCTCCTATTTAGGCAAACTGATTGCCATAAGAGCACGTGGGGGGGGGATAGCTCGTGAGCTGCAAAAACGTACCAGCGAGACAGCCATTTCAATGGGCTCACATGTAGTGAGAGTCAAAAAGTAGACCCAGGAAGTCACAGAGAGAGAAATTTTGCAGGAAATAAATGAAAATCATTATTGAAAAAAGGCAGTGCATAAAAAAAAGCAGTTTCTATATTATGTGAGGCAGGGAAAATTGCCGGCATAAAAAGCAAATACTGTGCTACCTTTCAGAAGCTAGGGACAGTTGTCCCCGCTAAGTTTAGCGCAAGTGACTTCAACTAGCATACTTTCTGTTTCTGAGCCACAAAGAACCAGTATTTAATTGGAAGCATTATATTGCTGGCACTGTCATGGAGAGGCTCGACACAGATTTTCAGAACATTGGAGGGGGATAATGGGGGGGGGGCGCGTTGATCCTGGGTTCTTTGTTTGGTTTTATTCCCCTCTTTAAAAATTATTCTCATATCCCACATGCCCTGAGTGGAACGGTGTTAACAGAACGTAACCAAGGAATATATAACTGTTTCTCACTATTTCCTTGATATACAGAGCACATCACCAATTTCCACCTTCAATCTTCCCATTAACTGCCACACAGCTAATAGAGCCTTAAAAATAACGCACTCATTTTTCCGTGCCGTCTGCTCACACTGGTATATTTACTATGTAGTCTTAGGATGATAATTGCATTAGAGTTATAGGGCTCCATATTGCTTCAGTTGAGGTGAATGGGAAAATGTCCATTGTTTTCAGTGGGAGTAAGAATGGGCCTGTTGAATGCTAACGCGCATTTCACATTGCTCTCTCGAATGTTCCATTATGAGAAAAGCTCTGCTTGCTTCCAATATGGAGACCAAGCACTACACGTGCAGTCTGATAATGACGTCTTGCAAAGTAACATTGGGGACACTTCATTAGCCCAGCCACAATACCTGTGCTCACCCCCTCTCATTATAAAGATGAAGAGGAACAAACACGCACACACCAAACTAATGATATTTGAATTGGACATTAGCAGAAAAACTTGCCCCAGACAATCAAGCAAGTAGAATTTAGAAAAGCCGGAATAACATGATATTATTGAAAACTATTATTGAAAAAGGGAAAATGTTTGTGTGAAAAAAAACAAATGTATCCTTTTATGATAACAAAAATTAGCTCCACTGTAGGAAATTATAGCCTGGCATTCATTTTGCCATTAACAGAGTAATATACTGTAGACTTTAAAGCACACAATATAATTACTCTAACACAGTGATTAGCCAGCAATTAGTATCTGCCCATCTTACGTTAGAATCCTCCCTTTTTTGTAATATGTCTTTTTGTCTCTACCTATGTTCACCAGTACAAAAGCTTAGACATGTTCACAGCATTGCAAATAATTAGCACAACTCAGATGTTTCAACAATGCACCACAGTTCACTAATCAGTATGGAAGTTGGTGCGTAACATAAGGACTAATTCACATAATCTCTATGCTAATTATTCATTTGTTTGCATATTGCTAATTACGATGTTAACTATAAGATATCACTGTCAGTGGACAAAGTGTGGGCCTCCCCTTATTCTACAGAGCAATGCTTCTGGTTATCTGCCAGATGCCTCTTGACACATTTGGAATAGGGGCCATTCCTAGGGATGAAAATTAAGAAAAAAAAAGACAGAATTTGAGTGGGTTTGCAAGAACCAACTACAGAGACATTGGCACAGAGAAGCTGATTGCACGGTGGCAATTTTGTCTTTGACATTGAGGCATTGCCATGGGCAACAGTGCTGAGAAAAAGCAAACATGCTGGGACTCTAGAGAGCTAAGAAGTGGAAAATTGGGACTAGATGAGTAATGAAAGCCAAAGTCTCATGTGATGAGCAGAGTTTGATAGGGTTGTGATTTATCACAAACTCCCTGCAATTTATTAACAAAAAAAAAAAAAGAAACTTTCAGACTTAATCAATGAGTTTCCAAATTTCTGTTTGGATCTTTTGGAAGTTGCTAAACAGGGCTTAGGGGTGCTGACTTTTTCCCTGCTTGATCTTTCCAGATTTTAAAGCGATATGAAATAGGTTTTGTCTCGAGAAGAGAAGACTGAGTAGTGACATGACAGTCTTGAAGTATGTAAATGGTTGTTATAAAGAGTTGTTCTCTATGTCCACTGAGGATAGGACAAGAAGTAATGGGCTTAATCTGCAGCAAGGGAGATTTAGGTTAGATATTAGGAAAAACTTTCAAATGATAAGGATAGTTAAGTACTGGAACAGATTACCTAAATTCCAGGTAGGTTGTGGAATGCTGGTCATTGGAGGTTTTAAAGAACAGGTTGGACAAACACCTGTCTGTCTTACCAAGCAGGATCATTATTTGCTCAGGAATGTCAAAGTTTTGATTGCTTCACTGGTATCAGTGAAAATCACATTGACATCCCTTGCTGGAAACTCATGTTGACATCTCTTGCTGGCAATGAGGATTTCATAAATATTTGAAATGACTGGAAAATTAGAATCAGGACAATGTATGTGATTTCAAGGATTCTGTGGGGACAAAAAGCAGTGCCAGGCCATTAGCTGCAAAGCTGGGAATCTCCCTTCCAAATGGTTTCTGGGACTGCATTTAGCGTTGCAAGAACCCAGCCACCTCACCATAAAAGAACGGCTGATTGAATGAGTGCTCAGTAGGAGGAGCAAACAGGTACTCCCTACTGTCTCCTAGGCAATTTTCTAATCACTAGGCTGAAATTAAGGCCTCTCCTTGGCTTTAGCAGACACTCTGCACCTCTCAGAATCAAGCTCCTGAGCTCTGAACACATGAAGCAGCTTCTACAGCCTGTTTTAGCCTGATGTAGCTGCCTCTTTGCCTGTCTCTGAACAAAGGCGCTTGCCTGCACTAACTCAGACAATGATGGACCTACAAGAAAACGATATAAATTAATGACTACTTTGGCTGTCAAGATATTGACTAATCATACCTTATTTGTGGCACTATAAGCATGCATGGGCTTCATGTCACTTCTGATCCTGAAAGCTGATCCCTTAGAGTAAACCTCAGCACCTGCACTGAGCTCTGTTAACTTTAACAAGGCTCCACATGGGCACAGATTCACCCACATGGATCAGCTTGCAGGACTGGGGCCTTAGGGCGGGACCATGTTTTGTAGAGGGACTGCTCAGTTTAAACAAAAAAATAACACGTCATACAGGACTACAGGCTGGGAACTTACTGCTGTATTCCACTGCATTACAACAGAATGGGGCAGGGGGATTCCTACTTACAAAACAGTTGTAAGGGAGGTGCTCCATCCCATAATACTCTGGGGAACCCAGTTAACCCTATGGCAACTCCTGAAAATTTTTGCTCGTGGAGTAGTAAACAAGTGACTTGTAATTTTGGAAGGCTCAATATTCTGTGTGAGACACCATAAAGGGGCCTGATTTTCACAGGCTGGGTTCTCTACACTTTCTGAAAGTCAGCCCCTGTTAAGGTGTCTCCAGCTGGGCACGCAAAAATCCAAGCACCCCAAATCTCTAGTTCCTTGGAAAATCTTGGTTCATGTCTTGGAATTTCAGCCTAAAGTCTTTGTTCCGAACTTTCACCATAGAGAAACTTTTACACCATTCCTCTCTTGGCATCTGAATAAATATTCAGACAAGGAGGTGGGGAGAAATTTTGGCTGCTCCCAGAAATACATTAGCAAATTCTGATTTGGCTCTAATGCATTTCAGACATGGCAACATTGTTTTGCATGCAAGCTGTAGGAGAACATGCAATTTAGCACGCAAGCTGTAGGAAAACAGGCCCAGGAAGTTCACCACCATTAGGGTCCAGCTTGAAAATATTTGGAAGACGTTCTGAAATAAGTTGAATACGAAGAATAATAGTAGTTACGCGAATGCATTTGGGTATTTTTTTCTACTAGCTTTTAAAACAGCAGATAACAGCTCTGTTAAATATCTTGAGCGTTCCAACCTGTCAGTCAACATGATGTAAAATTAAAAGCATTATTCTCATCTGCCCATTATTAAATATATACCTGTAGAACATTACGTAGGAGTCATTATCTTGCTCACAATAGCATCACCTCACTGGTGTAGCATATTTCAATTATTTTGACATCGCTTATTGCTTTAAATATGATGAGCATCTAAAACCCAGCCCAGCTCATCTCACTAAATTATACCCTATTCATTCATCGTGCAGCCATTGTTTAATGAAATCTGCACATTAAGCATTTAAGGATTGCAAAACTGTGACTGATGGATTCTTATTGGATGTATGAATGCAACACAAAGCCAAGCAGAAGTGAATGCTCAGTAGTTTGAGCATTGGCCTGCTAAACCCAGGGTTCAGAGTTCAATCCTTGAGGGGGCCATTTAGGGATCTGGGGCAAAAACTGGGGGATTGGTCCTGCTTTGAGGAGTGGGTTGGACTAGATGACCTCCTGAGGTCCCTTCCAACCCTGATATTCTATGATCTTACAATCTTTGATCACTTTTGTTGTGCTAACTAGCAACAAGAGGACTGGCTGAAGAAATGTGAATGAAAGAAAACTATGTAAGTATATGCAAACATTTCTAGGAAGTAAAGCACCTTGTGATAGTGGATTGCCTAAATCCAGTTATCCATTAATAATGTCATCACACAAACTGCACAGGGATACGCACTTAACTTCATGCTACGGTAATCCTGGTAGTCAAAATCAACTCTTCCTCTGAGCTACTTGATGTCTGGATACTGTTCCAAATGTAGAAACAGGCAGCCAAGAAGCAGATTAAAAAGGAAATGAAGACCACAGCTGGGCAAACAATAGGGCCAATCGTTTAATTGATTTTGCTTCATTTTCAGTTTGCGGATTCTATTGTGGACAGATCGCAATGTAAAAACATGCATCTATCTTCAAAGCAATTCAATAAATAATTCTTGATTGTTAGTGTCTTAGCAAGAAGTCAGTCACTGTTGACATTCAAAATTAAAGCTAGATTTGATTGACCACATAGGTCACATGGTCTGTTTGCATTCCCATGATTGGGAAACTCAGCATAGTGACAGAAACCCAATTCTGAGTTAATTTTTGTGATTAGGAATGCAACATTTTTTATTCACATATTCTCCAATATTTTCTTAAAACTTTCCTGTGCCCATAAATATTCTTTCCAACAAATCCAGTTGGTAGAATAATCAGAAAGTTAACACAACTTTGGTTGAAACAAATTGGTTTAAAAATTCAAATACAGCCAAGTTGATTTTTTTGGCGGGGGAGGGAGAAGGGGGGCTTTGCTCTGGTTCAGCCTCTCATACCCACCGTCAATGGGGAATGTGAGCGTGGGGGTGGTGCTGCAACACTGAAGCATGGCTTGTGTAGAGCTTAAATTGCTGTTTGACTTGCAAAAAGCCTCCCAGAGCTCCCATGCTGGGCTGGGAGAGGATGGAGCAACGTGCTACTACCCCTTTCATATCAGTTAATTCTGCAGCACCAAGAAGAGTTCATAGCCCTGGTCTACACTAGGACTTTAGATCGAATTTAGCAGCGTTAAATCGATTTAAACCTGCACCCGTCCACACAATGAAGCCCTTTATTTCGACTTAAAGGGCTCTTAAAATCGATTTCCTTACTCCACCCCTGACAAGTGGATTAGCGCTTAAATCGACGTTGCCGGCTCGAATTTGGGGTACTGTGGACACAATTCGATGGTATTGGCCTCCGGGAGCTATCCCAGAGTGCTCCATTCTGACCGCTCTGGACAGCGCTCTCAACTCAGATGCACTGGCCAGGTAGACAGGAAAAGAACCGCGAACTTTTGAATCTCATTTCCTGTTTGGCCAGCGTGGCAAGCTGCAGGTGACCATGCAGAGCTCATCAGCAGAGGTGACCATGATGGAGTCCCAGAATCGCAAAAGAGCTCCAGCATGGACTGAACGGGAGGTACGGGATCTGATCGCTGTTTGGGGAGAGGAATCCGTGCTATCAGAACTCCGTTCCAGTTTTCGAAATGCCAAAACCTTTCTGAAAATCTCCCAGGGCATGAAGGACAGAGGCCATAACAGGGACCCGAAGCAGTGCCGCGTGAAACTGAAGGAGCTGAGGCAAGCCTACCAGAAAACCAGAGAGGCGAACGGCCGCTCTGGGTCAGAGCCCCAAACATGCCGCTTCTATGATGAGCTGCATGCCATTTTAGGGGGTTCAGCCACCACTACCCCAGCCGTGTTGTTTGACTCCTTCAATGGAGATGGAGGCAATACAGAAGTAGGTTTTGGGGACGAAGAAGATGATGATGAGGAGGTTGTAGATAGCTCACAGCAAGCAAGCGGAGAAACCGGTTTTCCCGACAGCCAGGAACTGTTTCTCACCCTAGACCTGGAGCCAGTACCCCCCGAACCCACCCAAGGCTGCCTCCTGGACTCAGCAGGCGGAGAAGGGACCTCTGGTGAGTGTACCTTTTAAAATGCTATACATGGTTTAAAAGCAAGCATGTGAAAGGATTACTTTGCCCTGGCATTTGCGGTTCTGCCTTTGCAAAAGGTTTCTGGGGAGGGCAGCCTTATTTCGTCCTTCATGGTAGGACACTTTACCACTCCAGGCCAGCAACACGTACTGGGGAATCACTGTAGAACAAAGCATTGCAGTGTATGTTTGCTGGCATTCAACCAAAATCCGTTCACGCGGTGGGAGGAGGCAAAATGCGACCTTGTAACGAAAGCACATGTGCTATGTATGTAATGTTAACTTTCAAGGTTTACCCTGAAAGAGTGTAGCCACTGTTTTATAAAATGTGTCTTTTTAAATACCGCTGTCCCTTTTTTTTTCTCCACCAGCTGCATGTGTTTCAATGATCACAGGATCTTCTCCTTCCCAGAGGCTAGTGAAGCTTAGAAAGAAAAAAAAACGCACTCGCGATGAAATGTTCTCCGAGCTCATGCTGTCCTCCCACACTGACAGAGCACAGACGAATGCGTGGAGGCAAATAATGTCAGAGTGCAGGAAAGCACAAAATGACCGGGAGGAGAGGTGGAGGGCTGAAGAGAGTAAGTGGCGGGCTGAAGAGAGTAAGTGGCGGGCTGAAGACAGGGCTGAAGCTCAAATGTGGCGGCAGCGTGATGAGAGGAGGCAGGATTCAATGCTGAGGCTGCTGCAGGACCAAACCAGTATGCTCCAGTGTATGGTTGAGCTGCAGCAAAGGCAGCTGGAGCACAGACTGCCACTGCAGCCCCTCTGTAACCAACCGCCCTCCTCCCCAAGTTCCATAGCCTCCACACCCAGACGCCCAAGAACACGGTGGGGAGGCCTCCGGCCAACCAGCCATTCCCCCACAGAGGATTGCCCAAAAAAAAGAAGGCTGTCATTCAATAAATTTTAAAGTTGTAAACTTTTAAAGTGCTGTGCTTAAAGTGCTGTGTGGCATTTTCCTTCCCTCCTCCACCACCCCTCCTGGGATACCTTGGTAGTCATCCCCCTATTTGTGTGATGAATGAATAACGAATGCATGACTGTGAAGCAGCAATGACTTTATTGGCTCTGCAAGCAATGATTAAAGGGAGGAGGGGAGGGTGGTTAGCTTACAGGGAAGTAGAGTGAACCAAGGGGCGGGGGGGTTCATCAAGGAGAAACAAACAGAACTTTCACACTGTAGCCTGGCCAGTCATGAAACTGTTTTTCAAAGCTTCTCTGATGCGTACCGCGCCCTCCTGTGCTCTTCTAACCGCCCTGGTGTCTGGCTGCGCGTAACCAGCAGCCAGGCGATTTGCCTCAACCTCCCACCCCGCCATAAACGTCTCCCCCTTACTCTCACAGATATTGTGGAGCACACAGCAAGCAGTAATAACAGTGGGAATATTGGTTTCGCTGAGGTCTAAGCGAGTCAATAAACTGCGCCAGCGCGCCTTTAAACGTCCAAATGCACATTCTACCACCATTCTGCACTTGCTCAGCCTGTAGTTGAACAGCTCCTGACCACTGTCCAGGCTGCCTGTGTACGGCTTCATGAGCCATGGCATTAAGGGGTAGGCTGGGTCCCCAAGGATACATATAGGCATTTCAACATCCCCAACAGTTATTTTCTGGTCTGGGAATAAAGTCCCTTCCTGCAGCTTTTGAAACAGACCAGAGTTCCTGAAGATGCGAGCATCATGCACCTTTCCCGGCCATCCCACGTTGATGTTGGTGAAACGTCCCTTGTGATCCACCAGAGCTTGCAGCACTATCGAAAAGTACCCCTTGCGGTTTATGTACTCGGCGGCTTGGTGCTCCGGTGCCAAGATAGGGATATGGGTTCCATCTATAGCCCCACCACAGTTAGGGAATCCCATTGCAGCAAAGCCATCCACTATGACCTGCACATTTCCCAGGGTCACTACCCTTGATATCAGCAGATCTTTGATTGCGTGGGCTACTTGCATCACAGCAGCCCCCACAGTAGATTTGCCCACTCCAAATTGATTCCCAACTGACCGGTAGCTGTCTGGCGTTGCAAGCTTCCACAGGGCTATCGCCACTCGCTTCTCAACTGTGAGGGCTGCTCTCATCTTGGTATTCATGCGCTTCAGGACAGGGGAAAGCAAGTCACAAAGTTCCATGAAAGTGCCCTTACGCATGCGAAAGTTTCGTAGCCACTGGGAATCGTCCCAGACCTGCAACACTATGCGGTCCCACCAGTCTGTGCTTGTTTCCCGAGCCCAGAATCGGCGTTCCACAGCATGAACCTGCCCCATTAGCACCATGATGCATGCATTGTCAGGGCCCATGCTTTCAGAGAAATCTGTGTCCATGTCCTGATCACTCACGGGACCGCGCTGACGTCGCCTCCTCGCCCGGTATCGCGTTGCCATGTTCTGGTGCTGCATATACTGCTGAATAATGCGTGTGGTGGTTAATGTGCTCCTAATTGCCAAAGTGAGCTGAGCGGGCTCCATGCTTGCCGTGGTATGGCGTCCGCACAGAAAAAAGGCGCGGAACGATTGTCTGCCGTTGCTCTGACGGAGGGAGGGGCGACTGACGACACGGCTTACAGGGTTGGCTTCAGGGAGCTAAAATCAACAAAGGGGGTGCCTGTACATCAAGGAGTATTTCAGGCAGGACTGCACGGAGGGTTCCAATAAGAAATGGTGCACCTAAGTTATCGTTGTTATTGGAACAAGGAGGTTAGCCTGGCCTCTGATTGATACATGGCTAGATTTACCTCGCTGCACCTTCTCTGTGAGTGACTGCAGTGTGACCTAGAGGAATGAGTCCCCTAGACAGGGGAGGAGGCAAATGAGTACAAAACAAATCTGGTCTATTTCTTGTTTTGACCCACTCCATCTATCTTTTACATCTTTGGCTGGCAGCAGACGGTGCAGAAGGACTGCATGCCATCCACATCTCATGGCTGCTCGGCAGAAGATGGTACAGTACGCCTGCTAGCCATCCCCATCTCTTGCCTGCCTGGCAGAAGATGGTGCAATACGACTGCTAGCAATCCTCATCTCTTGCCTGCCTGGCAGAAGATGGTACAGTACGACTGCTAGCAGTCCGTATCGCCTGCCTGCTCACCATAAGACGGTTCAATAGGACTGACTGCAGGACTAAAGAGAATGACCTGGTCAAGTCACTCCAAATGTAGTCCCTGCGCCCATGTCTGCCCAGGCGCTCCCAGCCGACGCGGCCAGGAGCACCTCGGACACGATGAGGACGACTACCAGTCGTATTGCACCGTCTGCTGCCAGAAGGCAAGGGGTTACTGCTACTGTGCAGCAAAGCCGTACCGCGTCTGCCAGCACCCAGGAGACATAGGGTGACGGTTACCTGAGCGGGCTCCATGCTTGCTGTGGTATGGCGTCTGCACAGGTAACTCAGGAAAAAAGGCGCGAAATGATTGTCTGCCCTTGCTTTCACGGGGGGAGGGAGGGAACGGGAGGCTGACGATATGTACCCAGAACCACCCGCGACAATGTTTTAGCCCCATCAGGCATTGGGATCTCAACCCAGAATTCCAATGGGCAGCGGAGACTGCGGGAACTGTGGGATAGCTACCCACAGTGCAACGCTCCGGAAGTCGACGCTTGCCTCGGTACTGTGGAAGCGCTCCGCCGAGTTAATGCACTTAATGCACTTAGAGCATTTTCTGTGGGGACACACACACTCGAATTTATAAAACCGATTTCTAAAAAACCGACTTCTATAAATTCGACCTTATTCCGTAGTGTAGACATACCCATAGATTACCAATGTATTGGCAGAGAGGATGGAAATGGTGCTTTAGGCCAAGTCCTCAGCTGGTATAAATTAGAGTGACTCCACTGGAATCAATGGAACAATGCTGATTTACACCAGCTAGGGATCTGGCTCTTCATGTTTATCATTGCCAAGATCAACATAGATTATCAAAGTAGATGCAAGAGTCCATGAGGAAGGATTTTTTAAGATGCAGTCTTTCATCTGAAGGAAGCTGTAATAGAATCTTGCTAGATGAATTGCAGGAATTACTGGCTGGAGCCCAAGTACTGTATGGTTGTGATGCATTCACTGTTTAGTAAATGTTAACAGGTAAGGTGCACCGTGACGTTTTAATAATTTTTTTAAAAATTATCAGTTTGCACCACATTCCATCATTTAGGTTCTAAATCCCCAGGCAAAAAATCAATACAGTGTGAGTAGTGACCTTGAATATATCAACCAGTTTTAAGAAACAAAAATAATTGTGACAATACCTGATAAAAAAAATGCCCATGCTTTGTCACTCTTCTCACTAAAGCAAGGAGCCCCTGTACTGAATATTCAACAATTCAGTAATTTCTGCTTCCTTTATATGCATCAAACACCACAGAAACCAGAACCTCCTATTTGCTGCAGGTTCCAGCTCTCTGCTCTACTGAGCAGCTATAGAGCTCTCCAATCCAAGATAGCGCAGGACTTTTGCACCTCTGCAGCCACTTCCCACAATAGTTGCTCTCCCCAGTTCATGCACAGCTGAAAGGAATCATTGCTTTGGCTTGCAGAATGTCTCCTAGAGATGGAGAGTGCAAAGAAGCCTGGTAATGGCTATTGTTATGGAATGCTAAATTCTATTATATTGTTCAGTTGCTAGGTGTCACTGGGTATAAAATACCTTATGGAAACTAACCCTAGCCATATTGGGCACAGCATTAAAGGATCTGATGAATGAACATATCTGGTGTATAAGCAAGCTCTATAGCCAGTCCACATCTGGTACAGGGACATGACATGGTGTCAGAAGTAAACTAAGAACAAAAAACAGAAGGAAAACAGCACCAAAGCTTGCAAATAGAAGGAGCAAAGCAAGAAAAGTTTCAGGATCTCAACATGCCACTTTTCAATGCCCCAGAAACTTCAGCTTTGACAAAAGTTCAGAATGTACAAACTGAAAACAATATGTTGCAAGATTTTGCATTGCTGCCAAACTCCACAAAGAAACTGGAGCTAGGCAGGTATCTTCTTTAATTTATGTGATATGGAAGCCAGCAGAGCAGATCTTTAAATCTTCTGGCTTTACTGAAGACAGTCACAAAGACGATGAAGAAAAGGTTCTGGCTATGTTTGATGCATACTTTATACCTCAGAGAAATATGGTTTACAAAATAGCATGTTTTTATCAGAGAATTGAAGGACCAGGGGAAAATGTTGAATGTTTCAAAAGAGCTCTGCATACACTGGCTGAAAACTGTGATTTTGGGAACATGAAAATATCACAGACAGGCTGGTTATTGGGTTAACAGATAAAAGCCTTTCACAACAGCTACAATTGGAGAGAGATTTAACCATAGCCAGAGCTAGCCAAAGAGTAAAAACAGGATGAACTGGTGAAACAGAAAAACCTACAGAAACTTGAAAAACCTGAAACTAGCTTAGAAACTGTAAGCAGACACTTGAAAATCATCATCATCACAACCCCTGAGGCAAGGAGAGAGAACTCTCTGGCTAAGAGGGACAAAGTCCAGCCTACATGCACAAGGTGACGAAAAAGTCATATCCCAAGAGATAATGCACATGCAGTCAAAGGCTCATGGTGTAATACATGAATGAAATATGGACATATTGCAGCTGTTTTCCCCATCAAAGCAGTCAGGGCGTTGACTCATATTACAGACAATCAAGAGCCATTGTTTCTGGGATTTGTTGCGTGTGATGACAGAGTGTGCTTGGAGAATGAAACTGAATATTCATGGGTAGACTACTGACTTTAAAATTGACTCAAGAGCAGATGTCACAGTCATCTCAGAAGGAATTTACAATCACCTTCAGCCCCAACCAGAGCTGAAATTACCTGACACAGCTCTGACTAGCCCTGGAGGTATTCTGAACTGTGGGTCACCACAGAAGCAACTTACAAAGGCAAAAGAGTGTATGTGACCAAAGACCGACATCCTTCTCTCTCAGAGGCAGAGTGGCAGTCATGATGGGCCTAGTGAGGAAGGTGGAAGAACTTGTCAGAGGATTTGATGATATTTGACTTTGGAAAGGAGATCCAGGACAAATCAACTTAAGAGACAATGCTGAACCATAACATATGTTCAGCCATTAGGTGGCACCATGTAAAAAACCCTATTTAAGATAAGCTCAGCCATACCTTGCACAGCAGTAAAAGATCTTATGAAAGACATCTGGTGTGTATCAGCAAGTTCTGTAGCCAGTACATGAACATGACAGCTGTAGTTGCTGGCAGTGCTTCCTGACCTAAGAGGTATGTTTCTGGGAGGGACATGAGCAAGGTTACAGCTCTGTTCCCTGGATGCCAAAGTACTTTTTACATGTGTGTTTCCCTCAGTATCCAAGAGGTAATCTTCTTTTCATTTTTATTCATTCCCAACTGATGGCGTTAGCTGAGGCATGAAGGGAAGTGACTTACTGAAAGTAACTGTGAGCTCATAATAACCCACACTTATAGGATACAGTCCCCCCAACTTAGAATTTTGCATTTTATGGCCTGTGCTTTCAAACAGGCATGCAATAGAGTGTGCATGTGCTGGAATACATTTGAAAATGGGGGCCCAGATGTGTCAAATATGTCTCTCATGTAGCCATTGCCATAATATCTGTGGAGGCCTGCTGTCTCTGCATTTTCTTGGCCTGCAGCCCTGGGGTCAGCAATAGATGAGCTAAAACCTCACAAGACAGACAGTTCTCAGAACTTTCCAGCACAGATGGCCACACCCAGAAGACACGGATCGTTTAAGTGCTTCTATGAACTGAACCCCTAATATCCCTTATCAGACACATAAAAAGATCTTAGTTGTTGTTTTCATGCGACAAGCTCACATGTCCAAAGCACAGGGAAGCATGGAATGGACTTACTCTGTTAACCCATGAAGATATGTAGCCTTATGAGTCATACCAGAGTGTGACTCTCATCTTTGTGGCCTGTTGAATGGTTAACTGAGGAAAAAATTACCTGACTGCAGAAACCTTAACTGTTTCTACTGTGTGGACAGGCCTAACCCACAGAGAGAGCCTAATGAGGGAAGACCAGCTTGCTCAACACAGCTTTAGGGGCACAAAGCAGCCCAGCTAGCCCCTTAAGAATTTCCCCTGCATTAGTGGTAATGATTCCCCCGCCACTCCTGCTGCAGGGCAGGTGTCCAGGAGGAAGGGCATGCAGCACTATGTCCTGGTGAGGCTGGACTGCTGGAATAGCCCCTTAGGGGCCGTGGGCAGCCAGCAGAAGTTAAGGGGCCCACTGAGTATTCTGACTTGTGTCAGGGATCCAGGCCAGTGCAGATTGGAAAGGATCCAGCTGCCTTCCCCCACCTCACTTCCAATTTTCATAGTATTATAGAATCATAGAACTGGAAGGGACCTGGAGAGGTCATCTAGTCCAGTCCCCTGCACTCAAGGCAGGACTAAGTATTATCTTGCCCCAAGTGCAGGTTGCTGAGCTAGAGGATCTGGCTTAAGCACATTACGGTCCCCATCCTGCAGACTTTGCTGTATTGAACCTCCTTTCCCAACAAGGAATTTTATTCCTAATTCATGCTACACAAATCGTAGCCCTCCATGGCCACCTATCCAGCTTCCAAATGCTTTGTTACCCTGTAGCTAGAGTAAATGCCCAGGAGGCCCTGCAAGGGAAGCCAAGTGCCACTATCCAGCTGGCTGAAATCCTTTTATTCTAAATAAATTAACTGGCTCCCTTCCCATGGAGGCTAGTGGGAGGAGAGGGAGCATTCATTCAAGTGCCCTCTGCCCTCAATCCTTTCTTTGTGTTCAGATTTGCATGACTGTTCTATGAGCCCTCACAGGGGCCCTCTGGCTTGTTGACAGCTATACAATAACACAGCTAGAAGGGTGTGCGCATGGCTGAGAGTTGCCAAAGAATTAGCTTTGAATTTCAGAAGTGGAACTTTTCTTAAGGCCAGATTTGTAAGTTAGGACCTATAAAAATGATTGGAAAACCTGAGTGCTTATTCCAGTAACACTGGGAGACAAAAGTGCTATACTCTGTTCAAGGGAAGAGCTGGGAACCAAGAGTCAGGCCTCTGTGGTACTGTCCCTGGCTCTGCAACTGATTAGCTTTGTGAGTAAGTCACTCAACTTTTCTGTGCCTCTGTTTATCCCTATATGCAATGGTATTTGACAAGTCTTAATGCTTCCAGGGAGCTTTGTGATCCTGCAATGATAGCCTCTCTATTAGGGCAAAGAGACAGCATCAATTATATTGTCTCTTTCTTCTCTCCCACTTTTTGGCCGTGTGTAGCATAAATTACTCAAGTAACATGAGTAGCTGTTAAAAGAACCATGCTGTCCTTGTGACAATCGTCAATGGGTGATAAACATTCAGAAAGTATTTTATAAATGTGACAGTGGAAGGTAATTTTCCATGCTATGGCTGAGATAAAAGGCAATGACGACTATAATGCATTTCTCTAAGTTTTAAAGTATGAGCAAAGTAAATATAAATCACAGAGGCTGTTCCTGTGTTTGGTTTGACTGTTTTACTGTTTCAGTTTACTGACTCCTGAAGCAAAGATCTGTATTTATGTTTGGATTAAATTGAGATAGGAGGCACCACTAGAGAGAGCTACTTCTCTCATATAAATGTTATGTGCATCATAATGAATGTTTGGGTTCCTAAAGGTTTTTACTTTTGCTGCTGTGTGACACAAAGAAATGGGGGGTGGGGGAAATGGGGGAATACAATGAAGAAAAAACTTCACCTCCCCAGTGATAACTGGGAAGCGTCTATCATTTACTGGATCAGGTATCAAAGTAACAGCCGTGTTAGTCTGCATTCGCAAAAAGAAAAGCAGTACTTGTGGCACCTTAGAGACTAACCAATTTGAGCATAAGCTTTCGTGAGCTACAGCTCACTTCATCGGATGCATACTGTGGAAACTGCAGAAGACATTATATACACAGAGACCATGAAACAATACCTCCTCCCACCCCACTCTCCTGCTGGTAATAGCTTATCTAAAGTGATCACGAGAACCTGGATTTGTGCTGGAAATGGCCCACCTTGATTATCATACACATTGTAAGGAGAGTGATCACTTTAGATAAGCTATTACCAGCAGGAGAGTGGGGTGGGAGGAGGTATTGTTTCATGGTCTCTGTGTATATAATGTCTTCTGCAGTTTCCACAGTATGCATCCGATGAAGTGAGCTGTAGCTCACGAAAGCTTATGCTCAAATAAATTGGTTAGTCTCTAAGGTGCCACAAGTACTCCTTTTCTTTTTGGATCAGGTATGGGACTTAACTTAAAACCCACAATATTTGTTTTGCTGGTGCCAAAATGCTATGCCAAGGGAGACCTCCATAGACATTTCTCTTATCTTCTTATAGCGCTGGAAGGATTTTGCTACTCAAAGGCAGAAATTAATATCAAACATATAATAACAGAAACAAGACCTAGGATATGAACTGGAGACATTTTGGCCTCCAAACAATAACGTTGCTGGCTGAGTTAAATGCATTTGATTCAGTCAGTAGAACATTTCTATCTACAGTGGATAATCACACCCTCCAGCTCAAAATGATTACAGATGCCATGTCTGAGCTGGGACTCAAGCCACTGGTAAAGTGGACCTACCAAATTATGTTGCTTTAATACACTGGTTTGCTGCTGTTCGGTTGAACTTGACAAAAACCCCTATGCACACTGAGAATGCATAGAGTACATAGCATAGTATAGTCAAAAGAAAAGAGATAGGATTTCATTATAGATTTTCCACGTGCCGAACAAGTATTTCCTCCCCATTGGATTCAGCCGCCCCTCCTCCAGGATATTGACTGGGCATTACAACAAATACTGTCCTAGAACATATTGCCTATCGAATGACATCAACAGTTAGAGCTGCCAGTTAAGGATGAGCAGGGCAATTCACTTCTTCTTGGTTTTAAAGAACACCGTAACTATCCGAGGCCAGAAGATGCATAGGGCTGGACTGCAGCCCGTAGCGACAGCCCTGCAGTAAGGTTGCCCCCCGCAGGAGCTCTGGGAGGCATCTTGCCTTATTGCTGCTCCCTTCCAATCCCACATTTCTTTGATTCCGTGATTTGCATTGATCGTCTGAGTCTTTTCAATTTTTGCTGTATCTTTTCAAAAGGAGTGACCAGGACTGAACACAGCATCGAAACAATGAGCGCATTATGATATTTTCAGTATTATTTTGTATTTTTTTCTGAATAGAATCTAACACATTGTTGGCTTTTTTTTTATGCAGTACTGCATATGTCTTCACTGAGATGTCCACCCAGTGATGTGTGGGTCTTTTCCTGAGCGGTTACAATTAATTTAGAAGTCACCAGTGTGTATGATTAATGTGGAAGAACACTTGCCTACAATGAATTTAATCTGCCACTATGTTGCCCAATCACCCAGTTAAGTGAGTTTGGAATTCTTCACAATCCCCTCCAGGCTAAATAATTGTCATCCACAACTTTGCCACCAATTGTTCACTCCCTTTCACTATTTAGGATATTAGCTAATAATGGCTAGATTAGATCCCTGGGCATCCATCTTCCATGTTGAAGACTGAAGTGAATAAAATTTAGAAAATACCTTGGCAGTGCCCATAATTTATGGGCAAATTTTGCCCTCAGATATGCATGCTTGGCTTCCATTTGGACATAAGGTTTATGTTCCTTTCAAAGATCGTCCATAAATCTCTATAAACAGTATGATTGGTACTCTCACAGATTTTTGTTGGGAGGCCTTCATAAAAGTCATCTCACTTAAGGGTTTTAGATTAGATGTTATTGTCCCTGTCGCCTTTTCCTGAACTACCGAGCTTGTACTCTTCTAGCAGGAAAGAACAGGTTTCCTTCCCATTTGCCACCTGTGGTAATTTGACAAATAGTAAAAGGACATTAAAAATATCCTCAATCTTTCATATAAAATGAAAAGTCAATACTTTTAATTGGAATTTTTATTTTTAAAGTTCCTCATTTATCTCTTCCCTCTTTTTCTATTTGCTTTTCAGGATCTGAGCCCCTGGCATAATCTACAGGCGGTGTTGAAATTGTAATGCTATGGCAAGTTTATTTCAGTGGAGTTCTTCTAATGTTTGCTCTTGATAAAACAGCATGCGGTTCTCATAATTGCCTTTCTCTATTCTCTCCCCAGCTCAAGGGGATTTCTACTCTCGGGAGTGCCTTTTTATCTGCCTTCCTAAAATCTGATAACATGCTGCTGGAATTTGGTTATGTAGTTTTCAACTCAACAAGGCACTGCATAGAAAAAAGTCAGGGAGCCTAATTCTGGTCTAACTTACATTGCTATAAATGAGGAGCAACTTCATTAAAGTCAGTGGAAGTACAAAACTGATGTGAGATCAAGATGAGACCCTCTGTAGTATTTTTTTCCCTTAGAGCAACAGATAAGTAATCTTCAAGCATTAATAAACATGCTTATTCAGAAATCAACATACTGAGTATGCTTCACTGGACAAGCTAAATTTTCTTATTTCTGTGTAGGCAGACCCCCATCCCAGATCGTCAGGTGGTGTAAACTGGCATAGCTTCAATAAAGCTATGTTGATTTACCCCAGATGAAGATCTGGCATATAGCATATAAATCATATAAACAGCCAAAGCTTAGGCAATCTTTGAAAGAATTCTCAGGTGGCTTCACATACCTTGCTACCAAAACAGCATAGAGAATTCTACACCCACTTTCAACTCATAAAAATGACCGCACAAGGGACAAAGAAGTTGAAAAGAATCAGACCCTATTATGATTACAGCTGGAATTTTTTGGTTCAGAAGCCAAAATAAAACAAAAAAACCCACCTCCCCAATTCATACAGAAATAATATTTGTCAAATCAAAAACTAAAAAAAAAGTTCATTTTGAATCATCTGAAATGTTTCAACCCAAATTCAGCAAATAGTTTTGGACCTCCAAAACAATTCATTTTTGGCAAAAAAATTGCCAGAAAAGAATTCACCCAGCTCTACTTATGATGACTACAGCAGTAGAAGAAAGATGGTCCCTTGCCTTTGAACAATCACACAATCAGTCATTGTTACTTTTATCCTTCCTCCTGTAGTGAGGCGGTGTGGCTCCCCGCTGCCCCGGAGAGGGATGAGCCCTTCTGGGCACCAGAGTGGGCGGAGCTAGGGAGCTCTGAGCCCGCCCCTCAGAGGGTCAGGAGGCGCCCCAGAAGTATAAAGACTCGACCTCAGAACTCACTGAGAAGACAGCTGCCGGGGAGGCCAGATGCCTCTGACCTGCCCCACGCCCGCGACCCGGAGGAGTTGCCGGGCCTGCCTTTCGCCACCTACCCGGAGGAACCCATGGTGCTGGACCCCCCGGAGGACACCACCGTGACCCAGATGCCACAAGAGGGGGAGTCTGGAAGTAGCCATGGGGCAGCCGACCATACTCTGGCTGCAGCACTGCCAAAGCCCATGTCAGTGTGTTGCGGCCGGGATCCCCACTGACTCAGCAGCAGGTCTTCTGCCGCGGCTAGGGCCCCGGGCTGGGACGCAGTGGAGCGGGAGGGCCTGCGTCCCCCCTGCCACGCAACTCGCGGGTGGCCGTCTCCCCCTCTGCCAGGTCCCTTGGAGGCTTGGGCCTACTATTGGTACCGCGACTGCTCAGCCCCTGAACAAGGGCCTGGGCTCATTGCTACTGCTCAGCCCCTGCCTGAAGGCCTGAGCGTCTGACTTGTTGTCACCCCGCCCTGAACCAGGGCCTGGGCTTATTGATACTATTTGTACTATTACGGCTCAGCCCTGCCTGAGGGCCTGACTCACTGTTGCCCCGCCCTGACCTAGGGCCCGGGCTTACTGTGCTTTCTTGCAGTTGTCGCAAGGGCTGCCGAGGGAGACTCCCACGGCCGGACTAATTCCCCCAAGACATCAATGGTGTCTAGTGAGGCGGTGTGGCTCCCCACCGCCCCGGAGGGGGACGAGCCCCGGCTAACTTCTTTACACTCCTTATATCTCGGATAATATGGAGTTCCAGTTTACCCTGATTAAAGTCCCAGTCACCCCTCTCATTCTAAACTTTCTAACTCCGCTGTGAATGTTCTGGCAACTATTAATGAGATGCAGCATTGAGCAAGCACTATGAATGCAATGGTGCAGAGCTTAATTATTATAAGGTGGCATCCGGAAATATGGCCTTCTACATTTATATTCAAATACATCAGTTATAAGGGAGCAGACAGTATTTGTTATTTTAAATACACGGGTATATGGCTGATATTCAGTTAAAGATATTCAGATTATTTGGCATCGTGTGTGACTGCTTTATATGGGAAATTACTACTTTTCATACAAGAATGCTGGCACATAATTAACTTGTCACTGCAATAATTCAGCTTGATTCCTTCAAGAAACATCTCAGCTGGAAAATAAAAGAGAGCTTCCTAACACGCTCATGAGTAAGGGCCCCATTTGTCAAATTTTGCTCAGGCAAGTAGTCCTTACTCACGTACATGGTCCCATTGAACTTGAGAAATTGTAGAAATATGAAGTACAAGATCAGTCTTAAAGTGTTATCATGATATGGCCCAAATTGATTCCATTAAGATCTCTTAAAAGGAAAGCGTCAGACGTGAATTCTTACCAATATCAATTTTAAATTATTTGTATTACTGGGAGAAGTAGATGGAACTGGCTCCTTCTAACCTGCACTGAGGACATATCTGCTACCAGTGGCAAAGTTTCCCTCCCCCACCAGTCCTCAGAGAGCACAGCTTGGCTGGTCCAGAGAATCTGGCTTGAACTGTTTTAAACAGAGCTGGTCAGGAATTTATCAAAGTGGTTTATAAACAAAAAATGCAAATTTTTTGTCAAAATCAAAAAGGTTCAAAAACACGTTGAGATGTTGACAATGTTTTGTTTTAAAAACCAAAATTAAAGTATTACAGAATGGAATGTTTCGATTTTTTCATTTTGAAACAACCTTTCAAAACAAAACTGATTTTCTATTTTAAAAATAATTAAAGGTTGAAATCTGAATGAAATTATGAAATTGTATTGAAACAAAACCTGTTGATTGACCCCTAACTATTTGCAGGGTGGGTGGTGAAGAAGGGGAGATGTAATTTTGTGGAATCTCTTTCCACAGCATTTTGTTTTTCTTCCATTTTGGAACAAAAATGAATGTCAAAAGTCCAGAATTTCCTGAAAAATAGAAAACCCAGCTCTAAATTTGAAAAATCAGACTAACAGTCCCTTCTCTGGTCAGTTACTGGGATTTCATTTTGTCATGTTGTAATTCCTATTAGATCACCACTTTTCCATTGTATCTCCCTGAATAAACAGGGCAGACGTGATCTTAATTTCTATGATTAAAAAAGAAAAAGAAAACAAGCCCTTAAGAAAACCTTTGAAATATTTATTGCTTCTTTATGATGTAAAAAGTATCAGAAACATCATGGTTTCCTTTTGCCTGTAGAAAAGCAAACTGAGTGATATAACTTGCATTCATGCTTCACATGTTCATCTAGTCCTCAAACATATCTCCCCTGGCCTGCGATTTAGAAATCACTCGGACAAGAAATGCAACCCATTCCACCACTGCTAGGGGAGAAATGTCCTTTCGATGTCTTGGGGATCATTGCCTTGTCCAGTCTGGTTTGTATTTCTTTGGCCACCATACCAGGGACTGAACTCCAGGACCTCAGAGCACAAGCTGCTACATAGTGAGCTAAAGAGCCCAGATTCTGTAGCTGAGAACAGTAGCAACTCATAACCTTTGCAGACTGGTATAAAAGGGGAAACTGGAATACTCCTTCATGAGTGGGTTACAGTATGATTCACCCAACTAATGCTAAAGTCCAACTTCAGATCTCATCTAACTTCTTTGACCCCAGAGTTCCATAGCATGTATATATTGGCCCAGATTTTCTATTGTGTAAAATGGTGCACCTCCATTACTTTGGTAGAATGTCCCGGTTTGAAAATTTGATCCACAGTGGCTTGCATGCATTCCTTAAAATGAAGGGTTTATTTTTTCCAGTTTAAAATGAAAATTACTTGGATGAATAGTAGAAGCAAAAGACACAGTCTTGTACTGGGCTTTCAAAGGAGTTTTGCTTGAGTAAGATGTGTAAGACTGAGCTCAATGCATTCCATCTATTTAGAATATATTTGTTGGTCATAATAGATAATTGCAATGCCAGGATTGCATTCGTTGTCAAAATTTGGACTGAGTCCACCTCCCCTTTCATGGCTTGAAATGTGTGAAACTCAATTGCTCTGGTGAAGTCTTAATTTTATACCAATTTACTTACGAACGTTGAAAGGAAAATAAAATTTAAAATGTGCAAAAGATTAAAGCACTCTTGCGCTAATGAGTGCCATCTGTTTATTTCTTTTCTTTTAAAGCATTTTCAATAGGTGGAAATGAAAGACAGACACATTTTCACATCTTGAGCCTCAGGAAAAAAAACAACCCACACAGACTCATCATCTTCAGTTAGCAAACTCATACTAAGGGGGGGGAAAAAAAAGTCACACCGCAGTGCCAATCACTCCTAGGCCCAGCTTTTAACTCTGCCACTAACTCAGGGGTGGCATGGCTTTCAAAAAGCATGGTCCTTGCGCAGCTAATTCACAGATTAGTTATGTGGATAATCACTCTTCTAGTTGTCCACACTTTGCTTGTATCACTCTATGTTCCCAACTTGTTGGCTCTCTATCCCCTGTGTAATCAGGTATCCTGGGGCTGACTCGGCCATGTTACCTGGAAGCCATGGACATATTGAAGTGACATATTGAAGCTTGTTTGGCTCAGTGTATTACTCATAATGCTGTGTGGACAGACACTTCTGTCCAGAGAGCCATGGCTCTATTAGTCAACCATATCTCAGAAGCCAAGGCCCCAGAGGAACCTCAGGACCCTTCTGACTGTCTGGAGTGGGGAGACAAACAGGTCAAGGTGAGTTCAATCTCATAGAATCAAAGTGTGTAGCAGTGGGTCACTGATCACCTGGATGAGAAAAAGAGCCAGCAAACTTCTATGCAAGAGGGAACATAAAGCCAATGAAAGTACAATACTTTTGAATGACGAACTCCGATAAAGACCCCAGCCACTAGAATACCATGTCCCTATTGCAACACAGGCAAGTTTATCATGCTCATTTTATCCGGAAACAGACACATGGTGTGTTTAAGTGACTTGCCAAAGTTTCACTTGCACTGTGAAACAGTAGCAGAAACAGGAATCCCAAACTCCTAGTATCTTGCTTTAAGCAGACAACAACCCTTCCCCTAACTCTGAAATTCCCAGAGGAAAACCAAGAGGTGAACTGGCAACAGGTCCCTAGAGCTGCATGGAACTTCTATTCATCACTTCATACAAATTTTCCTAACATTTTCCATAACTGGCCATATTTCTAGCCTCTGCCAAGATTACAACAGAATAGGTATCTAATAAATCTACATTCAGATAGTCTCTATTCTGGCACATGCTACAGGAACTGAATGGGCAACAGAAGTCTGAATTATCAACCGAAGATATGGCACTGGCCAAACCTGATTGGCTAATACAGAACCAAGCTGGATGGTCAACGTTGAGAGAAAACACGAGTGAAGACAGTAAGAAGTGTGATCAAATACAGAACCAATCTTACCTGAAGGAAGAAGAAAAGGAAAGCATATGTTTACTACAAAAGGAATCTTCCCTCCAGATTTATATATAACAAAAGGTTTAATAAATCCATACACCTAAATAAACACAGATTCAAAGAGCGCAAGCATCACTATGTTTTGTATTACAACTGTTAACTATCAGAGGGGTAGCCATGTTAGTCTGTATCCACAAAAACAATGAGGAGTCTGGTGGCACCTTAAAGACTAACAGATTTATTTGGGCATAAGCTTTCGTGGGTAAAAAACCACTTCTTCAGATGCATGGCTTTACCCACAAAAGCTTATAGCCAAATAAATCTGTTCGTCTTTAGGGTGCCACTGGACTCCTCATTGTTAACTGTATACTGCCACACAACTGGTGTTGGAGGCTTTAGTACAGAAGTCTCAATGTATCATAATTACCAAAGCATCTGTGCTAAGTATCCATGTGCTGCTGGTCCAGGAGAACTAGCAGTGTACTCAATAGCCTTAACATTCCTGACATATCCACATCCAGTTGGATAGCATTCCAAGACTCACCATCTCAGAGTGACCCCTCACAGCAAGACCCAGCGTTGCAATGGTCTGCCTTAATTTCCCCACAATGATCTTCACCCTACTCCCAGCACAGAGGTGACATGGCCTTCCGGCCAAGGCACTTCATTAAAATGTTCAACAACTTCCAGGAGAACAAAGTCCCTTTGTCCAAGTCTGAAACACAAAAGCTTATGCTCAGATAAATTGGTTAGTCTCTAAGGTGCCACAAGTCTGCCTTTTCTTTTTGCAAATACAGACTAACATGGCTGCTACTTTGAAATCAATAAAAGAAGAGCATCTTCATTCAGCCCTACAGGGCCCAGCTTTTAGCCTCCTACCTTAGAGGTGGGCTCCCATGGCGACAGCCTCTCTCATTGCCAGCTCTTGGGCTCCTATCATCTGGGTCAGGACTATCCTCCTACCAAGGGCCTGTGGAAGGCCACAGCCAATTCCCAGCTCCTTGCCTCATATCAGAGCACAGATATCAGGTCAACGATGTTTCTTTGTTCCTGAAAGCACATTAATATTTTCCAGTGATCCACCGCCCCAAAAAAGATTGAATATTTGCAATAGCATTTCAGCTTTTATCCTCCTCCCTCCTCATTTAACTTGCCAAGATTAGTGGTCTAATAAATTAATACAACCTTGATTTGACAAGCTTTTCCCCAGTCACATTACAATGTCAAATACCAGGGCCACTGCCTTCAGCAGAGCCTTGACCATTTGTCATCTCCTTATAATTAATTACAGCTCTTTCAGCCAAGGCTGCTACAGAAAATGATACGTGTATTATACAGCTTTCTCCATTCACTGTAATGCGGATTTTCACTTCCCCATTGTTCTCTAAAGATGCAATGCCTGGGGCTCTGGATGCAAAATGCCTGCTGTTGTTATCAGGAGTGTTAAGCCTCTTTCCTTGTGCAGGGTTTTGCGCCTCTGTATCCACCTATTATCTCGCAGGACAAATAATGCTATGGCTATTGTCCCTGGCATGCATGGAGCATCACTGGGTAGCTGGATCTCTGCCAGTATTTTCTCAGGTCCTGTTCACCTGAAATAGTTCTTTCAGTTGTAATGAGCCAAAATGTACTCCAAGATTGCACCTGAAGTACTGTAACGAGTGATCCCTTTAAAACCAAGGATAGTTTGTGTATGTAAAAAGAAAAGGAGGACTTGTGGCACCTTAGAGACTAACAAATTTATTAGCGCATAAGCTTTTGTGAGCTACAGCTCACTTGATCGGATGCATACAGTGGAAAATATAGTGGGGAGATTTTATATACACAGAGAACATGAAACATTGGGTGTTACCATACAGCCTGTAACAAGAGTGATCAGGTAAGGTGAGCTATTACCAGCAGGAGAGCGAAGGGGTGGGGGCGGGGGAACCTTTTGTAGTGATAATCAAGGTGGGCCATTTCCAGCACTTTACAAGAACAGTAGGAGGGGAAATAAACAAGGGAAAATAGTTTTACTTTGTGTAATGACACATCCACTCCCAGTCTTTATTCAAGCCTAAGTTAATTGTATCCAGTTTGCAAATTAATTCCAATTCAGCAGTCTCTCGCTGGAGTCTGTTTTTGAAGTTTTTTTGTTGAAGAATTGCCACTTTTAGGTCTGTGATCGAGTGTCCAAAGAGACTGAAGTGTTCTCTGACTGGTTTTTGAATGTTATAATTCTTGATGTCTGATTTGTGTCCATTTATTCTTTTATGTAGAGAGTGTCCAGTTTGGCCAATGTACACGGCAGAGGGGCATTGCTGGCACATGATGACATGTATCACACTGGTAGATGCACAGGTGAGCCTCTGATAAAAGAAAGGGAGTACTTTTGGCACCTTAGAGACTAACAAATTTATTTGAGCATAAGCTTTCATGAGCTACAGCTCATTTATGCTCAAATAAATTTGCAAGTCTCTAAGGTGCCACAAGTCCTCCTTTTCTTTTTGCAGATACAGACTAACACGGCTGCTACTCTGGAGCCTCTGAGAGTGTGGCTAATGTGATTAGGCCCTATGATGGTGTCCCCTGAATGCACAGTTAAATGCCTGAGTGGTCTCTACAGCTTGAACTAAAGAGCCCAGGTGCTCTCACTGGAGGCTGTAACAGACCTTGCATCTTCTGTGGAAAGAGCACAGAGGAGAACGTCTCACACACAGAGTCTAATGTGTTACATACATGCAACTGACTGTGGACCACATTCATCCCTGGTGTAATTCCCCTGAAGTTAGTAGTTGCACCATGGATGCCTAGGGCCCTATATTAAGTTTTCTAACCCATTCATTTTAATCTCTTTAGCCGCTTAAAAAATCCGTGCTTAGCCTCTTACAAATTCTGGTGCATTACAGAAGTGTCACACTGATTCTCTGCTAATACTTTAAAAAAGCCCCCCTCCCCTAAATAAAAGATAAGCCTATGATAAACCCTCTGACCCAGGGATATCCATGCTGCCAGGAAGAACTGAAATATCTAGTCATATTTTTTCTTATTTATACAATAATGCCTTGACATTTGGGCATGGATTTATCAGTCTATGCTTAAGTATATGTGGTAAATGAAAAGCAGATATGTCTGTCTCTTTGTTATCTATGATTTTCATTACAAGCAACTGTTTATTTCTACAATAGCACTAACCAAGAATAGGGCCACATAGCTCTGCACAAGCCCACAGAGAGAGTAGGGGAGAGAAAGTCTCACAATCTACACCCGACAGACAAAAAGGTCCCAGGGGAAGCAGTGGCACAGTGAGGTGAAGTCACTTGCCCAGTCGCACAGCAGATCAATAGAAGAGTGGGGAATAGAATCCCAGTTTTCTGACCCCTAGTTAAATGCTCTACCTATTAGACCACACTGCCAGACATGACCTTCAATCAGAGAGGATCTGGCAGCTAGGTTTCGAAGGGCATAGTTGTACCACCATTTCCCCCTCTGTTAAATAGCCCACCGCTGTGAATATTTTGTGCACGAACTTCCAGTGCCACTACTTTAAGATGTAAAATTTCTTTTTATTTTTATTACACAATTAGGTAAATTGGACAGATGTTTTACTTTATTTTCGCACTCTTTAGTGCTGGCATCTATCTGTGTCATCCCTTTCTCAGCCTCCTCCACTGAACTCCCCACGTTACTCACTTGGGTTACTAATTGTTACATTTTTGCTTCAATGGCCGTTGTTATTGATTGTGCATGGTAAGAATCTTTGATCGAGTTCTGCAGCAATGGAAACAATGAATACTTCTAGGAAGGCATCTCTGTCTTAGTCCACTGAATGCATCCGACGAAGTGAGCTGTAGCTCACGAAAGCTTATGCTCAAATAAATTTGTTAGTCTCTAAGGTGCCACAAGTCCTCCTTTTCTTTTTGTCTTAGGACAGTATCCTGACCTGGGTAAGTCGGGACACATGAGTTCAATAAGCTACTTACTTATACCGTGCCTGAATTTGACATCACAAGTATTTGGCATGAACATGATAAGGCCCCTATACTTTTAGAGCAAAGGATGTATGCTTCTTACTGTGCTGATTTAGGACCACCATGAAGAAATTTAAATTCAGACAGATCCGGTGTCTACAGCACAGTATAAATTGCCAGAAGGAACTGCAAAAACAGATGTCAACTAAACTAGATTTTATTAGTTATATTTTAAATTCTATTTTAGGCAGAGATGGTTCTAAGGTCTCAGAGCATCTCCCGGGTGCTGCCAGAGTGTTCACTGAGAAGCATTGGGCCGGGCACAAGAAAAGCCGTAAAGGTGGGATTTGAAACCTAAACACATTTACACAGGCCTCCAGTGAAATATTAAAATCTAATGTGAACATTGACCCTGATTGTGCAAATATTACCATTTATAATCCCATGCCTGGAAAAGTACATCTGTGCCCCTTTACTGATTAATACAGATGGTCGAAAAGTGTGCACTACTTTCCCAGGGAAATTTCTAAACCATCTCCACTGAAAGTATTTTGTGTTTTTTTATGGAAAACGAAGACTAAACACTGAAAAATATTTGGCTTCTGAGAAACAAATTTTTTAAATTCATATTTACAAAAAAAAATTTCTGGTTTCCAGTTTTCCAATGAAAAGCCAGAAAATTACAACCAAAATGAAAAATGTCTGCAAAAATGGTTGCGTTAGTCCAAAAAGCTGTCATCAAACAGTCATTTGCTGTCATCAAATATGATTATTTCACAATACAGACTTAGCAAGTGTAAATGAGGAGGGAGAGATTTTAAGGATCTTTTCAGTCAAACTATGAGAGAAAGTGAGTGGACCTGCAATCTTATTTATCCCTCCTTTCTAGAGGAGTTTTCACAAAGTTAGAGTCACTCTTTCACCCCATTTTCATGGGCAATTGCCTTTTCCTTTTTCTGGTCAAGACAGATGTAGGAAGCACTGGAATGTTGTGGGAAAGATTCCTCTTGGAGAACTCCAGCCCAATCAGGGAAGTCCATTCCAGTGAGATTACCATCCAGTTCTGCAGACTTAAGACATCTAGTTCGGCACTCAGACTTCTTGTGTCTTTAACCAAACTAAGCCTCCAAACCTTCTGATGCTCAGTCTTTGGTAGCAATTATATTGGAAACATATGAATATTGGTTAGAGCAAAGGACTGAGAGCCATGACTCTTGGTTCTATTCCCTATGAGGATATGGACATGGGACACAATCCTGTGGTCACTGAATTAAAAAGGCACTAGCATCATCCAGAACAGGATCAGGTCTTTGACGTATAACCTTGGGCAATTCACTTAACATCTCAGAGCCAAATTTCTGCTTGTGCAAATGGAGGCAACTCCATTTACCTCAGTGAAGCTTCTTCCATTGATACCAGTGGCCTATATGGCCCTTTGTTGGTTTTCCCATTAGTAAAATGGTAGTAATAATACTGATCTCATAAGGATGCTGAGAAACTTTAAGTATTGGGCATGCATTCATTGAAAACCCCCAGCACATTAATCCACCAATCCATAATTACTAGAGAAATATGTCAATGGAAAAATTAAAGTGTGGGGGATTTATATTTTAAGCTAAGACTATATCATTTGACATTGATTGTGTGTGGGATGCATTTGCATTGTCAAAGTATCCATCTGATTTTGAAAGAAAGAAAACAGTAGGATTGGAAGAGATGGTGATAGCATGCTAGCAGTCAGGGATCTCCGCTTTTATTTAGTGTCCCCAAGAGTAAGTCATTTGAATTTTAAGGCACAGTTAAACCTGACACTAAATTATAGTTAACAGTGGTTACAGAAGCGTTTTCACAATAATTAAAGTGCTGTTCCTCTTTATTTGCCAAATTGTCACTAAGGCAGCCATTAAAGTAATATGAGTTTCATCTTGTATGTATATAAATAGGCTTGGAAAGATTACATTCTTATTGATGAACATTGGGTTTCACTGTTTGCCCAAATGAAAAAATACTTCCATAGATAATAATAAAAATGTACAGATAGCCAAAGTAGAAAAATGCTGCTTGAGAACTTAAAAGTTTGATTTAGCATATTTACTTGGTATATTTTGACATGTGATGTAGACAATTTGTATTGTAATGGTTATAAAGCTTTCACATTTTGAAATCAGCATCTACTGTCATTAAATAATTATTGTCTGATCTGCCTTGTTGTCTGGCCCCCAGCCCCAATTTCCTGTAATTGTGAAAATTCAAATGGATGAAAATCACTTAAAATAAATATCGATATTATCGGTCAAAATAAAAATCAAAATTTTCCAAGAGTGTATATATAAGTGTGAACTGTTAAAGAGAGTAAGGATGTTTATACAGAGATGAAAATTGAAATACGTACGTGGGTATGATGAAACACACACACATCTCCCCACTTGGAGTTTTTCAGCTCCAAACCGAACCTCTACGGGGCCCTACCAAAAGAATAACAACTATGATGGCTGTCAGAGCCTCTTGACCTCACTTCCTCAGCATGCTTGGAGTCAGGGATGGGGGCAAAAGGAACTATAAACCCCTGCTGAGGGGAATAGGGAGATTTCACATATTGGTGATAGCTAGCACCAAGGAGAGAAAATGGCTTATGGCATATCCGGAGTGGGGTTTTATATACATGCCCGCACACGCACACACACACACACACACACACACACACACACACACACACACACACACACACGAAGGCTAAAGGGAGCGGCAGAGTCTCAAAAATACAGAACTAGATAAAACAAGGATCAGAACAGAGAACAAAACAAGGATCATAATAGAGAATTTCATTTCTCTTTAGCATCAAACTATCCTTATTGGGTAGTAGTGTGGCCTAGTGGATAGGGCAAGGGACTGGAACTCAGGAGACTTGAGTTCCATGCTGAGCTCTGCCATGAGCCTTCGGGGTAGGGTGACCAGATGTCCTGATAAAATCGGGACTGTCCCAATTTTTAGTTCTTTGTCCCGCATCCTGACCAATGCACGGCTTTGGCTGCTCCAGGGTTTTGGGTTTTTTTTGCTTCGGCAACTTGGCTCCGGACACGTTTTTTTTTTTTTTTTTTTTGCTTCCCCCATGTGTCCCGATTTTGTCCATTTCATCTGGTCACCCTACTTCGGGGTGACCCTGTGCAAGTCACCTCACCTCCCTGTGCTTCAGTTTCCCCATTTGTAAATGGGGCTAATAATACTGACCTCTTCTGTAAAGCACTTTGAGATCTAGACATTAACAGAGGTGGGAAGATGTCAATCTACCACTGAGTAATGAATGACACACCAGAAAAATTCAACCCACCACACAACAAAAGCCTGAATAGTGCCTCAAGTACCCTGTGTGCATCTGTGTATTATCTATATATGTTTAGTAATTATGGTAATTCAGAGACATCTGTTAACTACAGTATGACCAGATTCACCAGTTGGTGGTTATTCCACAGCCACAAAGATCTTACTGTGAGAAAGATTTTCCTGATGTGCAGCCTAGAGTTTCATCCCATTACACCTAATTATACTCACTTTAATTAGGCAGAATTCCCCTCCATCCTTGGTTTTTAGGCCTTTCAGATATTTGCATGCTGTTCTGTCTCCCCATAGCCATCGCTCAGCCAAACTATACGGTTCACTCTTGTAATCTTTCCTTTTATATCAAGCCCCTACAACCCCCCTCCTCTCTCTGAACTATCTCCAACATTCAGTACCTTACTGGTTCCAAAAACCTGACAACGTCCTCTTCTGCAGCCAGGAACATTCTGTATTCTAGTGACCCTTGTCATCTAAACTAGCTCTATGAATAGGTTTTTAAAGTCAATCTCATGCAAGTCTTTTTGATACCAATCTCAAGTTGAGGGGGAAAAACTGACCAGTGATTCCTTTAAGTTACCCATTTGAGATGTATCAAATAGAAGGCTGGATTTGCTGCTGTGCCAAATATTCAGAGTGCAGTGGTGGTGGGTGGAAGGAAAGGAGCAGGCCACCCTCCAGTTCTGCGCCAGCCCTCAAATATGTCCATCTGCCTAAATAGAATATGCAGGAAGCATCTGGGAAGTGCCCTGTGTAATATTCCACTGTAGCGTAGTCTATTTCATCATCAGCTTCACCTGGTCTAGGACCTAGGGAGGCTCATTTTGGTGACTGGCAGAAATGTTGGGGTCAGTGTCTGGGAGCTAGAGAGAACCACAAGGTCTGTGCATAGGGCCAGCAGCTTCAGTGAATAATCTACTTTATGTTCATTACAACTAAATCCCGTTTCTATGACAAGGCACTATTTTGGCTACCTCTGTCTAGTTAAAACCTATGCCATCCTTTTGGCATCAGTTTATATTTAGGGTCTCCTACTTGGCTATGTGTGCTCAGCACCGCTCAGGATCAGTCAATAAAAATATGTGTATATATATATATATATATATATGTGTGTGTGTGTGTGTGTGTAATATGTACACACGGTGTGTAATAACGCACCTTCCATATTAGTGTCTGATAGCTGGCAAATCATAATAAAACAAATCAAATGTATTAGTTATGGCTAGAACAAGCTGGATCCACTATCTACATTGTTTGAGTGTTATAACAGAATCAGATGGGTAAATAGCAGCTCTTAAGATTGGTTTACCATTACTTTTGGTTTCAGAGTAGCAGCCGTGTTAGTCTGTATCAGCAAAAAGAACAGGAGTACTCGTGGCACCTTAGAGACTAACAAATTTATTTGAGCATAAGCTTTCATGGGCTACAGCCCACTTCATCGGATGCATAGAATGGAACATATAGTAAGAAGATATTTATACATGCAGAGAACATGAAAAGCCATTACTTTGGGCTGATTGAACCATCTCTTCTTACACTTATTTCTGATAACCCTGATTAAAAATATAACGACAGCCATGGATATTATTCTGCGTGAATGCCATTCTATTGATACTCTCACTCACCCATGCTGTCAATACATTGGCTGACAGACTGAAGCATTTTGACTCCACGCTGATATACAATAGTAGTAATTTTAGTAGGGCTGAAAATCAGAATTGCTCAATGACAGATACAATCAAAAACGGTATTTTGTTAGGTTTCCTTAGAAACTACATTAAGAAGCTCAGAAAATGTGGAGAACAAAATGTTTGAATACAATGAAATACCAGTAATACATTCAAAACCTTTCAGATGTAATCAGAAACAAAGCTGAAACAAGAAGGAAAAATATATTTTTCTCTAGCTCAATAAGATGCCTAATCGAGGGTAGGAGCACACAATAATGTCGGAAGGTATGGCATATGCCTGTTTCATTCAGAGATGGACCTAAGCCAAAGTCTGTGGTTTTTTCCTTCTGAGTTCTGGTGGGGCTCAGCTCAGGAGTCAGCTAAGACTCAAGGATGACCTTAAAGAATGTTATCACATCTTTCCACAAGATGAGTAGCTCGTCTGAGAACGGATCCCCAGAATTCTCAGCCCTAGGACAGTTGCACTACAAAAGTGTAAGAATAATGGTCTAGATGTTCAAGAGCCCAGCTCCCATTTAGGCAGGGATTTCCTGGGTGCTGAGCACTTTGGAATACCTGACCACTTCCTCTAGGTGCCTACATGGGATTTGAGCTCTTCTGAAAACCTGGCCCCCAAACTTCTTTCAGCCCCCAAGGATATCAAACCTCTTCATAAGTTCTGCATAAAGGCAATATTTGCCCAACCATGAAATGCAGCCATCTCTGAGATGGAATGTGAGAGCTCCTTTCCAGCTCAAAGCAACCCCAGACAAAAATTTAGGACAGAAAATGCCAATGAATACTGTATTCAATTGAAACTAAGAGCAACAAACAGTAACTACTCACGCTGGAATGTTGACAGGACACTGGGGCTAAGAGAGACGCTGCCATTATAGTAATAAAATATCATGAGAGTTAATTGCCACAAGCAGTCAGGACCTCTATTTTACATCTCATCTGAAAGACAGAAAGAAGAAACAAGGAAATAAATAGAGCAGAAAGTCACAATCTTGGAAAGCAAGGAGCGACTGAAAGGAACTCTGCATGCTACAAACTAATAGCAAAGTGAAATGGTTTGGAGGAACTCTGTGTGAAGTCTGTTCTGTGTAGGTTGCTTAAGAGTAAGTCATGCTATCTGGGCAGATGCCTCATACCACAAACAGAAGAATTGTACAAACAGTGTGGAGACATACAGTGAGCCAATACCAGTTTACATTACAAGACAATGCCTTATCTTGAAGTTATATTCTTTGATGCTAGTATGGATGGTATTTGTCAGGAGGACGGTTTATTGGGTTAAACAACTGGATGACATAAAAGGAATGTCAAGGACTTTGCACGAAAAGTCAAATTGTGACTAGCTGGTATAAATTGTTTTGACTTCAGTAGAGTTTAAACCAGCTGAGAATCCGTCCCTATAATAATTTGGGTTTAATAAACAAAAAGGGAAGAAGGTTGGAATTTGTTAATTACTTAATGGTGAATTAATTAAGTTTTTCAATGCATGTTTCTCAAGCTTCATTCACATGGTCATGCCCATTCCTCTGAACTAAACTAAGACAGGAATCCTGCTTCTCAGAGTGGAAAGTTGATGCATATTCTAAGTCATCCCAGGTTTGCCAATTTCTGACTATTTATAGGAATACAGAAAGAGTCAAATATATATCCAAGATCAATGCAAATAAACCAAGCCAGTTTGACCCTCACAAATCTGATGATCTTGATGCTTTAGTGTATAAAATCAGAAAGGCCTACAGAACCCTTAGGAGACAGGCAAAATCCATTTTGAAATTAACCAAAAGAAACTAATTCTACAGAAATACTAATGAAATTCAAAATACTTCCACTTCAACAGCTAATATATTTTTAATATATTTGTTGAAAGGTTATTAAGTGTAGTTGCTTTAGTTAAAGGATAGTACAAAGTGTTATAAAACAATCCAATAAATATCCACTTCAGTGGTTTCAAATGCAGTATCACTGACCCAAGAAAATTAATGTCTACCTGTGGGTAATTCATATATCTGCTCTGGTGCCTGGTTTTCGCTGTTGGATTTATGCAGAGGAACTGTTGATTAAAGCAATTAAAAAAGAGAGAGAGAGAAGGAAATACAAGTTGCACAGCTTCAACACAAAGAGATTTCTACATCAGTTTTTCATGACCGACTTAAAGTCCAAATCTGCGTTAACTACCTGCAAAAAGACAGAGGAAGGTATGAGAAATGAGGAAAAAAAGAAATGAGGAAGGTAACTGCTCTTTAATTATATCAGAAAGATTATCAGACAACCTTGCCAGAAATCATCTATATGGCAACACCACGTGAAAAAGGTAAAACATAATTACCTCTATTTGAAAAACTGTAGTTTAGTAATTCTAGATTTGCCTAAATCCTGTAGTGGCATCAACTAGCCATATTCAGTAGTATTTGGGAGCTCTTGCAAAATGCTAGAGAGGAGTGAAACATAAGCAAGACAGGAGATTTGTTTCCAGACTTTCTGCCCTTTGAGGAGCTTCTGAGAGGGACCAATGAGGAGAAGGGTTACTTCTGAACTACCCAACTCTCTATGCAGCTAGCATGGGCTAGTGGATTGAACACAGACCTGGGAGCTAGCATCCTCCTGAGTTTTAATCCTGGCTCTGCCACTGACTTGTTGTGTTGCCTCAGATAAGTCACTTCACCTCTCGGTGTCTGTTTCCCCACCTGTTCACTGAGGAGGAGGAGGAGGAGGAGGAGGAGAAGATTTATTGAAGAACCGAATCTGATTTCAGTTACACTGGTGTAAATCTGGGCATCTCCCTTCAGATGAGGAGACTACTAGCTTAAGCTCCTGACGAGTCAAAACAGCCGCAGAGTGATATGAGACGAGAGAGAAAGAGAGAGAGAGAGATGGAAGATGCCTTCTCACAGGCACTTCCCTCCACAGGGTCTTTCCCTTTAATACTGTCCCCACACCATTACCCAGAGCCTTCACAGGGGATAGGGAGGATGAAAGGGAAGCTTTACTCTCTTTGTTATTTGGAAATTTCCCTCATATATAAATTCCTCTTTGGTCCCAAGAGTCAAAGTTAATCAGAAGTCTTACCACAGCCGAAGCAAGAGAAGCAAAAGGGCAAGGCAATTGGGCCTGCTCCCCTGGTGAAACTCATTTTCCATAGATGTGTGTTACCTGCAGAGAATACCTCTAGCCCAGGCACATGCAGAGTCCTTAGGCTCTCAGGAAACACTTGCCTCACTTACTCTCAGCCTCCAGTACTCTGACAGCAAGTAACGGCGCTGCGACTGAGCCCACTTGGTTCAACACCTGACTCTTCCATAGCTTCCATTCCTTGCTCCCAGGTTGCATGAGGTTTATATACCTGCCTTTAGGGAGACACAATCCAAACCACGAAAGAGTTTATACCAGTGGTGGGCAACCTGGGCCTGTGGGCTGCATGCAGCCCATCAGGGTAATCTGATTGTGGGCCGCGAGACATTTTGCTGACATTGACCGTCTGCAGGCACCGCCCCCCACACCTCCACCTCGCAGCTCTCAGTGGCCGTGGTTCACTGTTCCCGGCCAATGGGAATGGCAGGAAGCGGTGGGCCATGGCCACTGGGAGCTGCGGGGGGCCGTGCCTGCGGATGGTCAATGTCAGCAAAATGTCTCGCAGCCCACAATCAGATTATCCTGGTGGGCCGCAGGTTGCCCACCACTGGTTTATAGGGTTAAAACCAGGCTTTGCAGAATTGGATTTTTTTTTAAATAAATATTGACATTATCCATCAAAATTATTTGTAAGCATTTTTTCCCTATTTTTATCCATTTAAATTTCCACAGTTGAGGGAAATTACAGGGGAGGTAAGACAACAGCACAGGTCAGACAGTAATTATATAATGAGAGGAGGCATTAATTTCAAAATGTTAAGGCTTGATAACTGTTACAAAATACAAACGGTCAACATCACATGTCAAAATATACAAAGTAAACATCCTTAAATCAAACTCTAATAAGTTCTCTCAAGCAGCCTTTTTCTATCTATAAAATTTGATCATCGATGGAAATAATTTTGTCAGTTCGTGTGCTTCTGGTGAAATCAACATTTACCGTTAAAAATCTTTCAAGCCTAGTTAAAACCAAAACCTTATACTTCATATGGAAATTAGATGGCAGCCAAAACAGATCACAGAACAAAGATGTAAAGTGCTCCCCATGGGAAAGGTCATTGAAGAAGTGGGCAGAAACATTGTGAACTAATACAGGAATTAGTAATATCTGTACTACCAGGAGGACTAAAGTTTAAGGGCCAGGTCCACGTAGATCATATTATGGCACTCCTTGAGCTAACAAAGCACAGCAAAATCTACATCTGAAAGGAAAGGCCAACGCATCACCTTGCAGTCAAATGCAAATAATGGAAACTATCCTTAGAATATGCCTATATCTGAACAACCTCTTCAGCCAGAGATCCAAAAAAAACCTTATCATGTGACCCGCATAACAAAGAGCAGACATCCCCTTTGATCAAAGATGCCCACCTTGGAAATCTCCATGTGTCTGAGGCTGACATGTGAGGTTGACAGTTGGAGAATGAAAACATGTGTGCATTGAAAATAAATCAAGTGTTTACATGACAAAGTGATCTTTCTGATTTTGATATGAAACCACATCTATTTAAAGAACAAACAATTTTACACAGACATACAGTCACTATTGTGAGCAGCATAGCAGAAGAAATGCCAAACCTTTTCCTCTTCTTGCTAGCCTAACACACAGGAAAATTAATAACTCATTAAAATGGGACTGAAGATTTTCTTTCACAAGAAAAGTTTTATAATATGCAAATTCTTTAACACCTAATAGTGCACATAATACAATGGTGTTGTGCAACTCTTGATAGCCAATTTCAATGGACTTTATCAAGATTTTAGTTAATGCATGATGTTTAACATCTGCAGAGCATAAGCTGTTTTTCTGATTACATTCAGTACAGTATGTTTGACATCTCCATGAGAGTGCTCTAACTCAAATTTAACAGTACTCTTTAAACTGGATGGCTGACTCTAATATTTTGCTGCAACATGTCTTGCTAGAAAGCAGTTCCTGCCTTGTCCGGAATACAAAGGCTATTCCACTGTACCAGGTACACATTTATTAAGGTCTTATTTTCAGGGGCTTAGGTTTGTTTCAATCCCTGTGCACCTGTTAATATGGAGGAGATAATGCATTTCATCTTTCCATATTTCTTCTAGATTTTGTGCTGTGGAATTCAATCTTAAGCTCGGTAACATTTGAATGTCCCCTTTAATAAGCAGAGCTGAAAATTCCAGCTCTT
Organism: Caretta caretta; assembly: GCF_965140235.1. Lineage (NCBI taxonomy): Eukaryota > Metazoa > Chordata > Testudines > Cheloniidae > Caretta > Caretta caretta. The sequence goes on along the minus strand of NC_134220.1, from coordinate 23,533,224 downwards.
CTAGATCCCAAACTGTGGTCCAAGAGCCATGGAGAACTTGCTAGTGTGTGCGGAGAGCTGGCTAGTTTCACAATGCTACCTTTTCCTTCTTTCCCGCCGCTAGACAGTATTCAGGCAAGGAAAAAAATACAGCAAATACTTTCCTAAAGTCAGGTTTCAGAGTAGCAGCCGTGTTAGTCTGTATTCACAAAAAGAAAAGGAGTACTTGTGGCACCTTAGAGACTAACAAATTTATTTGAGCATAAGCTTTCGTGAGCTACAGCTCATTTCATCGGATGCATTCAGTGAAAAATACGTTGGGGAGATTTATATACACAGAGAACATGAAACAATGGGTGTTACCATACGCACTGTAACCAGAGTGATCACTTAAGGTGAGCTATTACCAGCGGGTGGGGGAACCTTTTGTAGTGATAATCAAGGTGGGCCATTTCCAGCAGTTGACAAGAACGTCTGAGGAACAGTGGCGGGTGGAGGGGGGAATAAACATGGGGAAATAGTTTTACTTTGTGTAATGACCCATCCACTCCCAGTCTCTATTCAAGCCTAAGTTAATTGTATCCAGTTTGCAAATTAATTCCAATTCAGCAGCCTCTCATTAGAGTCTGTTTTTGAAGTCTTTTTGTTGAAGAATTGCCACTTTTAGGTCTGTAATCGAGTGACCAAAGAGATTGAAGTGTTCTCCGACTGGTTTTTGAATGTTATAATTCTTGACGTCTGATTTGTGTCCATTTATTCTTTTACGTAGAGACTGTCCAGTTTGACCAATGTACATGGCAGAGGGGCATTGCTGGCACATGATGGCATATATCACATTGGTAGATGTGCAGATGAACGAGCCTCTGATAGTGTGGCAGATGTGATTAGGCCCTATGATGGTGTCCCCTGAATAGATATGTAGACAAAAGTTGGCAACGGGCTTTGTTGCAAGGATAGGTTCCTGGGTTAGTGGTTCTGTTGTGTGGTGTGTGGTTGCTGGTGAATATTTGCTTCAGGTTGGGGGGCTATCTGTAAGCAAGGACTGGCCTGTCTCCCAAGATCTGTGGGAGTGATGGGTCGTCCTTCAGGATAGATTGTAGATCCTTGATGATGCGTTGGAGAGGTTTTAGTTGGGGCTGAAGGCGATGGCTAGTGGCGTTCTGTTATTTTCTTTGTTGGGCCTGTCCTGTAGTAGATGACTTCTGGGAACTTGTCTGGCTCTGTCAATCTGTTTCTTCACTTCACAGGTGGGTACTGAAGTTGTAAGAATGCTTGATAGAGATCTTGTAAGTGTTTGTCTCTGTCTGAGGGGTTGGAACAAATGCAGTTGTATCGTAGAGCTTGGCTGTAGACAATGGATCATGTGGTGTGGTCTGGATGAAAGCTGGAGGCATGTAGGTAGGAATAGTGGTCGGTAGATTTCCGGTATAGGGTGGTGTTTATGTGACCATCGCTTATTAGCACCATAGTGTCCAGGAAGTGGATCTCTTGTGTGGACTGGTTCAGGCTGAGGTTGATGATGGGATGGAAATTGCTGAAATCATGGTGGAATTCCTCAAGGGCTTCTTTTCCATGGGTCCAGTTGATGAAGATGTCATCAATGTAGCACAAGTAGAGTCGGGGCATTAGGGGATGAGAGCTGAGGAAGCGTTGTTCTAAGTCAGCCATAAAAATGTTGGCATACTGTGGGGCCATGCAGGTACCCATAGCATGTTACAGTTTTAAGCATCTTATGGGAGGTTTTGCAACACAGAGTTTCATATTCTTAGAATTTCTAGTTAATGTGGCTTTGATCTCTCTCTCTCTCTCTCTCTCTCTCTCACTCACACACACACACACACACACACACACACACACCCTCAAAGAAAAACATGTCTGAAACCACCTTGTTCCACGTGTGCCCAAACCCAGAAGTCAACCTAGTTTTGGTTTGAATACAGCCCAGGACTCCTTGATACTCCATCCACTTTTTCCAAAAAGTATGCTTATATTTCAATGAACCTGAGCTTTGAGTTGATAACAAACACCCAAGCAAGCAACTGCCACCAGGTTTTATATTTTGCTATGCACATTTTGCAGAGAGCTAGTAACTAGTATGGACAGATCGTTGACAGCTAATGTTTCTACTTAGAAATATGGACTGTTTATGAATGAACTTGGATCTTCCAGCCAAACAAAATGAACCTCACAGGCTGATTTTTGGCAGGATTTTACCATTTGAGAAGATGTGGGATTGAACTTCACTTTATTTTATATAATAGTCAATAATAGCTAAGCACATATTTCCCTTTTAACTTGGGGGAATTAATCTTATGATGTCTGGTTACGATCTCCAGTGATTCATGGGACTCACTAAACTGGAAGGCTTCCAAGTCAGTGACTGTATTGTTGATACATCTGACCTCTTTTTACATAATCCCATAAAATATATCCTTCCTGATGTCTGGCTGGTAAGCACAACTAAATATACAATGTTTCATTTTTAGCCAGCCTAAACGGACAGTCATTGGATTAATATTGTAGTGTCTTAAAATACTGCTCTGGAATAAGTAATTTAAGGCCTAATGTAAAGTAAGTGAAATTGCATTAAAGAAAATCCAGATGTTCTACAGCCCAAAGGCTCTCAATGTTGTTGTTTTTTTCTTCTCTACAGCCATTGATTTTTATAGGCATTTTACCTGATGTTGCCTGATCCTTTGTTAATAATGTTGGATTAATGGCCAATTGATCTGACTGTGATAAGGTTCTTTCCCCAGAATCAGGCTACACAGAATTCACATGATGGGGTTCAATATTTTGTGGGAAATCTCTGGACGGATGACAGAGACACCTACAGAGGAGGGCTCTACCTTCATGTTTCCTTTCCAAATCCAAACATTTACCACTGCATTAATACTGGGAAAGAGTCCATTGAAGCATTGGCTAATGGGCTGGCATGCAGTTGCAAAACAACCTTGCAGCCTGGATTGATTATAACAGTTTGATCCATTTCTTCCTGATGTGCATTTCGTATTCGGTGTTCAAGTAATTGAGCATTCACCTGTCATCATGTGTCATGACCTTAGACAACTTCTTGTATCTTTTGCAATACACAAGTCCCAGTTCTTGATTTTGCCTCAGTCTTACCCTTAAAGCAATGGTAAGGGAGTAGTAAATCGGAAATAGCGATGTCCATTTCATAATCGCGACCTGTCAGATTCCAGCTGTGGAAATTCCCCAGACTGCTGTTCGCCTAGTTCCAGGGAAGGAAGTTGGTCCTTGGACCTGGATGATCAATACAGCTTTAACTGATTAGCATGATAAAGTCTGTCTTTGTTACGCTTGCCTCCTGTCACCCTGATTCTATACACTGCTGAACTGAGTTTGTCAATGATACAGAAAGGTCCAATCCATCGATTACATAACCCATGCTCTGGCATTTTGTAAGATAACAGCATTACCTGGTTGCCATCTCCCAAGCTTTGAATGAAGTTATTGCTTTCACAAACACCACCCGGCCCTTCTTGTGTGTCCAGGCCGAATTACTTTCTTAACACAATCATAATGTTGAGCCCAGTTTGACAATGACACAAGAAGTCCCGGTAGCTTATCGCTTCTATTTTTGAGTACTCTAAACTGTGTATGCTTTTTGGTGTCTGAGCCTAGCAGGTTCAACATGCTGTGATTCCTTTAGGATTCCCTGCTGGGTCATTTTACAGATTGATTGCCTGAAATAAGATTTTGACAATAGATATATTATACTTATTTCTTGTACTCCCTGCCTTTCTCCTTTTTAGCTTAATAGTGGTGTTGTGGTGACCAAAGAGCTCAAAGGGGCAGAGTCTACAAGGAGTTGGAACAAGTAAGACTTGCAACTGCTACAATGGCACAAAAAATACTGACCTCAATTTTGGGTCAATTTGGAACCCTAAAGTATTTTTTAAAAGAACGTGTTGCTTGCGAGCTGAGAGAGAGATTTCTAAGGCTTGGATTTTGTATATAACTTTGGGCCATGCTGAACTTCTGGGCCATGCACACAAGGCTCTTTAGAGTAGTCTGTAGTACAGCTGGTTGTTTCCTAAACCCTAGCTTGCATTTAATATAATCAGAAATATTTCCCTGGTTTGAGAGAACTTTATAACTTCCCTTTCCCACATTTTAGCTGTAACTATTCTTTGTACTTGCTCATGTATAGTGCATGGTCAGATGACCTCCCCTAATACCAAACGTAATTCATCACTAATTAATTTTAGAAGTAGGTTTTCCATTTTTATCAGTTTAAGACAAGCTTGTTTACTGATGCTCACCGTATAATTCACATGTTGCAACCAAAATCACTTTGCTTTAACAACAATGAGATTTTAGAAAGCCCTTTGCTGGTTTCCCATATGTTCACAGACAATACTACAGTGGCATAATGACATATTAATAAACATCATGTCCTTTTCACATTTAACATTGGGCTGGTAGCTGTAAGATGCTCTTCATTGAGAACGTAACATAACATATGGGTCGGCTGTTGAAGACAATCTTGTTCATCTTCTTCACGTCTCCGAGCTTCATACAAAGTCCTTTTTTAGATTTTACTACCTTTGGTCCAGTTTAAAAAAAGACTAATTGCATAATTTCTTTAACATGGTAGAAACATAGGAACTGCTATACCAAATAACCAAACCTGGTCTGTATCTTGTCTCTGACGGTGGCCATTAACAGATGATTCATAGTAAAGTGTAAGAAACCCCTGTACTGAAGAGTTGTATAGTATCCTGCCCATAGGAGAAGTTTCTTCCTAAACTCAGGAAGTTTCGGGTAGGATTACACCCTGCGGCGTTAGGCTTTATGCCACTGAACATGAAGAAATTTTAATCACACATTAAAGTTTAAGCAGTGCCAATGACTTTATTGAAACTACCTATGTGGGCGTGAGAGGGTCCCTTTCAGGTGTCTCAAATGGGGCACCCAAATTCTCTAGCTGGTTTTGAAAATGTATGTCCTTGTATACTGCAGTGGTTGAAGCCACAGATCATTTATCATAAGATATATGAACCTGTTTCTTAAAATGCCACATTACCACTATGCTTTTTTGTTTTTAAAGAGATCTAGCATCGACTTAATGGGCCAGGATTTCACCCATAGAGAATTTCCTCTTATTTATGGTTTCCAAATGCTTCTATCACCAGGCTATATGGGCACCAATGCATTTTTGTAAGACCTGTACCCATGTGCAAAGATCACACAAGAAATGAGGATGAAGCAGTGGGTTCTCATTCCGACTTCTCATATTATTTGAACTTTGCAATCATATACATCAAATTGGTTTCATTTGATCTGCTCCTGCCTTTGTCCTACAGCTATCACTTTTGTCTTTTTTTCCACCCCTCCCCACAATGAAAACTAGGGTGTGTGAACTGGGGGAAAGAGATAAACCTTAATCTTAAATAGTCTTTGATTGCTGTATATTCCCTTCAGAAGAGTGGAGTTTGAGGACTGAAAGTGGTATTGATGTGGGAAGAGGATGAAACTAGATGTAGGAACACTTGTGAGGGACTTTAAATTCTGTTGCAATTCAGTCACTGGCAAGAAGTTGCTTCTTAAGCCATTCCATGTGCTTAAAAATATTCTGAAATTTAGAAATTCCCTCTTCTCTTTCCCATCTGAAATTATGATTTTCAAGCAGCCATCAGCTGAAAAGCACGCAATTTAATATTTTTAATCTGGCTCCATGGCCCAGATGGCTATTTAGAGCCATAGATGCATGTGCTACTGGGACTGTAAATACCTCTTTAGCCTCTGGCTAAGTGACATCTGTTCTTCTTAGGCAGATGTTTCACCACTAATAAAAAAAAAACATCTCTTACGCTCATGACCTATTAATCAAATGTACCCTGTCTTGCCCAGTGTCTGGAGAAGATAATAGAGATAGGAAATCTTTGCTCAGAGATTTCCCTTCACTTTTGGTTACTCCAGCATACAGACATCAGAGATGCTTTGCAATGACCTTAATTTGGCTAAAAGAAAAGGAGGACTTGTGGCACCTTAGAGACTAACCAATTTATTTGAGCGTAAGCTTTCGTGAGCTACAGCTCACTTCATCGGATGCTGCAGCTGTAGCTCCCGAAAGCTCATGCTCAGATAAATTGGTTAGTCTCTAAGGTGCCACAAGTCCTCCTTTTCTTTTTGCGAATACAGACTAACTAACACGGCTGCTCCTCTGAAACCTTAATTTGGCTACAAACAATGGGCCTGGCTCTCTTCCCACTTATGGCAGTTCTACAGCAATGTCACATAACAACGGAGCCAATTCTGATTTACACTGGTGAGAAAAGTAACTAGACCCAGTGGTTCAGATCTGCCTCCATTGCCTTGATTTTGTCTCCTGCTTCTGATCAAGCTCTTGTTTAAATGCTTGGAGTTGCGTTCTGGCTCAGCTGTGCCTGAAGGGGTTTAGCTGAGTTTCTAATCTGTCTAATGACAGGTTTCAGAGGAACAGCCGTGTTAGTCTGTATTCGCAAAAAGAAAAGGAGTACTTGTGGCACCTTAGAGACTAACCAATTTATTTGAGCATGAGCTTTCGTGAGCTACAGCTCACTTCATCAGATGTTTACCGTGGAAACTGCAGCAGACTTTATATACACACAGAGAATATGAAACAATACCTCCTCCCACCCCACTGTCCTGCTGGTAATAGCTTATCTAAAGTGATCAACAGGTGGGCCATTTCCAGCACAAATCCAGGTTTTCTCACCCTCCACCCCCCCACACAAATTCACTCTCCTGCTGGTGCTAGCCCATCCAAAGTGACAACTCTTTACATAATCAAGTCGGGCTATTTCCTGCATAGATCAAGGTTTTCTCACATCCCCCCCACCCCCATACACACACAAACTCACTCTCCTGCTGGTAATAGCTCATCTAAACTGACCACTCTTCAGGTTTAAATCCAAGTTAAACCAGAACATCTGGGGGGGGGGGGGGGGGGGTAGGAAAAAACAAGAGGAAACAGGCTACCTTGCATAATGACTTAGCCACTCCCAGTCTCTATTTAAGCCTAAATTAATAGTATCCAATTTGCAAATGAATTCCAATTCAGCAGTTTCTCGCTGGAGTCTGGATTTGAAGTTTTTTTGTTTTAAGATAGCGACCTTCATGTCTGTGATTGCGTGACCAGAGAGATTGAAGTATTCTCCGACTGGTTTATGAATGTTATAATTCTTGACATCTGATTTGTGTCCATTTATTCTTTTACGTAGAGACTGTCCAGTTTGACTAATGTACATGGCAGAGGGGCATTGCTGGCACATGATGGCATATATCACATTGGTGGATGTGCAGGTGAACGAGCCTCTGATAGTGTGGCTGATGTTATTAGGCCCTGTGATGGTGTCCCCTGAATAGATATGTGGGCACAATTGGCAACGGGCTTTGTTGCAAGGATAAGTTCCTGGGTTAGTGGTTCTGTTGTGTGGTATGTGGTTGTTGGTGAGTATTTGCTTCAGGTTGCGGGGCTGTCTGTAGGCAAGGACTGGCCTGTCTCCCAAGACTTGTGAGAGTGTTGGGTCATCCTTTAGGATAGGTTGTAGATCCTTAATAATGCGTTGGAGGGGTTTTAGTTGGGGGCTGAAGGTGACCGCTAGTGGCGTTCTGTTATTTTCTTTGTTAGGCCTGTCCTGTAGTAGGTAACTTCTGGGAACTCTTCTGGCTCTATCAATCTGTTTCTTTACTTCTGCAGGTGGGTATTGTAGTTGTAAGAAAGCTTGACAGAGATCTTGTAGGTGTTTGTCTCTGTCTGAGGGGTTGGAGCAAATGCGGTTGTATCGCAGAGCTTGGCTGTAGACGATGGATCGTGTGGTGTGGTCAGGGTGAAAGCTGGAGGCATGCAGGTAGGAATAGCGGTCAGTAGGTTTCCGGTATAGGGTGGTGTTTATGTGGCCATTGTTAATTAGCACTGTAGTGTCCAGGAAGTGGATCTCTTGTGTGGACTGGACCAGGCTGAGGTTGGTGGTGGGATGGAAATTGTTGAAATCATGGTGGAATTCCTCAAGGGCTTCTTTTCCATGGGTCCAGATGATGAAGATGTCATCAATATAGCGCAAGTAGAGTAGGGGCTTTAGGGGACGAGAGCTGAGGAAGCGTTGTTCTAAATCAGCCATAAAAATGTTGGCATACTGTGGGGCCATGCGGGTACCCATAGCAGTGCCGCTGATCTGAAGGTATACATTGTCCCCAAATGTGAAATAGTTATGGGTAAGGACAAAGTCACAAAGTTCAGCCACCAGGTTAGCCGTGACATTATCGGGGATAGTGTTCTTGACGGCTTGTAGTCCATCTTTGTGTGGAAAGTAAAGAAACAGATTGATAGAGCCAGAAGAGTTCCCAGAAGTTACCTACTACAGGACAGGCCTAACAAAGAAAATAACAGAACGCCACTAGCGGTCACCTTCAGCCCCCAACTAAAACCCCTCCAACGCATTATTAAGGATCTACAACCTATCCTAAAGGATGACCCAACACTCTCACAAGTCTTGGGAGACAGGCCAGTCCTTGCCTACAGACAGCCCCGCAACCTGAAGCAAATACTCACCAACAACCACATACCACACAACAGAACCACTAACCCAGGAACTTATCCTTGCAACAAAGCCCGTTGCCAATTGTGCCCACATATCTATTCAGGGGACACCATCACAGGGCCTAATAACATCAGCCACACTATCAGAGGCTCGTTCACCTGCACATCCACCAATGTGATATATGCCATCATGTGGCAGCAATGCCCCTCTGCCATGTACATTGGTCAAACTGGACAGTCTCTACGTAAAAGAATAAATGGACACAAATCAGATGTCAAGAATTATAACATTCATAAACCAGTCGGAGAACACTTCAATCTCTCTGGTCACGCAATCACAGACATGAAGGTCGCTATCTTAAAACAAAAAAACTTCAAATCCAGACTCCAGCGAGAAACTGCTGAATTGGAATTCATTTGCAAATTGGATACTATTAATTTAGGCTTAAATAGAGACTGGGAGTGGCTAAGTCATTATGCAGGGTAGCCTGTTTCCTCTTGTTTTTTCCTTCCCCCCCCAGATGTTCTGGTTTAACTTGGATTTAAACTTGGAGAGTGGTCAGTTTAGATGAGCTATTACCAGCAGGAGAGTGAGTTTGTGTGTGTATGGGGGTTGGGGGGGATGTGAGAAAACCTGGATCTATGCAGGAAATAGCCCGACTTGATTATGTAAAGAGTTGTCACTTTGGATGGGCTAGCACCAGCAGAAGAGTGAATTTGTGTGGGGGGGTGGAGGGTGAGAAAACCTGGATTTGTGCTGGAAATGGCCCACCTGTTGATCACTTTAGATAAGCTATTACCAGCAGGACAGTGGGGTGGGAGGAGGTATTGTTTCATATTCTCTGTGTGTATATAAAGTCTGCTGCAGCTTCCACGGTAAACATCCGATGGAGTGAGCTGTAGCTCACGAAAGCTCATGCTCAAATAAATTAGTTAGTCTCTAAGGTGCCACAAGTACTCCTTTTCTTTAATCTGTCTAAATCAACAGGGCCAGTTTGTTTCCAGAGGTGATAATTAACTGTGGCAAGATTTCTAGGGGCTGTTAACACTGGCTATGGGTATGCTTCACTGCCTACTTAAGGCTCAGATTTTCTAAGGTGTTTAAGGGAGTGCAATGGCTCTCATTCAGGGACTGATTGGGAAGCATGGCCTAGTGGTCAGATCGCAACGCATGACCAGCAGGGGGTTGCTGATAGTGGAGCCCAGGCCCTCCCATTCCACTGGGCTCCAACGCAGAAGCCCTTTGGGCTACAAGCGGCCTGCAAACCAAGGTTTAGACTGCTCTCCCTGCGTCACTTCTGATCTCCCGCCACCCATTGCGTCATCTTAGCCCAAGGCTTTTCCCTGCTGGGGGAGCCCAAATCAAGAATATAAGAGGGGCTTACCAATGTCCAGGGTCCACAAGCGGGGGAGAGTGGGAATACTTCCCTCTCTGAGCATTTCTGGGGTGGGTCCTCCATTCCTGCAGGGAGAGCACTTTTGGGGCAGTTGTGTCAGAGTCTTCTGCCTTCCCTCTGCACTGCTGGGCTGCAGGTCTGCCCTCAAAGGAGCTGTTTCCCTGCCTTTTAATTCCTCTACCCGATGGAGCATTTACTGCAGGTGTGGCAGGGCAGGGCTGGCTGAACCCGAAATAATCCCTTAGCCCCTTGTTGCCCAGTGTGGGGTTTGAACACTCCACCACAGGGCGTTATGCTCTTAATACCTTAGAGTCTATGCTGCTGCTTGGTAAATCTATGGGAATGTAAGAACTATGCAGATAGCACACATACATAGCTGTATCTTTCCCCATGTTATCCATTTCTGCATGTTACAAGTAACGTGACATCCATCAGCCTATAAACCCACCAAATTGTACTGCAGTGACCTTCAGATACCTTGGTGAGGGCACTAAAATACCACTTTGATGAGAATGGTATAAATGCCTCGATAATGTAGCAAGATAGGATTTTAATTGATACAAAGACTTCTTCATAGAAGTATCCCTATAAATAGAACTTTAGGGCACAAAATGTGTACCAGGTTTAGTGAACTTGACATTGTTTCCTAAGGCTGAAAACTCCAGAGCCATTCTAGGTTAAGAAGTAATCTCTGATTAGAGATATAGACCTGAAAATGACCATGATACGAACAGAAGATAAAAAATCAATGAACGTATGAATATTCCTGATAGGTAGCAACACATTTTCCACCTTGATACCAGACACCATGATACTCGGGGGTGATGGATATAACTGACTTAAAGGACTAGCTTAAGAATACTGTCCATTCATTAACAAAATATTGTCAGTGAGTGTAATTCTCATGACCATGTGGGTTCAACCATGCACAATGCAGACAGGTGCTGTGTAAGTGTTTCAGTTGGCTCCAGACCTAAGCATCACTCCCTACCCCCACAGCTATTCCAGACCCAAGCCCCCTTGAGCAGAAACTTACAGTCAAGCAGCTTTGCTCCAGACTTTGTAATAGAGGCATCACACAGCTATTTACTTTTTGTATTACTGTATAATGAGATTAGGAGCCCCTTGTCCTAGGTGCTGTACAAACTCATAGTCCCTGCCGTGAAGAGCTCACAACTAAACAAGTAAAATTCCACATGGAAAACAGAGGCACAGAGAGATTAAATGACTTGTCCAAGGTCACACAGCAGGTCAGTGTCAGAACAAGAATATAACCCAGCTCTTTCTGACTCCCAGTCTAGTTTCATTAGATCACACTGCCTTTCATGCAACACATGACACAGACAAAAAACCCGAGCACTAGGATAAGACCACCAAACTCATTTTTAATTCTGAGTTGAGAGAAAGCTGAACCTCCAAGTCCAGGGGGCAAAGTCTGTGGGATTAGGAGTCTAGTTTACACATGGGGGTTATGGACTGCCATTGAGGCCCTTCCTCTCCATAACCAGAGTCACACGAGTTAGATAAACTGGATTTATCCCCAAAACATATGATATATTGTTCCATTTGATCTATAGGTCTCATCAGCATCCTTAATCGTTTCTTCATTTCATAACTGAATACAGGCCAGAAATATGATTAATTGGAGGATTTCAAATGTGGCAGCTTATCTGCCATTTGCTGCGTTTGGCATACCATGAACGAGAGCATAGAGTTTCCCATTTTTCCTTATCCTTCACTCACGTCAGAAATGCCAGCCTACTGAGATGTATCATCAGAGAGAAAATAACTGAAATGTCCCTGCTTGAATCAATCATCTCTCTGCTGACATGGCAAGGCAGCACAAAACCCCAAAGATGAAAAATTGCTTACGATACACCGGGGCAAGTTAACGACATCACAAAGAGAGTGGCCAGACCCTGAAGGCCTTACTCAGACCTAGCGTGCCTTGACTCCAGTTGGAGCTTTGTCTGGCCTGGTAATACCCTAGGCCTTGCTCTGCAAGCACTCATCCATCTGAGTAAGTCCCTTAGGTATTTGCAGTACAAGCACAGGGCGAAATTCACCTTGTGAAAGGACCTGCACACATCCCCTCAGTATAGGGCTTCTGCAAAGGATCTGCACACATCCCCTCAGTATAGGGCTTCACAGGTTGCAGAGCCTGTGGGTGGGATTTTCAGAAGCGCTCAGTGCTGGCCTAACTGCCTCCTTCGACATGAGAGGGAAAACTCTCATTGACTTCAACAAAGGAGCGGAGCTGGGCCAAAGCTGAGCACTTCCGAAAACCCCACTACTGGTGTGAGCTATTTGCAAAGGGGTGATGTTCACCCATTAACTTCCGTGGTGCAGGCTTATTATTCCTATTTGCCACAACCACAACCTCCAGGCCACAAGCAAGATCAGTGGCTCATTAGCTAGGAAGAGAGTAAGAGAGAATCCCTACCCTGAGGAGCTTCCTATCTAACTAGACAAAGGATGAGAGCAAAGGCACATCCCAATTTTACAAATGGGAGAATGAGACATGGAGAAGTTAAGCGACTTGCCCAAGGTCAGACAGGAAGTCAGTAGCAGAGCTCCTGCATTCCAATTCCCCATCTAGTGCCATAACACGATGATCCTTCCCCTCCAAGATCATTCTCAGGACAATAGAGCTGCTTATGAGCAGAGATTGCACGATTGGGACCTTGTGGCCCATTACTGTTTCCATCAGAGTCAACAAGAGTTTGCAGCTGAATTCACTGAGGGGAGGCTGTAATCTTAAATGGAAGTAGTTCAGATGAAGGAGCAGGGGAGGGAAAAATATTCAAGCAAAAAAGGTTGTATGTTTATAACCAATTCATGTCTTGTTAGCGCCTGTTTCTCCACCCCCACTCCCCCAATTTTTATGATAAAATTAGCTAAGTAAATTTGATAAATAACCAGATCCTAAAATTGTGATGCCTAGTTTAAAGAAAGCGGCTTTCAATCATTTTCAGAGATCTTACAAATTCAGTGTTTTCTTGCTAACTACAGCAACCGAGTTTTATGAGGCTGGAGGGCACAAAGCTAGGTTAATATAAAAGATGAAAGCCTAAATAAAAAGTTCTATGATAACTTTTCTGTCAAATGTGACAAATAAAGACACCTGATGGTGAGAAATAGTATCGAGGGCTTTTGTGGGACTAAAAAAAGCTGATACCAGTTTGCGATGGCTGCATTCGTGCCAAAGCGGTGGAAAGACAAAAACAAAGCTCCACTACCACATTATATACACTGACTCAACACACAGAATAATTGCAAACAATACTAAATGTCTTGCTGATTATTACATATCAAACAATAGGCCCTTCAAGCAAGTTTACACAGCTTGATGCAGTCACGCAACAGACTGATAGAAAAAAGTTATTGTTTGTATTGCTGTCGCGCCTAGGTAACAGACCAGGACTCCATTGTGCTAGGCGCTGTACAAACACAGAACAAAAAGACAGTCCCTGCCCCAAAGTGCTGGGAAAATAATTGATTTTTCGATATGCTGGCAATTCCAGAAAAAAATGAAAAAAATCTGTTTTGGGTTGAACAAAACGTTTCATTTTGATCATTTTAAAATCTTTTACGTTTTAAAATGAAATGAAAGGAAATTTTGAAATGAAAAGTCCTAAAATCAGAATGTTTTGTTTCAAAAATATCAAATCAAAACATTTTGACATTCAGGGCTTTAAAAAAAATTTTTGTTCCCCCGTCAACAGAAACAATTTGGCAAAATAGACAAATTTACAAACTCTTCTCCTGTCACCAAATCTGCATGTTTTACTGAAAACTCTTTCCCGTGAACAATGTCAACCAGCTCTACTTACAAGCTAAGTACAGGGTGGGTTTTGCCCAGAAAATAAGTTAACTTGAGAGTTAGTGCTGACCCAGACCTCCAAACAATCTGCAAGGTCCGCTCTTTAGGTAGTGCAGCATAGGTCAGATTGTCCACTGCTTTTGTTGTTTGGTCTTCTGTACAAATTTGAACTATGTACATAAAAACACTTTTTGGTAAATGCATTATTGCATCCTCCTACTTATTCAATCAGCAGAGGGAATTTAATTGACTCTTTCACTGGATTTTTAACCAATATACACCATAAGTAGACACTCAACAGATTAAATGATTTGTTAGAGGAGGTTGAGCCCTCCCCACCCCATATAAAAATGTGCTAAATTCAAAGCTAATAAAAAAGCTGAGAACTTCACTGAAACCTTTATTTTTCTCTCTTTCACTGTTTCTATTTTCAGCAGCAGAACAATGCCGTACAGCAAACAAGGCCCAGGAGACAGAGACAAAGATGCATGCCTAGAAACTGGCAATCAGTTTAAGTACTGGTTCTCTGCACATTCAGCTGAAAATCCAAGCTGGAAGACTGTGCAAACTCATTCAATAGATTCTGATTTTATAATGAGGGAGGAAAGGTCTAACACCCCACTGTATTAGAGTCCTCTTAGCATAGGGTCATCACTCTTAATAGGGATTTTCCTATTAACTTCCTTTTTTCAACTCTGCTTCTACTTTTCTGACTTGGAAGTGGTTAACTTGCAAAGTTATTCTGAGATGCTTATCACACCTGTCAATAAATGGTGTGAAGCATTTCACAGCTGCAGAGAAACTGGCAAAGTTAGTCATTTTGCTGTCTTTATGTTACCAGGGAGAACACTTTCGCTTTTCATCTCTGGAAGTTTTTCCAAACTTTCCCAATAAGCAAAAACACTTCTCTGTCACTTAAAAACACTGAGACCCAGTCAGGTAGCAGCTTTGTACACAGGCCTTCTATTCCAACCAATGCATGAAGTGTGACAGCAGGAGTGAATCCACATGGAGTTGCAGATTGAAAATGACATTCATTCAGCATGGGATCAGCAATTAAATGTGGACAGACCAGAACTCTGACTCTTTGTCCGAGAACCTGAACTTTTATTGAGACTCAAGAGAGTTTTGGCTGTTCAGTTCTGAAGCACAACTCAGTGTCTTCCAGAAGCAAGCCTGCCCTACAGCTTCCCTGTAGGGCATTCCAATGAGCTGGGTGAAATTTTCCATACAAAACCTTTTTTTTTTTTTTTTGGTGAAAAAACGTAGATTTGGATCAACCAAAAGAATTTGTAACTTCAGGTCAATTTTGGAGAACTGTTTTAGTTGAAAAAAAAAATGGAAATGTCAACACTGTTCATTTTGGCATTTCTGAAACTAAACATTTGGAAAGATGTTTCATTTTCAATATTTTTTGACATTTCCATTCACCAACATTTTCAAACACGTTTTTGGTTTGAATTGACCCCAAATGATTTTTTTTCCCCAGACCTGCACCTGAGAGGGATATTCGATTATTTACATAGTCCTAGCTCCAGCACTTCTGCTTCTGAATGCAACCAGGGAGTACAAAAGAGTGGGAAGATTGGGAGTCTGTTCATCTCTGTTATTTGAACCAGTTCATCCATCCCTATACAAAACTGCCCAAAAGGAATCACGGTTTAAGGGTGAAACTTACCCCCTGTGCAGAGGGCCACTACAAGGCTCAAACACCACTTCAGTCCTCAAAATAGGATTTAATTGGGATTTGTGCTGTGTATAGACCTGGCCCTGGTCCTCAGCACACGCTCACAGGTTAAAATGTACTCCTAAGGCTTTAAACAAAACAATAATTATAATGCAATACAGAGACCCTTTGTCATTTTGTTTACCCAGGTGCAGTAACCATTTTTAGTGAGGTCTTGATTTTTATCAATCAACATATATAGAGCCATAAATTTACATGACACTGCAAAAACAAGACTACTATGCATCTGGGATGAGGAAGGATTTTAAATCCTAAGCTTACATAAGATGATCCGGATCAGAACTCAGGCTCCCAGTTCTTTGCTATACCACAAAGCCACCTTGCAATGGAGCAATGACTACTCATCTAAAACAGCTCAACTTTGCCTTACACAATTCAAACAGGAAGCAACAACTAGCATTTCAGAGACCATGCAGTATTTCCATAGGGTCGTGTCTGTATTGGACAATCTTATGGAGAGCCTTAGTACTATCCTGCAGAAGGTCTCAGTAGCAGCATTTACTTTAATCTCAGCCAAATCATCCCTCATTTACCTGCCGGAGAAAAATGTGGCCAGAGAACCAGGAAGTGACTGATGATGTTGTTTCTGCGGTGCGTTTATCAGACAACAGAAGAGCATCTCTTGCATAAAGCACATTAAGGAATCAAAGCACTGCATCCTCCCTCCGTTCTCAGATCATTGATTAAAAGACGCCGTCCATGCTTTTCTGTCATGGGATGAGGCTGACCTTGAACACGAAAGGAAAAAAATCACCCGCTATATGTCAGAGATGATTAATGAGAAAGAAAAAGGGCTCCTTCCAAACGGCATTAGTGATCAGGTAGGGGAAAAGTGCAAGAAAAAACCTGAAACACATCAGTGCACAAGTCAGGAGAGCGCACAGCGGTTCCAGTGCCGCTGAAGCTTCCTGCTTCACTTTTTAATTTCATCTGTACCACATTCATCTCCGCCACCACAAGAGTTCCTCAGAGGCTCTCTTCCAGGATGCGGTCTGAGGAGTATGGCAGAATAGGCTACAGGGCAAGGAAAACGCACCATTTTGCATCTCAAAGTGCAAACAGAAAATTATCTAATGAAAACAGGCGCGGTTCTGCACTTCCAGCATGAGGAAGAATGGCCAGAAACGTGAATGCCAGGTATAGACTATAGCACTGCTGTGGTACTGGCTGCCGTCAGGCCTTTGATCCACAGACAATCACAGACCTTGTTAAAGCCAGCGGCTGGGCCAAGCACTCTTTCAGGCTCAGAGAAGCATTCAAGCCCCTTTATGTAGCAAACATAGCTGCAGACAATGGTGGCGCATGGCAAGCCAGAGCTAACCCGGGTAGTTTAATGGGTTTACCAGGCTATAAACTCAGGGGCTAGGATACCAGTTGCCAGCTGTGTGTGTTGGAGGCAGAGAACGTCTGGAGGAGGAGTTGTGAGTATGATCCTGAGAGGAAGCAAAGGAACAGAGCTTCTAGGACACAGAACTTGCTGGAGTGGCAGTCTGGGGGGTTTTGAGCATGAAAACTGCTTGCTCTTGGTTTCCACTGTGTTTCGGAATACAGGACTTTGTGAACATTTTTTGTAAATAAACAAGATTCCACCAAGAAGATTTCTGGCGAGTTTCCCTGATTTCTTATCCCCTCATGGAAACAAGCTTCAAGGCCCTGAATTTTGGCTAGTCACTCTGGCCAAAGGGGCAAGAGTATACTGGTAATTTCATTCTGAGTAGGTTCTGCGTGGCACTGACTGAACATTTTGATCATCTATTGCAGCCAAGAAAATGACTTCCATGAAAATGGACAAAAACAGAGTCTGAACAATGGGCAATGAATTCCAATTCGGGTATAAAGAAGAACAACTTGGGGAAGTAATTAGGTGACCAGGAGGATATAGTAGAAATAAAAAGAATCTCAACAAACATCTACAACCTCAGCCAGGCTTTCAGTATTTTGAATTTGATTGTATGCGTTCAATCATGATGTGTGACAAGATTAAGCATGGCCACTTTACTTTGAAAACCTCTTCCAACATGTGTTAACTACTTATGCTAAACAATCTGTTCCACCTTCTACTTAGCTGTGACTCTGAATACTTTCCCCAGACCTGAAGAAGAGCTTTGTGTATGCTTTAAAGCTTGTCTCTTTCACCAACAGAAGTTGGTCCAATAAAAGATATTACCTCACCCAGCTTGCCTCTCTAATATCCTGGGACCAACGCGGCTCCAACAACATTGCAAACAAAGCTTAAGAATCAACATTAGGTTTGTGTGATCTTAAGAGACTTGCTCCCCTATCAGCTGTTTCTTTTACATAGTACTGCTGCTTGCCTTTAGCTTCCTTTATTTAATTTTGTCTAAGACAGTAATTTTCTGTGGGTCATACTCTCCTGTGCCTAGCACAATTAAAATAAGAACTTATGAGAAAGCCTGCCTTCAAAACTCTATGGACCAACCAAAGTTTCACAGGAGGTAGTTGTCATGCTAATTTATAACTGGAGATGGACCAAGGAAGCGGAGTTTAGATTTGGATTAGATTTGGGCTAGAATTCCACTTTGGGGTTTGAGGATGAATCCAGGTTAGATTTGGGTTTGGATTCAACAGCACAACTCCCATGGGTGTAACTCACAGTAGAGGGAGCCATCCATGACGGGCAGGATCCAGTATCTCACTCTGACTATCATAAAGGACTAACTCCAGAAGAGAAAACACCACAAGAATGAGCAGACGTTTAAATAACGTTTTTGAGGCCAACATTGGTCTCCTGGTGTCATTTTACATTCTGCATCTATTGACCTTCATCTCCCCTTCCTCACAACTGCACAGCACACATTAGAAGATTATATTTCTTTGACTTCGCTGATTTGGTCGCACATTACATTACCACAGACTTTCAGACAAGCTTCTAGACTTTCACCTCCAGATTGCAACACTGAAATCCCATAATTTTCACAAACATTTGTGGGCTTGGTTTTGGTCAAAAATCATCACACTCACTCCCTTTGATGGATGATTTCTTCACAAAAGCCAGGCGCTAACCAGAAAAATACTCGCTCTGATTACTGCCTAGCAGCCAGTGGACTCCTACCAAGCGTCCCACTACCCTGTCTCCAGTGGTGCAAAATTGCATGACTTTTTTTAAAAAACACTTCCATTGAAGACAATGGTGATACCTTTAGATAATGCAGGGTTATGGAATTTTTCCGGTCAATGGCATAGAGTACGTTTGGACCTGAGGAAAAACTTCCTGTCAGGGTGGTTAAGCACTGGAAGAAATTTTCTAGGGAGGTTGTGGAATCGCCATCATTGGAGATTTTTAAGAGCCTAGGTTAGAAAAACACCTGTCAGGGAGGGTCTAGACCAGGGGTTCTTAAACTTCATTGCACTGCAACCCCCCTTCTAACAATAAAGTTACTACATGACCCCTTGGGGGGAAGGGTGTCAGAACCCAAGCCCCGCCACCCTGGGTGGGGGGAGAGGGGGCTGCACCCTGAACCCCACTGCCCCCAGTGAGGGTAGACCTCGGGCTTCAGCTTTAACCCTGGGTCCCAGAAAGTCTAATGCTGCCTGGGTGACCTCATTAAAATGGGGTCCCAACCCATAGTTTCAGAACCGCTGCTCTAGTTAATACTTAGCCCTGCTGTGAGTGCAGGGGACTGAACTAGAAGACCTCTCGAGGTCCCTTCCAGTCCTACGATGCTACACGTAACAAATCTTCCCTCAGCTTGAAACTTACCTTCTTTCTCAGTGCTACCTCGAGATGTTGACATTTGCTGTGAATAGCAGCTGTTGCAAGAGCCAATAGCACTGGTAATAAGAGAACTGAAACTAATATCTTTTGGCTGAATTAAGAAACATGAATTCTCCCGGCAGCTCTCTTAGCTACTGACAGCCATTAGACTTATTCCTCCAGGCATTGTTTCTGCCAGTGTGTATTTTTTTTTATCCTTTTTTTCTTATTGCCAGGCAAATTTCAAGCTATGCCATGCAACGCAGAGCAGTAAATTGAAATTAACATTATCTAAACCTGCAATTAAGGGGGAATTAATTTTTCTTCATTGAAAATTAAAGGGAAAGAAAGCCCACACCCTGGCACTTCACAAAGAAAATGCATTGTCACATTTTTAAGTCAAAGTTAATTATGAATTATGGATCATTTGCAAGAAAGCAATACAAAAGAACCCACTGGGCCTGGATCCAAAGATTAAATGAATTTATGATAAAGTTGATATTGACCCATTATTTATAAAGTCAGTTAAATTCATCTTAGGCGGGGGCTTCTAGTGAAAAATGATTTATTATACAAAGTAATATAAAATGTAATGAAATAGATAGTCTCTTTTTGAAATAAATTTACCAGATCTAATGGATAACAATAAGTCTATTTCAACATGAAATACCACTTTAGCTCCTAACTAAATGTGGGGGCTGCTAATGCATTTGAGCTCTTGTGTTGAAAAGTTTTGTCAGGAAAATAGATGGAGGTACTGATTTTATTTTTGGCCTTTAAATTAACTGCAGTTATGATATTGCAGCATTTGTCGTTCCCCTCTCCCTTCCCCCCGACCCACAAACAAATACAGACTATTTTCTAATTTAGATGCTGTGGATTCGACCACTGCAAGCTGTGCAAGAGTTTCTCTGGAGCAAACATAACTTGGAGCTGTGCGAGTCAGGAGACCAAACAAGGTGATTGGGGTCACACACACCCCCACACTCAATTTCAGAATATCTTACATCCTGTTTGACATGAAAATAAAGCTAGGCAACAAGCGAATGAAAAATATCACCATGCCACAGGGCTAGAGAGCCACAGAACTGACTGACAGGTGTCTCTCTCTCTTTCTCTCTGTTCAAAGCTTGAACTGTTTTATTTATGTGTAAGGGCGGGGGTGGGGGGAAAAGAGGAAGAGTCAGCCCCTCCCCAATCCAACCCACCCCTGGATTGCCTGAATACCAGAGAAAAACCAGCAAAGCTGGCACAGTGGGCTTCATCCTGTTCCAGTTGAAGTCAATGGCAAAACTCCCTACTACTGCCAGGGCCGGATTAACTTTTTGTGGGCCCGGCGCCAAATATATTTCTGGGCCCCCCTGGGAATGATTGTAAAAGGGGGTAGAGGCAAAAGCACAGTGGGGTGGGAGCTAGGGTCGGTCCCTGGAGCAAGGGAGGGGCCGGGGTAAACTGCAAGCGCAGTAGGGCTGGGGATCCCCTCCCCCCCGGCCCTTGCCCACATAGAGCAGGTACCTACCTGGTTCTAGCCCATTCTCTTCGTCTCTCTCTGCACTGAGCTGCCCCTCCTCCCGCGGCGGCAGGACAGGTTCTCCTCCAGCTCTCTGGGGTGGGTGTTGGGAGTGGGAGGAGCGGAGGCTAATGCGGTTACTCCGATAACCGGACTTTTAGTTTCCAGTCAGCCGTGCTAACCGGACGCTCAGGTCCCGTTTTCTACTGGAGTTTCCAGTCTAAAACTGGCAAAGGGTCCTGTGGCACCTTATAGACGAACAGACGTATTGGAGCATCAGCTTCCGTGGGTGAATACCTGGCAACCTGGGGGGGTAGGGGCAAGCAATCATTTTTAAGCTGGGAGGGAGGGGGGTTGCAAGTGGGGGGTGGGCTAGGGAGCAGAGAGGAGATAGTGGGCGGAGCCATGTCTGCTGTACTGCCCAGGTAGGTTGGAGACTGGGGGGATCAGCTGACACAGTATCCCCAGCCCAGGTGACGTGACCGACAGGGGTGGATTTAGAGTTAGTGGGGACCCCCCAGCCCTATGTTCAGCTTCGTTTTTGGGGCCCCTCCTGGGGCCCCCGCCAAGAAAAAGAACATTCTCTCTTTTCTCCCCCAGCCCCCGTTTTTCATTCTTTTTTCTTCATCCTCCTTCTATACGTAATAGGAAGTACATGAAAATAAAGTGAGGTACCTTGATTTTTCTTGTAGTCTAACTTATTTTTCCACAGACCACTTGAAAATCGCGGAGAGTCTCAACGGACCACTTAGCGACCTTTCCCAATATTGTAAAAAAACTTTGGGGTGCGGGGTCTGGCCAGGAGCTAGGGTGTGGGAGGGGGCTCAGGGCTGGGGCAGGAGGTTGGGGTGTGGAGTGCTTACACGGGCACCTCCTGTTTGGTGCGAGGGGTGCAGGTGGGAATGGGGGAGGCAGTGTAGGAGCTCCCGTTTGGTGCTCAGGGTGGGGGTGGAGATGCGGGGGGGTGCAGGAGTCAGGACATGGGGTGTGGGGGGGCTGCGTATGTGTGGCGGGTGCAGGAGTCAAGGCAGGGGGCTGGGGAGGTGTGAGGGGGATGCAGGGGTCAGGGCTGGGGGTGCAGGAGTCAGGCAGGGGGCTGGGGGTGTGTGAGGGGGTGCAGGGGTCAGGGCAGGCGGCTGGGGAGGTGTGAGGGGGTGCAGGGATCACGGCTGGGGCTATATGAGGAGGGAGCAGGGGACAGGGTGGGCAGAGGGCTGGGGTGCAGGAGTAGGGCAGGGGGTGTGTAAGGGGGTGCAGGGGTCAGGGCAGGGGGCTGGGGTCGCGGGGGTGCTCATGGCAGGGGGCTGGAGGGGGTAGCCCCGATTCCAGCCTCTTCCCAAAGGTCCCACCCCCGCCTCTTCTCCTCCTCCTCCCTGGAGCAGCGAGCGTGCTGAGGCTCCGCTATTACTGATGTGTCTCTCACTGTCATTAAGTAGGGGAGCAATCCACGCTGTAGGCAATTAACCCTGCCCACCTTTGTGGTTGGGTCTGACCTAGGACTTCTTTGCACTGGCACTGTGCTTTTCACCGGGGACTCCCACACATTCACCAAGCCTCACCACCCCACCTGTGTGAGGTTAGGAAGCATTACGCCACATTCGGCAGACGGATAAACTAAGTTACAGGGCGATTATGGGCCAGATGTAACTCTCCACATGCTGGGTAATACCTTACTCTGTCAGGGGTCTCAGGGAAATCAGTAGGACTGTCTGTGGGGCAGGGTACCACCCAGTGTGTGTAAGGGTGGCAGGATCTACTGATGTGTGTTTTGTTCCAGGGAACGTAGCGATTTAGTAGCAGTGCCTGGAGGAGAACAGAGTATCCTAGGCCCCAAGACAGCAAGACATTTAAGCACATACTGATGTTTAAACACGTGAGCCCACACGGCGGGCCCCCTTTACAAAGCTCTGGCAGTGTCATGAGGCCTTAAAGTAGCTGAAGGTTACATTTACTCCAAATGGAAGGCCCCTTTACATTGCTAGCATGTCAGACCTTAGTGTCAGTCAGAATCAAACCCCAATGGTGTTTGAGCATGTTCTTTGCTCGATCAGGGCTCTATGAATCTGCGGCTCTAACCACTAGACAGACATCACTTCTTGCAATCACTCTCCAGAGTGTACGTCCTTACCTGGAGCAGCCTGCTCCGAGATGCAGGGAAAAGCCAGCACTTCTCACAACATTAATTCTATTGTAATGACTCCTGTAAAGACATCATTTGAATTGTAATGTTTTGTCAGTTTTACTTTTTCTCCATTTTAGTTTCCAGAATAATCCATTCTCTTATCTCACTTTTACTTTTTAGCCATTGAACATTTCTAAGCTTTAGTATTTGTGCATAATGCAAAAAATCTCATTGCCACAGGAAAAGCCGTTTCTCTCTATTCTTTTTTTAATTTATTCATAATTAAAACTCCCGTGTTAGTGACAGTTTTCAAATCTGACATGACATTTTTATAATCTAGTTAATATCACAAAAGGCTTCACTGCATTGCAGTCTGGGAAATATGCAAAATAAGATGACAAGAAGAAACATTGCCTCAGTAGTGTTTAATCATAAAGCTATGACTGAAGAATGATTGTTTTTATTATAGGAAAACTACATAACAGGGTTTGTTTTTGCCAAAAGCGAGTGATAGTTCAATACATTTTGCTCTATAAGAATTCTCTCATCATCACAGCTTCTCTGTGCAGACAGGAAGATATGGTAATATTCACTAACATTGCAAAAATACATAGGTCTCAATCCAAAATCCATAGTAAAGCTTAAAGAAAGATTCCAAAGTCCATTGATGTCAATGGGCTTGGGATGAAGCCCTATATGACTATATCCCTCCTCTCCTACCTTCCGGATGTCACTTGTCATTTTGTATTATAAACTCAGAGGCACAGAGCATGTCTTCAGATATGTCTGCACAACATTCAGTAGACTGTGAACTCAATCCTGGTTGGCGCCCCTAGGTGCTAGTGTAATATAGATATTATAGCAAATGTATGTTTACATGAACTACATATTTTTATTATTGTGTCTATACAATTATTCCAGAATTCTCAGGTAGGTCCCCAGCCTGAGTACTGCTAGGCTGGGTGGTGAGTGACACAATGGGTGAAGGAACTCTCCTTCAGAAGCTGTGAAGCCCCTCCGTGGAAGCAATATATGCTTCCTATTTGCCTCCTGCCACAGATGGAGGGATGAAGGATCTATGCAGTGGTGGGTCCCCTGACTGCCCTTGTCAGAACCTTATGTGGCTGCAAAGGCAGGGGGCAAGATTTCCCCAGGTGCATGATGTCGCTCTCCTATCATATACCCAACACCATATACAAGAAAAAACAACCCAACTCAATGCATTCAGCCAGCAAATTGGACTGAAAATCAACCGTAATAAGACAGATATCATGACCTTTAATATTGCCTCACCATCACCAGTACGGCTGGAGGATTATGTTCTCACCAATGTAGAAACATTCACATACTTGGGCAGCACCATCAACCAGGATGGTGGAACAAGCCAAGACATCCGGAACAAAATCAATAAAGCCAAGAACAGCTTCAGGAACTTAAAAACAGCCTGGAAATCATTAAAATATAACACCAAAACCAAACTCAAGATTTATCAGAGCTGCAAACTTTCAACACTATTTTATAGTGCAGAATGCTGGGGAATGAGAAAGTAGGACATGTCCAAACTGTCTTCATTCCATACAACCTGCCTCAGAAAAATCCTCCATATTTTTTGGCCCAGAACAATCTCAAACCAAGATCTATTGACACAGTGCAGCCAAGAGGATCTGAGCACCATCATTGCCGGGAGGCCTTGGAGATGGATTGGCCATGTGCTTTGAAGGGAAACTGATTCCATCACCAGAGTAGCAATAAGATGGACACCTGAAGGCAAGTGAAAATGAGGCCACCCAAAAACAAAATGGTGAAGAGCTGTGGAAGCCAAATTGAAAACCCTGGGGCACAGCTGGGGAACCATTGAAAGACTTGCCAGAAACAGCCAGGAGTGGAGGAGCTTCATCACTGCCCTAAATGCCAGAGGCATAATAGGAACATGGTGATGATGATGATGATGAAGAAATTCTGAGTCCCTCTAGAGGTCAGCCTGAGTTTGTGATAAAACTGTAGGAGTGCTCCATCAAGGGGAGATGAAAGAGATAAGGAGGCGAGGCAAGCCCTTCAGGAACTGCCTGGGAATTTAGAGTTAGCTCTTAAGAGATCCAATGGAGGGTTGCGCCCCAGCAACATGGCTCCAGAGGCTCGCCGCTTGCCACCTCTTAGCGAGGAGCTGTTTAACAAACAGCATTAGCTAATTTGGGGGATACTCATGGGACTGGTGAGGGGCAATGCTAAATATGGCATTCAGCTGCATTCAGACTACTCCCTCCCCTCCTGGAGCCCCATCCCTATCCACACAGGGCACCCCATCGAGCCAGGGGAAGAGCAGGGAATGCCACAGACATGGCAGTCTCCCCTCTTCTGCACCTCCCCAAACTCTGTTCCAACATGTTTTGTCACGTCCATCCGGAGAGGGTAGTGTTCTGGTATAGGCCCAGGGTGGGAGAGGGGGGCCTGGCAGGGGTGCTCCGAAAAAGCGAGGCTCAAACGCAGCAAAGCAGCAAATTATTGGCTTTATAGAAGGTAAGTGACACACCTGCAACGGGGACTCCAAGCGTTGCTGTCACGGAGATGGAGAGCGCAGCGCTCCGGAGCAATGCCTGGGACGGAGTCCAACGAAGGGGTGGATAGCAGGCATTAATATACACTTAACATTATCAGCTCATGTATAATTACTAAGGGGTCGTGCTCCTTTCCCAGCAAGGGGCCACACGAGGCAGTCAAGGCCAGCTGAGGACCTGTTTCGACCGCTTCCTCATGTCCGACCCTGACCGATAGTAACCGTCTGCACGAGAAAGTGTTCTTCCCTAGGCAGGCCGTCACAGAGTCTTCTGCAGTCCCTTACAGGCAGGAAGGACAATTTGCCTCTGACTTCATCTGGGTGGCAGCATATGCAGGCATATTATGGTCTCCATTCTGTGCATCCCTGTTGACTTCAATGGGAAAATTACTGGGCAAAGACCAAACATAGCCCTACGAATCTACGCAACAACTTTTTGGAAGGAGGATGTCTGACTGAGTCACATGGGTCAGCTGCAGCCAAGAGCTGGACAGAAACTCTCTCTAGAAATGAAAATAAATAGCGAAATGAGTGTGGAAGCTTTGAAGTGTGCATAGAGCCTGACTTCCATAGCCAAATGATTTATCCTGCATTTACTTTTCTGGTCGTCGTCTGAAGCAGTGACACCGGACTTGTAAGATCTTTGGGGCCAGATAGCATTTTTGGGGAGGTTGTGGGGGAAGGAGGAGAGAAAGAGTGCCCAGGTATACCCAGTATATATACCCAGTATATATAGTATAGTATACCCAGGTGCAGTGCCTTGTGTGCTGATTCCCAATTGGGTCCTTCAGATGCTATTGCAATAATAAAATAAACAAATAAACAACACGTATTAATGGCAAAACAATTTAGCATGTATATTACACCATTTCTACTTACAGAATAAGTTTGCATTCCTGATACTGTCATTTAGACACAACCCTTAATTGCACGGTCTAAAACCCATATATATTCAGCTTTAACACAGTTTTCAAATAGTTAAAGACAGAGCCTCATTTATGTACAAGGATATTTTTCTTATATAACACACAAATGCCTCTGGTATAATTTATGAAAGTTGCTTAACTGATATTTACAGCTGCTACAATGCATGCAAGATACAGCTTCAAATAATTCACAGTAGTGTCCCTAAAATGTAACCTAATACTGCCAGCATGAGTCAGCTTTAAACAAATAACACAAGGGTGTCATAATCTTTACTTAGTACAACCTAGTGCTGATCTTCACACGTCAGATGTTTAGGCACAACTGTCTGCATTTCATTAGCAACAGAAGCTTGACTAGAAAATGAGTGAGTTTGTGTGTCTTAAACATGTTTTTCCCCTCCAGATTTTCCCCAACTTCTCACTATGGAAATCATATGACCAGTTGTCAAGGTCCTACACACTTAAAGGGGCAGGAAGAATAAGGAGACACCCAAATGTTAGTAAAATAAATACTGGTAACTTTCTTTCTGCTGGCAAACACCATCAAATGTAAAAGTAAAATAACTTTTGGGTTAATTCTATGATAAAATCCAGTGGAGGAACTTACGACCCGAGAGTCAATAATTGCATCATTCTCTTATATTTGTCCCTCCTTTTCAGAGTGGGCCATCGGCTTTCTTGTTTCTTTCCTGCATCCTTCTTCCATGTCTCTATTTCCATATATTAGTTGTGTTACAGTAATGCCTACAGACCTCAAACAAGGTTCAGCCCCATTGTGCTAGACATTGTACATGTTCCCTGACATCATGAGCATACATTCTAAATAGTAACCAAGACAGGCAAAGGATGGGAGGGGAGAACAGAAGCACAGATAGACAAAGTGATTTGGCTAAGGTCATATAACAGGGCAGTGGAAGAGCCAGGACTAGAACCCAGGTCTCTTAAGTCCCAGTGTTCTATCCACTAGACCATCCTGTCACCAGAAGCATGCCCACTGGGTGACTGGTGACAAGCAAAAACAGAGGATATCCAAACATGTGGTTATAAAGGGGACAGCTGGCACAATAAGCCTTCTGCCCCTATATAAGGACAGGCATGATGGGGAAGTGTTAGTCAGAGCTTACCTTTGTAAGCAGCATTGTGTTTGGAGGTGGAGGGAAGAGGGAGAAAAAAAGAGGATACTCTCCGTCACATTACACCAGAGGTGCAAGTAGGGCGGTACGGTCCGGTACACCGCACCAGTAAGATATTTACAGCCGGTACGCCGTACTGGAAAGACACAGGAGGAGCAGAACGTGGGGCTGCCGGGTGGTCCCACGCCAGAAGCTCTTAAAAAGCGGCTGAACCACCCCCCAGCCCTTCCACGCAGTTGAGTCTAGCATCTCCTGTCTGGGGGTTGTACAGCAGCCCCGCCGGTGGACAGGGCTGGGGCCCGCCCAGTGGCCCTACATTCTGCTCCTTTCACCGCTGCGGTTCCCGGGAGAGCCCTGACCTGCAGGGCTCTCTCGGGAACCTCAACAGCGAAACTTGCAGCTCCTCCTATGCAGCTGTACTGCCCCCAGCCCCTCCACGCAGCTGCATGCCTGCATCTCCCGTCTGGGGTCTGTACAGCAGCCCCGCCAGAGGACACGGCTGGGCTCACCACAGCGGTTCTAGAGAGCCCTGCAGTTCAGAGTCTCTGGCGCAGCGGGAGAAGGACAGAGCCCCTCCAGGTAATGTGGGATGGATCATGGGGAAGGGAGAGGGAAAGTGCGGGGTCCCAGGCTGGAGGTGGTCACGTGAGGAGTCACGTGGCGGGTCATGTGGGGAGGTCACGTTGCCGCCTCCCCCCCCCCCAATAAGCTGGTGCAGAGTACCAGTAAGAAATGAATTCTACTTGCACCACTGCATTACACCTCCACAAAAGCTACAGATTTGGGAAAGCGGATTAAGGAGTCTGGTCAACATTCTTCATTTTAAAAAAATTAAGAATTTCTCAGTGGGAAACAGAAATAACTTTGGTTTTCAGAGACTAAAAAGTCCCCCGTGCCAGTTTCATCATTCCCTTTCTCCATTTTTTTTTTAATGTTTTGCAGCTGGAATCGGTGGGGGGGGGGGGGGAATAGAAGCGGGAGGAAAGGGAGAAGGAGTTTCTTTAGTTTTTAAATTTTTAGATAAAAAATGTTGAATAAAAAAATGAATTTTCTGTTAACGTTCCACAAAAACAATTGCCATTTTCTAAACAGCTCCCGTATCAATATAAGAGAAGGCCCTGGAACACTGAATTCTTCTGGCATAACACTTTTCAGTTGGACAACATCCAGGAAGTCAGTAAGTGAAGGAGGAGAGATTATAGCAATGCAGCATGCGCTTCAGAACTCAGCGTCAGAAGATTTTACAGAACAAAACCAGCCTGCGGAGCTGGGAGCTACAACCATGGTTGATGCCACTCATTCTCTCCCTTGTGATTTTTCCTTCTCCGTGAGCCGATATTACACATAACACTCAGATATGTGCCTCACAGTCTTAGAGCCTTACATTTCCATCTGCCTTCAACGTGGATTTCCTGCCCTGCAGGCTGAATTCTGAAAAGACAATCCCTTTTTTTCAGGAAGGAAACGGCTAAAAAGGATTCTACACAGGTGCTCAGTTAGAGACAACCAATGAATCTCTCCACCAGCATCTATCAGCATAGCAGTTACCTTCTAATGATCTGCCTGCCTTCTTTCCAAATGGCTCACTTTCCTTTAGTCACCTGGAACTTGGTTGCTGCTGCAGACAAGTTTCATTAACGTATCTCCCTATTTATTTTTATTTTTCTCCATTCCAGCATGCAGCATTCCTACATGCCACAGGGCTGCCACAGCATGCTGTCATTGACATCACAACCAACATGTGAGATTCTCCCATGGGGCCGCATTCACTGTTCTGTCCTGTACGTGCAATTCCGAACCCAAAGCCCAAGCAGCAGACAGACATCCTGCCTCGTTATAGACTTCCCCCGTCCCCCTTTCCTATTTCAAGCTGAAAGACAAAACCGGTCAAATCAGCAGCACCTACGCTGCAAACGCAGTGACAAAACAAACAAGCTGCTAAATTTTTTGTCAGGGAAATGGAAATCTCCTGTTAGATTCAGAGCAAGAACACTCCACGCTCATTTGCCCAAAGCGCGTCAGAGCAAACTTCAAAGGCAGTCAAAGCCCGCGCACCCAAGTCAGGAAAACAAAGATGCTGCCAACTGAGCAAAAAAGAAGGGGAACAGTGAACACTTTGCTGCCTTATTGCAGGTTTCATCTTTCTGCTGGTGATGGGCAATGGACTCAGATGCTGGCATCTGCTTTGCTAGTCGCAAAAAAGATAGCATTGGTTCCAACAGGACGGGACCGACCCCAAGCCATAACATGGGGCCTGACGGGTGGAGAAGAGGGGCTGATGGAGCGAGGAGAGAGGCAACTGTATTATTGCATGCTCCTTCCCTCCAGGAGGCTTCAGAACTCCTCTGTACAGCCCAACAGGACATCAGCATTCTGCAGCCTGGGAAGGGGTTTACTCAGAACCACATCATGCTTCCCCTCAAAGCCTTCTGATTGGAGGTAGCAGGGCAGGCACAGAGGGAGAAGCAATGGCTGCGCAGCTGGGGGTGGGGGGGTGGGAGGGAGCTGAAGGAGTAGCATGAGAGTGCCAGGAGCCATAGGCATGGAACCCGGTCTCCTCCTGGAACAGGGTCTGCAGCCCCATACATGGTCCCCCAGGAATCCTGCCACCCCCACCCATCTCACACAGCTATGATATTTTTGGCCAGTGGAGCATCACTTGCCACTTATGGCCAAATCCTGTCTCCAAGTAGGTTCCCACTGTAATCAATATTGTATCCAGTATAGCCAGAGTCTCTCTTTTCAGCTCCAGTCCTTGTCGGGATTCTGTTGTATAGCCTTTCATGGTGCTGGCAGTGAAGGCTGATGAGTCAACATTTGCTCCAGAGCTTGGCATAATGGAAGGATAATCACTTGAAGCTGGGCTACAGCAACAAACCCAGCCCACGCTTTTGAGGAAACTGGCAGGTTGGCTTACCTGTTACCCTTCAGATCCATGCCATTACACAGGGGCTTTACGTAAGCGCTTAGAGTGAGGACCTGATTCCCCTCTTAAAGACAGCGATGAGAATCAGGAATAACTCCACTCAAGTCAATGGAGTCATAACTGGTAGGAGCGTGGATTCATCCCATTCTCTCTCTCCATGTTCTTCTTTTTCTCCCCTTATTATTATTACTAGCTATTTGTGTTACATAAGGGCCTGAAGGACTCAACAGACATCAGGGCCCCATTGTGTTAGTTGCTGCACAGACACATATTAATACAACCACATACAGATTACACTTCACAGAGGTGAAGTGACTTGCCTAAGATCATACAGCGGCAAGAATAGAACCAGAAGACCCAGATCAATGCCCTGTTCGCTGGATCACCCCTGCATTTCCATTTCAGTGTCTCTTTCTATAAGGAAGAAACAATTCTTCAGGATTTCTTTTCAGGGCAGGTAAGTCCTGCCTAACCTTGGGCATCACTATACCAGCAAAAACCATCACTCCATATAAATGTTTGGGCAGTTGGGAGACTGAACATCTGAATTCTTCCTGCATGGTCAAATTTTAGAGCACAAACAAGGCTCTGCCATCTCTGCCTGCCTTGGGCTGCCTAAGCTGGTGAACGCAGCGGCCACCTTCCCAGGTTGTGACATTATTTCCTTCTGGACATCCCTATTGGATTGCATGATACTGCCAAGTTATGTGAATTGATTCACCTCTTGTATTCCTTTGGCCTGCTGATGTAAGGCTTGGGTTGGGAGATGCCAGTATTCTCATTAGTTTTGTTTTTTTCATAACTCATTACCCACATCTTTTTTGCAGCACTGAACAGTCATTCAGTCTTTGCTTGCCTACTGGTTAAGATATCATTTAGAAGAGCTATGTCAACAGAAAAATCTAATGTTATTGAGCTACATGATGCCTGCATTGTATCTTGACAATCTGGTGCATCGTGATCTTCAAGGCATAACTTATACACATATCAAGAAATATGAATGAGGCCCTGTCTCACATACCAGCTTTTTTGCCAATAGGAACTGTGTCGTTTTTTAAAATGAAAAGGAGTACTTGTGGCACCTTAGAGACTAACCAATTTATTTGAGCATGAGCTTTCGTGAGCTACTGCTCACTTCATCATTCATTCATTTTTTAAAATGGTTTTCATATTTGCAATCAAGTGAGCGGTCGTCTCAGCAAGCTAACGTTACAACAGTTTGTACGATGGCCTTAATAGATTTCAAATGTTCTTTATCTCACTGCTTTGCTCAGCCAATCTGGAATTATATCCCTTCTTCTCAATGCTACATGAAAATTTTGGATTGAAGTGTATCCCACCCTCATTAACATTACATTAGTATTACAACAGTCAGTTTGATATCAAATTGCTCTCTGTTTGTCCATGCTACATTAAGCCTCATGATAATTGACCTTATGCTTAAGCCACACCTTTTTATACTACTTAAAACGCTCGGCTTGGGGAGATGATATTTGAAAGCGGGTGAAGTGGAATAAGCTGCAAAGTACATTATTATTGCACATGGAATGGCTTAGGTAAGTAATTTGCATGTTGCTTTAAATCAAGACATGGTATAAATCAAAGATGACTCCTCATGCGGTGGCAACAAAGTTATCCTAATATAAGTCCCGACGTCTGTGGGGGGAAAAGATTACCACCCATCCTGTTCTATTTTTTTATCTTGTATTTAACTTTAATGTCCTTGCCTTGTAAAAAAGAAAGTGACTTTTCAGCTGAATGGAATTTCTGATGGAATGTAATGGATTGTAACAACTTTATCAATCCAGCCACTAACTTCTCCCACCAAAAAAATAAAAAAGGCTAGTTGGGCAAGTGCTATCATTTCAGCTGTCTGAGTCATTACATTTTCATCTTTAGGAAGCTGAGCGTGTATGCACTGTCTGGACTCAAATGACTGTGTAATGGTTGATTGCTTCCAGTTCCTTAGGTAGGTTGGTGTTCTGCTGAAGATATTAGTGGCTAAGTAATTGGGAAACTATCTTGTGCAGAAATTGTTAACCTAACACTTAGCAGGATTAGTGGAATAATTAATCATATACACATGAGATAAATGGCTGGTCTATAGGGAAGATTTTTTCCCCCAAGGGTAGGGTGAAGAGATAATTGAGCACCAAGCTTGCTATGATTTAACCACTGATAAGATAGGTTTTATTATTTCGAGTGATGCTCACCAGAATGCTTATAGCTGAAAGGCAAGTGAATGCAATGGGGGATTCCCACTGAGTTACAGAAAGTTACTCTGGAAAATGTATTCTACCAACACTTATGGGAGAAGTAATATTATCTTTGAAAGTGGCTTACCAGCCATTAACTGAAAGCTGGATTGGGAATTAAAATTAAGCCTGGATTATATTTGTGGGGAACACATTGGATATGCACCTCCTTATGGGGTACCACTCAGATGCCATTACATCAGATTGGCGACTTTTTGGAAACACCAGAAAGAATGGACTAAAACAACAACAAAGCTCTCTCAGGCAGGTAGCAAGAAAAATGTTTCAACAATTTCATTCTCAGCTACCAGTATTGATAGTGTTAATTTTGGAAATATATATAAATATGGCCTTAAACTGAAGATAATGAGGTAACTTTATGCCTGATTACAAGGTATGCATCTCTTAGCTAAGTAGCTCTGTGGGGTGAAGGAAGAAGATAAAACAGACATTCAAAGCACTTCTAGTTTGCATCAAGTTCTGAAACCAAAAGATCCATCCAGTCTAACTAAGTTTTGTTAGTCTTTATGAACTCCTTAGACCCTTGTAAATCTATTCTTTCCAAGAAACGGGCAAGAGCTTGGTGTCGGTAAAAAACTCAGCCATCAAAACCTATGTGGGCCAATGTTCAAACTGAGCAAAATGAATAATCCAACCCGTAAAGAGAAAAATAAATCTATAGGTCATCAACATCGGTTTCCATTCTTGTGTTACTATTCTCCATCTGATCGTTACAAATGTTCAAACATTTTCTTCTAGTGTTTCTGTAAACAGGACATTCTGCCTTATGAAAATATTTTGTTAAGGTCAGTCATTTGCATCACATCCTTTCTTTTTTTTTCACGCCAAGTCCTCCATAATCTCTGTTTTCTTTGCTGTGGTCCCCCTGACTAGAGTTTGACACCTGTGACCAGATTTTCAGAAGTTCTCAGCCCCTTCCCCCACCACTGGAACCAGCTTTCCCTCAAAGAACTCAGCTTGTATTCAGGCACCAAAACACATGGCCAGGTTTCTCAGGAGACCTCAGCATTTTTGGATTTATTTAAGATTTAAAAAACGACACATATAAAAGCTCTGAGCTCCCAGCAGCATAAATATTAATATACAAGTGAATTAACTCAACCAGCAGTAGTAAAGAATCAAACTGAAAAAAAATTTACCTCAACCAACCAATAAGAACAGAAAAGCTCTAGAAGGCTTTTACCCCAATCCTGTCCAGAAAAGGCTCTTCCATCCAATTGTACCCAGAAGATTGGGTGCTGATCTCAGCCCCCCCAAGACACAAGAGCAGACATAAAGCTGTCTTAAAAAGGGTATCTGAGGATTTATCTCAGGGATGAATTTGGCATAATTATTCTGTTCTGGATTAGCACTAAATATTTGGCTTTAGCCCTCTTAACCTACTGTGTTCCTAAATCAACACCTCTACAGTGAGTGAAGAAGTCCCACCAGGTTTCTGATTCTACACCAGGGATTTTAAAAGTGGCATCTACACAAGTACTTGGCTTTGACTCAGGCAAATGAACCACATTTCAGCCAGTGAATTAAGATCTCTCCCACAATGCAAGTGAGGAAAAGCAAGTAAAAGCGTAACTGGGTGGGTGTGAAGTTGTTTGTAAAAAAATAGGTTTCAGATAACAGTAAACTAGTGTCTGAATCCTAGAGAGGGGTGCATACGGGGGTGCTGGAGTGACCCTGGAAACTTGTGGACGAACAGATTTCCAAAGAATTTTTGGAAGTAACCTTAAGGACCGAGGCTTAAATCCTAGGACCCAAGAACATGCCATGTGTCCCATTTCCTAGAATGCTCTTAGTAGCTCCTAATGAAGGTGGCTTAAAGGGCATGAAGACACAACCACAGTCACCCTAAGAAAGGATTCCTACAGATGGCACAGGAACCTTTTGGCCCAGCAGTAATGGGAGCCTGCACAAGTGATGACCATGTGATATGGTCTGAATTAATAAAGAACTTGAGGAGCGTGGGTGTGTGTACGTGAGAGAGAGATGCCTCTCTCCAGTGACTGGCGCACTGAAAGTATAGGGAACTCATTACTATAAGCCACCACAGGAGATTTTTTTTAGCTCAGTGGTAGGGCCCTTTGTTTGAGGTGCTGAGTGGACAAAGTCCTCATCTGGATTTCCTGTGTGTGTAAAGTCTCTCATTGTGGATGCCCTTCGCAGGACCTGGATATGCTGCACAGTATCACCATAATATCTGTCACAAGCACAATCTTTCAAGCCTTACTCTGGCAAAGCTCCCAAAGTCTTTAATGCACATTTTGGCTGAGTGGGGACTGACGGATTGGGCTCATTAAAAGAGAAAATATTTTGGAGGCCTCAGTCCTCCTTAACTGTGATAAACAATATTAGCAAAAGGAAGAAAAAAGGAAAAAAATTAAAAAAAACAACCACCCTTTTCAACCTTGATGCTCTGGGAGGAAAAAAAGGGGACCCCTCGGCTAATGTTGCATTGAACACTTTACATAATCTACTCTCTGCCTCAAAGAAGCTCTATTTTAAGATTTTTAAACTTCGTTCAGCAATTTTCAGGATAAAGAATTTTGATTGTAATGATGGCTTAGAGTCTATTGGAGGAAAGTGACACAAGACGTGACTACAAGCTGTCCCTTTCTTCCTTGTTCACAGATTCCTCTGATGTATGGCATGCCACAAAACTGAAAGTTAAAGCAGCCTGTTGTTAATTTCAGATTTGGCTCCAAAATGATTAAAAACAAATGTCAAAGGTCGACATTTAAGAGTAAAATTCAACACTTTTTATACACCTGCAATTTTTTTTAAAAAGAACTATCAGTAGTGAACTGGGAAAAGCTCCAGTCATAACAACAAGCTCAAAATTTAATTTTATATAAATTGCAGCCACCTGCTTACTCAGTTTCCAAAAGAAAGCCTTTTGTGGGCTATAAAATCAATTTCTTTAGCTAACAGAACCTCTGGGAGCTTTGGTTAGTCTTCTAAGACAGCCAGTCTTTTGCCTCAAACTGTATGCATTATTAGAAGATTACTAAGCAGTTACCTAACTAACCAACCATTAGCTCTCCCAATACAACCGGATACGTACATTAGAAGTGCCAATACACGTAAAAGATTTGGAGAGGTAGGGAATCCCAATGCAGTAATGAAATATCAATTGCTCAAGTAGAGTACTGGATGAAGCTGCTGTTGGCTGTGCAGCACGAACCTGAAATGCCATCGGAGGACTTGTTGCTACATGCAGCATTGCACACAGACCTTTGCTGGTTTTAAATGCTTCCACTAGGTGGAGTTTTTTGTTTGTTAGAACAGTGGCAAATGGCTGTTTTAATGTGGGAAGGAGGAAGGGGAAGGTAAAGGAGTATAAAAACAGACTTATGGCCCCAGTTCAGGAAAACATTTTAGCACATCTGTAACACCTCCCCTGGATGCTCTGAAGAGGCAATGCTTCACCCGCAAGCACTGAGTCTGTGTGTTATAAAATCAAACTTATTAAAAGCCGGGGAAAGAGAACCCAACATTAATTTGGGAAAACACCACAATTCAAAAGCAAAACATCCACTCCACAGTGCATTGGGCATTGTCCTTTGCTTCAGTGTCTCATCTTGTGTTGTGAAAGTCCAATAAACGAATGTCACTTAACACACCTCTCCCCTTTCCCTCCACTGCACCCTACTCACGGGTGCCAGTCCTTGGTTAGCAAAGACCCAGAAGTTCAGAGGTGCGTTCACAGGGATACTATGTCACAATCTGAGGTTCCTCCACTTAATTCAGCTGTCAGTTATTTCAGCTTGTAGCGGGCAGCCTTTCTGCCCGTTGAGTTTCTATGTTGTTTTGCACGGCAACACTGTCCGCGCAGAAAGTCTAAGGCTCAGCCCCTTGCCCTGCTCAGCAATGATGTCAGCTCCACGAGTCACCAGCTGGAAACAAGGAGTCTCAATTGAGAGTCTAATCAGCTCTGTCTGTAAACGTTGGCAAGAGACAGGTCAAATGGTGCTAGAACTCTTTTGGGAGAGTTCATACAGCCAGGTGGAAACACCTATCCCCACCCACTCTCAGCCTCACTGGGATCTGGCTCCTTAGTTAGCAAGTGAGGTTCAATTTAGGGTGACCTCCCTCAATCAGGATGTACTAAACACAGTTCTGCTGCCCTTTACTCGTACAATAAGGATAACATTTCATTACCCCTGCATTCAAATACCAGAATGATTTGTAACCCCAAACCAGCCAAAGTTGGTAATTTTGGCAAAGCTACTCCATCTTCTGCACACCAAGGCAAACTAGGAGTGTCTACTCAAACACTGTCTGCTCCTGAAGTCTTTTCCTCCAGCTCATCACTAGAGGTCAGGAGAGAGCTCACTCAGAGCCTGCTTACATATGCTTAAAGTGCTTTGCTGATGAGGGATGCTTTCCTGAACTGAGACCTAAATTCCCCAAATACAACAACAAAAGGTTTGCTTTGCAACTCTTACATTGCCCAAAGTTTAAGAAGAAGGGCTGTATCCTACAAATTCACATCAGCTGTCTCATGTGAGTAAGTTTACTTGCAAGTATGAGTGTATGCAATCTGGGGCCCAACACTAGACTATCTGCTTCTTAAAGTTGCTGGGCCAAAGTCACCCCAGGTGTAACGCCACAGGTGTGGAGGGAAAATAAAAATTAAGACGGCATGT
The DNA here is from genome assembly GCF_965140235.1 of Caretta caretta. Taxonomy (NCBI): domain Eukaryota; kingdom Metazoa; phylum Chordata; order Testudines; family Cheloniidae; genus Caretta; species Caretta caretta. The sequence continues at coordinate 23,495,925 of NC_134220.1, read as the reverse complement.
TTGAAGTGTGACACTATCTAGAAAGGAACACTTGAATCTGAATGTATTTAGGAATCCAGGGAGAATGGACTGTCACTGACAAGTTTAGACATCTTCCTTTCATTGCTCATCTTAATACACTATGAAGGGGGAAAACACGATTGTATTCATGGGCTACTGTTACTTTGTGTCAATTGATATTCACTGTGGCTGAATCTCATAACTCCGATTGCTTCACAATTCACATTCTTTATTCCTGAAGTGTACTAAATAGATGAATCATTGCCAAGAGCTTTTGCAATTTAAAACATGTTTGTGGCAGAAATGCCAGAATGAATGCGGACTGTTATTTCCCTTTGAGCCCTAATGGGTATCATCTGTATCGGAGCAGCTAAAAAAACGGATAAAGGAAAAAATAGACATTCTTCTGTCTTTATATTTGCTCCACTACAGTATTTTGCCTGTAAATACTAAATATATGTATGACTGTATAAACTTATTTAAAACATCAGGATACTGGCTGTAGTTTCCACAGACAAGGCCCGGATGCACAAAACTCTTTATACCCATTTGCTGCTTGGTGGCTTCTACAAAGGAGCAGTTGGTTTCAGTCCAGCCCTGAATGGACAAGCATTCTATCATAAAAACCATGGCCCCAATTCACATGCTTGTTGGTAACATCAGCAGAGGAGCTGAGATCTCAGAAGTCATGAAGACTGAGCTATCTTCTTTCATCCTTAGAGGTGGCATCTTGAGGTCAGCTGTGGAGGCCCGGCAGCATGGGGAAATGTACATACTGCTGCTGCATGGGATGAGAGGAGGACTTCAGCCACTGGACATGCCACGTTAGAATTTCTCATGAGTCCTACTGTGGAGTCACTTCCCATGCAGATCTCCAGTTCAAGTCAGTGGGCGTTCAACATGTGGGTTGATCCTGAAGCTTAGTCCCATCTATATTAGTGGTCAAACTGAATGTAGGAACAGCTAATATTACTTGCGATGTCACTTGCTACAGTGTCTTTTGACTTTCATGATCATAAAGGATATGTCACTTTCAAGACATACATACAATACATAGTGACTCCATCAAAACTGTGATTTAGCTAGGGGTCAGCAGAGAGATGGAATTGTACATTTGAGAAAATATTTTTTCTAGCAGGAAACTGAGCACCAGACTCTTCATACTTGTGATTAATCCCCCGCACCCTATTGAAATTCAGGTGATCTAAGAAATATTGCTATGGGCTTTTGGCAAGAATAAAACTATTGATTTTGCTGTTGTGCAGAAAATATAAACATAACTCTGGCTTAACTCAAAGTATTTTTTCCCCCTTTGTTTCAGAAAACTCTGGGGGTTTTCCACTACCTGTCATTAAGGCAGAATTTCAAAGTAATGTGAAATTGGCTGGCATATGATCAATTAAAACTGACCTATAGATTTTTTTTAAAGAGTCTTTCAACAGGTTCTTGAAAATTTAATTTATAATTTACTGTAACATTTTAATACTTTAAACTGACCTCTAAAATTAAATGGCCATTGCCTAAAACAACTATAATAAAGAGCAGAAAAAAGTGACAGAATTAAATATACCAGACTCTACATCATGGATCACCAGCGAATGGCAGGAGTGATTGTACCTAAAGTCCAAATCCTACAATTTGTCATGCCCAGGCAGAGCCCCAGTGAAGTTAATATGACCCTGCCCATACCAAATGAATTGCACCGTCAGGACCTAAATGCTGGTTTTGAGGAAAAATAAAGGACAACAATTTTTACCAAAACGTCATTTGATTTTTCAACCAGTTCTCGCCCTAATGGTGATAAGGTATGGAGTTCTCTTAGCTCTCACTGAAACAGCTAGCACTTTGTAGGACAAGGCCGTAAACTCAGTAGAATCCCCTCTAGCTTGGATATTTGCATTCCACTCCAGTGGAGCTCATATTTGAGGCTCATTCCACATCTTTCGATTAGTTTTAAAAGCAAAAAATCACAAATTATTAGTAATACTATGCAAATTGCTACCAAATCAATGCAGCAGAACGAAGAAAGAATCTCAAAGGAGCATGCATGTCTCTTCATTCTAGCTGGGATTTAGCAGAAGAATCAGTGCCAAATAATGAATAGCCTGTTATTTCTCTGTGATCTAACATGAAAAATGAAATGTTTACTTTTTCAATTACCATTGCTGAGAAGGTAAAAGACCAGGAGAAAAAATGCCTAGCATCAGTCCAGATTTATAGGAGCCAAGCAGTACTACTGTATATGAAAGAACAGCATACATATGCACATTTGCATTTCCACAGCAGTTAGGAGCTCCTCAGACATAGACAAGGACAGTATTCTGCTAGGTGTTATACCAACACAGAACAAAGAGATGATCTCTGCCTCAAACAGCTTACCATCTAAGGGAGTACAAGGAAACAGTGAGACAGCAGTGGTCAGCTTACTAAGCAGTGGCCTTAGCACACTAATGACCTTGCCATTGTCAAGTGGTTTTTAGGAATCTCAGCAAAGAACTGCTTTAAAGAAGGCGCTGAAAGATAACAACTTTGCTTTATGGGGGAGCTGCTCCCAAGAATGAGGGGCAGCGTGGGAGAAAGCACACAAGTGCTTGCTTGAAAATGTAACAAGTGGGCAATGGAAGCTGGCCACATTGGTTGGAGGCAGGAGCTGGCATCACAGAGATGATACGTAGGTAGGGTGAGAGTAGGTCAGGAAGGGCCTTGAAGAGGAAGATGAGCAGCTTACGTTTGATGCAAGGGAGGCAGCAGAGGGATAACTTGATCAAAGAGGGGTAACTTGATCAAAACGACTAGTAAGGCAGATGAACTTTGCAGCGATATATTGAATTGATATGAGCAGGGCAAGATTGCATTGGTCAAGGCCAGAGAAAAGGATGTTGCAGGAATTGAGGTAAGACGATCTGAGCCTGGGTGAGAGCGATAGCTGTCTGGCCAGAGAGGAAAGGCTGTATCTTAGAGATGTTATACTGAAAGAAACTGCAAGATTTAGACAAAGGCTAGATGTGAGGACCTGACACCTTTATTTTTCCATCTCAAGCAACATTTCAAACTATATATTTTAAAGGATGTAGGCTTAAATTTTCAAAAGTGGGTGGTCATTTTGGGTGTCTCAGGTTTGGTCTGTTCAACTAGACATGCCTTAAAGGGGCCTGATTTTCAGAACGTGATGAGGCATTTGACCTCTGAAAATCTGGCCTCTTAACAGTGCTTAAAGTTGGGCACCGAAAATCACCAGTCGCTTTTGAAAGCGTTGGCCAAAACCTCATTTAATTACAATCTATTAATGTTATGCACCCAGAGGGAAGAGAGCAGACAGATTAATAGTTGCACTAGCTGCTGTCCCACTGTTAAAAATACATGGCCAAGTTCTGACTAGAATAACAGTTACAGATGCTAAACCCGTCTCTGAATTTGGTCCATATTATTTGATATAAGCATCTTAGAAATTGTTAAGTGTATACAAACACCCTCCTCTCTCCACACAGTGTGTCAATAGCAAAGGAACCCAAAACATCCAGCTCTAAAGGCATGAGCCTCTATCACTGGGGCTAAAGGAGTAACTCCATTCGCTGTCAGCTATAGTAGAATCTTATCTTTTTATGCAGACCAAACAACAGAGAGGGAGAATCCCTCTCTGTTGGGAGACATGCCTTTGGTCAGGGACAGAATGTGAATGCACACTCGGAGAGGACTTTGACAAAGCAAGCGAAAAGCATGGGACCATGTCAAGCAATGCCATTTACACATACCCAGGCAACCATACACAAACCATGGAGTTTGACCCCAGAGGTGGCTGCATTGCAATGGTGTGAAGTGGTGTATTTGTTTATTTTACACACACACACCGCTCCTCCTTATCTAGCTCAGTGATGTAGTTTAGGCTTAGTTAGCTAGTACTGGAAAGTGCTCAAGAACTTTGGACTGAAGGCACTATACAAGAACATATTATTACTTCTTAATTCATATTGTCTTTGAATTATAGCAAGCATGCTGCATTAGAACAAAGAGTGTAGTGAGACTTCAGCAATGCCAACAGCCTGAGTTAAAAAAAGAACGAGAGCTTTATTATGAATTCTTTTGCTCTTTTTAAGGGTGTCTCACAACCTTGACTTTACCTCAGCTCACAGGGTCCAATTCTGAGCGCATGGACGCCATTTTAAAACTCCATGGAATTACAGCAGTGTAAAACCAGTCTAAGTCTCAGAGCCCTTGTTTTGTTCATAGAGTAAAGCCGTGTCAACTCTTGCTGACTAACAGCAGTCACATTCTTTCAAGGTTGGCGCCTCCTAAAAAGTAAACTATGAAAATATGACAAATGACCATCGTGCCCCAGGGAATTTCAGTTACCACCACTTCAGCAAAGGAGGTGCATAGCAAGCCAACAATATTTAGCATTAAGGGTGGGGGAACAATCATATTCTGAGTCCATGTTTCCTATCTATAGATTTATACGGACAAAAAGCTTAAACCTACATCCTGCATCACTTAATGGCACAACAATGAAGACACAAGACAGAGGATCCCCCTAGAAAACCTTCCCATTGAGAGAGAGAGAAGTATAAACCACCATTAGGAGTCCCAATTGTCACGGCAGATACTTACCACTTTAAAAAAAAAAAAAAGATACTTCTCTTCCACCCCAGTTTTTATGAGACGAAAGGTTGACTCCGGCTGTCTCAAAAGAGAAACAACTGCAGGATAAAGATGACATGATCTTAATGCAGATTGGTGATATAAGTTTACCCTTATTTTCACAAGTGAAAATGATTAATGGAGTACAAGCACAAAAGGCATGACTGAATTTTAACAGACTATACAGTGTGTTGAAAGGTATGATTTGTGATAGGTATTTTCTCTCTGACTCTTTCCCATCTACACATGATAGTATGCACATGGGCTACAAAATGAGCCAAAGTTCTGGCTTTAAAACAAAAAAAACAAACCAACAAAAACTCTATGATACTCCTGCACCAGCCTGTCTGTATGTGCTTCTCATTCTCTTTATTAGACAATGTCTTGGTATCTCCAATGGTGATTAGCTGCAGCTTTCAGCACCAGTTTAAACGCTCACTCATTCTTTCTACATGTGATCCATGTTCACACAGGGTTAGCAGACTAAAATTGCAATGTGTCTCTTGAAAAACATAAGAACATAAGAATGGCCATACTGGGTCAGACCAAAGGTCCATCCAGCCCAGTATCCTGTCTACTGACAGTGGCCAATACCAGGTGTCCCAGAGGGAGTGAACCTAACAGGAAATGATCTAGTGATCTCTCTCCTGTCATCCATCTCCACCCTCTGACAAACAGAGGCTAGGGACACCATTCCTTACTCATCCTGGCTAATAGCCATTAATGGACTTAACCTCCATGAATTTATCCAGTTCTCTTTTAAACCCTGTTATAGTGCTAGCCTTCATAACCTCCTCAGGCAAGGAGTTCCACAGGATGACTGTGCGCTGAGTGAAGAAGAACTTCCTTTTATTTGCTTTAAACCTGCTACCCATTAATTTCATTTGGTGGCCCCTAGTTCTTATATTATGGGAACAAGTAAATAACCTTTCCTTATTCACTTTCTCCACACCACTCATGATTTTATATACTTTTATTATATCCCCCCTTAGTCTCCTCTTTTCCAAGCTGAAAAGTCCTAGCCTCTTTACTCTCTCCTCATATGGGACCCGTTCCAAACCCCTTATCATTTTAGTTGCCCTTTTCTGAACATTTTCTAATGCCAGTATATCTTTTTTGAGATGAGGGGACCACATCTGTATGCAGTATTCAAGATATAGGCGTACCATGGATTTATACAAGGGCAATGAGATATTCTCTGTCTTATTCTCTATCCCTTTTTTAATGATTCCTAACATCCCGTTTGCTTCTTTTTTTTTTTTTTTTTGACTGTCGCTGCACACTGCGTGGACATCTTCAGAGAACTACCCATGATGACTCCACGATCTTTCTCCTGTCTTATAATTAGATTGCAAACTCTTACGGGCAGGGACTTTTTTGCGGGCTGTTTGTACAGCCCCTAGGATAATGGGGTTCTGGTCCACGAGGGGGGGCCCATAGGCATGACTGCAACACAAATAAATAATATAATAGCCGCACTGTTCCCGGAGCAGATCCGAGAATGAACAGAGGCTCGGTCACAATTTCTCCCTTGCGCTCTCCTTACCTTTCTGTGGAGCAGTTTACTTCCCCCACATGCTCAGTCAGATAATCTGGTTTGTCAGTGAGTGGGAGGCGTGGACCCAGGACTCCTTCCACACTCCTTTGTGACCCCTCCTTGCCCTCAGCTGGGGATACGGATGAGTAGTCCCTGCTCTCCACGCCAGATCTCGAGCCATAATCTGACCCTTACTTCCCTGAGTGGCTGAATAAGGGGCTCCACAGTGTTTCTGCGTATAACAGAAAGCTGGGGCATCTCTCTGCTAGCCATTTCTACAGAGCTCTTATTGCCTCTGCTGGACAGTGGCAGGGGTATGTGCATTGCCCTGGTTGTATCCCCACACCCCTATTAGTGTATACATGTGACATGGCTGTGGGTGATGGATATCTGTGGACGCTTAGCCTCTGGCTACTCTAGCATTTTCCATCCAAAGTCCATTTCCTGCAGAACAGCAACCTCACACTACCACCAGACTTTGCCGCAAAGTTTGCATTTGGATCCCAACGTTCCAGGGTGTGACGATCCAGGGGTTCGGTTAGGGTCCACTTCCACAGAAAACGAATGGTGTTATTGAATAAATCAAAAGTTGTCGGACAGCCTGTCGCTTCCTCCCCTCAGCAAACTCAATACACCAAGGAACGTTACCGTCAAACTGACAAGGATTAAAGAGCTTGTAGTGTGGGTTAGCAACAGCTGTGCTGGTGGCAGTGTAGAAGATCCCCCCAACATCTCGTAAAACCCAAATCAGGCCAGGAGAGACCACTTTCCAAATAAGTGGCTTGGTTAATGGTTTATGAAAGGCGGAGAGTGACTGGAATTACTTCAGTGCTGCTTATTATTATTTATTTAAGATAAATTGCCAGGAAACTAGGATACCTACTTTGAAGAGATTTTGACCCTGATTCAGCATTCAGATCCATAGATGCACAAAGTCCCATTCATGTTCAACTGCAGGATTTGGGCCAATAATTATAAGAAAATACACACCTGCATATTTATACTTCTCTGTTTTGAGTTAAAGGCAAAAGACCAACTCTTTTAAAAAACTGCCTTTTAATAGGATGGGGCTCTTAATGCATCAGGTGGAAACAGAAGTTCCATTGCGACCCCTTTTTTTCCCCAGAAAGAGCTGGGACAAGCAGTATCCTCTCATGTAAATACAATTATCATGTTTAATCCAGTGAAGAGTGGCTGTAGGATTGGCCTTTTCATCAGCAGATTGCAAACTGATGAAAAATGAACCTTTTGATTTTAAATTGCAGATAAAAGTCAAACATACAAAGCATCTGAGAACATGCAAAACAACCAATCATCCCCCATGCTTCCAAATCTGGCTAATTGCTTTCAGCCCCATTTTACCACTATGGAACAAGTAAGAACTCAAACAATATCGAATGGCAGTGTATCTAAACTACAACAATGGACTGCAGAATCCCTTAGAATACTGAGTTTTACTTAATCATATGATGGGACTCAGTAATTCCCAGCATTACCTAAGGAAGATGACACAACAGCTCAAGAGTAATCAGCAGTTTTGGTCCCAGCAAGAATATTTTTCTCCTTCCGATGACCATGGATCCAGAGATGGCCATCTTGTCTTCTTCCTAAAAGATTAGATGTAGATCCATAAGCAATTTACCTAGGTAAAAGTAAAATTCTGTTTCAATCGCTTTTGCTTTCCCTTTATCAGTATTGTTTATATATTTGTATTACCATAGTGTCTAGGAGCTCAAGTCATAGACTAGGATCCTATTGTGATCACGACTTTAAAATCTCATGTGTCCCAGTAACAGCATTTCAGTATCTCAAGTGCTTGAATACTCACTGTATTTGTTTTACTCCATTTCCCCCCCTCTCTCCAAAGAAACCTCATAAAACCGTTGTTACTTAGGATTCTATGTGGCAGACCAGTGCCAAATCCATGGCCGAGTGAGAATAAAATCCACAGCCTCCTCCAGAATCACAGTTTCCTGTCACATAAGCAAACACTGAATCCCCATTTGTTGTTAGCAGTATAGGGCCCTGCCACACACCTGGGCAATTCTGATTCCATTCATAGAGGGACTGATACACATGCACCCTACCCAGTTCAAGACAACATTTTTGTAGCCAGTAGTAACTTTTGGCACAGAGAGGCACATGGTTTACAAGGAAACAGAGAGAGACAAGGGTGTTTAGCCAGAGTTTTCATTGTACATAGCAGCTTGATGGCCATTTTATTTCTACATATGCCTGATTGCTACAACTAAGTGTTTATCTTTCAGGAGTGCTGATTGTTCAGGTGGCTGCTGCTGTGTTTAAAGTGGTTTCACTTCAAACAAGAACAGTTTGTTCTCACTTTATTTTTTTTAATGTAAAAGTGGGTTCTGTGCTGAAAATGTACCAAAAGATGACCATTATTTATAGCAACGGCTGTAAGATAACAGTGTTATTACATGCCGCTAACGTCTCTTCTAACGTCTCTTGGCAGTTATTTTAATGCCATATTTTATCATAGACTATCAGGGTTGGAAGGGACCTCAGGAGGTCATCTAGTCCAACCCTCTGCTCAAAGCAGGACCAATCCCCAACTAAACCATCCCAGCTAGGGCTTTGTCAAGCCTGACCTTAAAAACCTCTAAGGAAGTAGATTCCACCACCTCCCGAGGTAACCCATTCCAGTGCTTCACCACCCTCCTCGTGAAAAAGTTTTTTCCTAATATCCAGCCTAAACCTCCCCCAGTGCAACTTGAGACCATTACTCCTTGTTCTGTTATGACTCTGGAAGTTGTAGAAGATACTGCATTGGTGGCCTTTTAAATAAAAAATGATTGAATTATTCAAACTCAATAGGTTCAATTCCTGGCCAATGCAATACTTAGTGTCCGCATGTCAGATGTTAGTCATGTCTCTTGATATACAACTGGAAGGCAATAAGACACTACAGTGATCAGGGCTGTATAAACCCTATAATAAAACAGCGTAAGTCCTGTGTGTGTTCAGTTGTACTTGAAGCTCAGTGCATTATCAAGTGCTGTTCTTCACCTGTTTGTAACACACACACGCGATCAAGGGGACACTGAAATTAAGTGAAATTAAATTTACTCTTCAAAACACCCTCCCAAGGCTTTTGATTAAAATCAAAATTTAATTGAAATCCATGGAATTAACGGACCCTTCTTGAATTTTTTTTAAAAATGCCAAAATAGTGAACGTGGGGGTTAGTTTCAAGTTTTGGCATCATTGGCAAGGAACAAGTGTGGGCTTTTGCAGAACAGCTCCTTAAAAAGGTGCACATAAAACCATCACACTGATAGGAGTCAGGTGCGAGCTTGGTGGAATGAGCCATTTAATCTCTCTCTTTCCAATAGCTGTTTAAATTTAACCTATTATACAATCCCACTTCTCCATCCCCATACTCTCCATCCCGTGAACTGAGGTCGTGTGTCTTGTCTAGTGTTAAGTCTATCCTGAAATGCAACCTACACAGATGCACGGCTGCATCAACGCATAACCCCATTAAGTTCAAAGGGAATCCAGGTGGGCATGGCCTGGGATGGTGTGGATCACAATGTATGAGCGGGGCCTTTCGGATTACAAGCACTTTATCATAGGGAACACGCTACACTCCATGTGTTTGTAAAACCCAGTATAAATTTAGGGCACTCTATAAATGCCTTACATTAAAATGAAAGAATTAGCCGTGCAGAAGCAGAATGTCCATTATTATTTTACCAAGAAACAGCAGAACTGCTATAGCAGTTGTCCAGTAGCTAGACAGATTGTTAGGAATCATTGGAGCTATTCCTATGCCAATAACTCAATGAATGACCCTGGGCAAGTCACTTGAGTCCAGCTTTTTTTTAAACCAGTATTTAAGTTTTACTACACTCATCATGGCCCTATCCCATGCAATTCTGCCTCGTTTAGTGAGGGGACAGCAGGATTTTGCCCCGATAAAAAAAATCCTAATGCAAGGTGACTTAAAAAGCAAAGACTTCTACCTTTGCCTAAAATATCTTAAAAGATTCCACTGCTAATAAGAAGTTAGTGGAATGAAATCTGGAAGGATCTGTGAAAGGTTCAGTTCATTTACCAATAAAAATTCCCTCTGACGGATGGGAAATATTCATTTTAATTCCATCTCTACACTAACATGCTTAAAGCAGACACGTACTAATTAGAGATTCTTTTCCCTTAGCTTTGTTGTATAGTTTTTCTATATTAATGGACTGAGAAGCCAGTAGAACCATTCATCATCAGTGCTCCTGATAAATATTTAAATCGAATATTCAGAGGGTTCAATAGCTCCTCTACTCTAAATACAAGGATCATTCAAATGCTGAAGCTGGTGGTATAATTGGGTCCTCCAGCCTGCTGGACAATATTTCAGCTGAGCATGAAGTGACAGAAAACCTCACTTAATAAATAGCATAAAGGCTCTTGTGAGAAGCTGTGAAAGTTTTATACAACTCTTATTGGCAAGCTTGCTGCAGTAGGTAATAATAATACCTTGCACTTAAAGTGCTTTACAGACATAATTTAACTTGGCGATACCTTGTGAGCTAGTTAAGTATTATTGGACCCATTTAAAAGATGGTTGCTCAGATGCACACAGAGCTTGAGTCAAATTTTCAAAGTGCCGGAGTGATTAGGCTTCTAAGTCCCATTTTCAAAAGTGACAGGCTCCTAAGTGACTTACAGTAACATTTTCAGAAGTGACCAAGGCCCAGATTTGAAAAGGTATTTAGGCATTGCTGCACTTCCTCTTTGTGTTTTCACTCTCTCTCTGCATTTGAGATGCTCAGTGACACTCTTTGTTGCAGGCACATCATTCCACTTAACTGAGCTCCTCATTAATTCACTGCTAGGGGTCAAGCCAGGAATCTGTGACTATATTTCTGTCCCCCGCACCTTCTATCCTCTTATTTATTATTTGGTTCCCATAACATTCAGCAGAAGTGCTATCACTCAGTTGTCCTTATCATGTGGAAAATGAAAAGTGCATCTGAGATGAAACAAACACCTTCAAGCCATTTAGAATTTGAGAAATATTTATGTTGGAGAAGGAGATCACCTGCATTTGTTTCCAAAGATGAGCTAATGGGAGGGCAGGCCAAATATTTCAGGCTTAGCATGAAGTGCCGATTATTTTATGCTTCCATTCTACTAGTGTGAAAAATAATTGACTGGGGCCCTAGATCCATAACACAACAACAAGCATTTATGATGCAGAAAACAAGATTATATAGGTAGAATTAAGATGGGGTTTAGCTTCAGTTCTTTGGTGAGTTTCCCAGGAGTTTCGGATCCATGAACTTTCTTAACACCCGCCAGTGTGTTGAGGAGCTTGAAGAGTTTAAATGATCCCAAATTGATGGACACGAGATGTTCACGGAATAAAATAATGTATCTGTTTTATGACATTGTGGGGCGCAATCCAGACCAGTGAGGGGCTGTGTCACCCTTGCCCTGCAATCTTGGGTGCCTCACAATGCTTTGCTGCTGTAGCTGCCAAACTGGGCTCCTCACAAGCAGCCAAACAGCATGCAGGTCACACCCTGAGTGTCTGTGCATAGCCACAGCCCTGGTCCCGCAACTCTGACCCAGCAACCTGTCACCAACACACCAGCCCCACACTGGCTTCCAGCAGCCTTGATATCTACTTGCAGGGTAACCCCCAACACACACTTAGTTCCAATTCCTCCCCCATCCAGTTCACAACACTGGATAGATTTTGATTAAAGAATCAGACATGTTTATTTAGCTACAAAGAGAGAGATTTTAATTGACTACAAGTAGAAGGCATTAAAGTCAGAAATAGTCACAAGAAAAATAAAGATAAAATGCTTCCTAAGACTGCTAAAGTAATCAAGTCTAGTTTAAGGTGAAATTCTTACCACTGGGTCCCAATAACACTGCCAACCAACTCTCAGGCCAGGATCTGCTCCCAAAGTACAACAGTTGTTTCATTTGTTTCCTTAGGTGAAAGACAGAGACCTAGGGAGTGATAACTTGGGGTGTTTTGCCCCTCATTTTTATAGTTTAGTCACCCTTGAAATGCATTTTCCTGAGGGTTACCCCCAGACAGGGGTGAGTGCAAAGGGGGCGGAGGGAAGCAGCAGCATGGCTCCCCAATCTGTGGGGGCACAGAACTTCTCCTTGGCCGGGGCCGGAAGAGCAAGCTCTTCCAGCCCCATGCTGGGGTGGAGATGACAGCTCCTCCAGCCCTGGGGCTGAAGCTGAAGGGGGAGATCCAGCTTCTCTGGCTGCCAAGGGAGACTGAGCTCCACTGGCCCTAGGGGTGGTGCGGGGGGATATGGAAGAACCAGGTCCTCCAGAGCCACGGAGGGGAGAGCCAGCTTCTCTGGCCGTGGGGAGCACCAAAAGTGCCCCTCCAAAAATGGCCACATTTTTATTCCTGTGCATACCCCTTCCCCCAGATAAAATTCTTTCCCACTGTGAGGACAGAGACAAGGAGTCTGGTGGTGGTAGAGGTCCCATGCTGTTGGCTGCTAAGAGGCAGATCTGTTTATTCTTGTCCCCTTCCTTGCCAAAGAATGGCCAATTGAAAGGATAGGTGATTGCCCATCAGCTTTGATGACACCTGGCTAGAGGTACCAGCTTGTCCTTAGTTTCTGAGAAACAGTGTTACCCACTTCCCAGTCTTGTCTGGAAAACATAATTCAGTCATGATTTCAGTTTATGTTCATAGCTTTACATACAATGTTGGTACATACATTTCACCAGGATATTATTGACCACCAAGTTATTAGATTTCAAGTGATACCTCACCAGGCGTATTTTGTAGAAAGATTATTACAATGGTGTGTAGGGGGTGTGAGTACAGAGGTGCATTCGGTCACACGTAGACTACAACCTTTTGGAGGGCAGAGACCATCTTTTTGTTCAGTTTGTACAGAGCCTAGCACAATGAGGTCTGTGACTGGGGCTCCGAGGTGCTACCACAATACAAATAACTCACATTAACAAATCAATAATCACACACATGCTCCAGCTAATTTCAGGTCTGATCCAAAGTCTACTAAGTCAATGGGAAAACTCCCACCTATTTCAGTGGGTTTGGAATCAGGCCCCTAATGGATGAGTTTTTCCCCCAAAGGAACCTAACAGAGTTTGGTGTCTAAATCCTACTGAAATTCCTTTTACCTCTATTGAAAATCCCAGCATATGTGTGCCCTCCAGTTCAACTTCACTTCAATGAGTCCTTCACTGTATTTCCACAATATTTCCCTTCTCCATCATATCTCTGGACATTTTTAAATGTATTTTTTTACTGTAACGAATTAGATTTCTTTTATTTCCCCATACGCTTACTGGCTCTAGATGGGGCTGAATTGGAAAGAAAAAAAAATTCAGTACATTAAAAGAGGAATGGGAAGTATTCTAATGATTACTTCTCTGTCCAGGGTTTTATGGTGCTTTCATGGCCCTTAATGGGCCATTTTATCATGAAATGTAAGGAACTCGTATTAAATTGTTGACCTAATTTTTGATACTTTGCTACAAAAGCTCCCTGCCCCTTAAGATAACAAGCTGTCCACTGACATGGGTTGGAAGAATAATAGTCTTTCAGCCTGTCAAAGAGCTTAGGCTGGCTGATGTTCAGCGTATCAGCTATAGGGGAGACTGAGTGTGCCAGCACAAATAGAGTGAAGGCTAGCATAATTAAATCTGTAGCACCTAGTTTTGAACGCACTGAAAAAAAGGTGACAATTGAGGGGAAAAGCTGAGCGAGAAAGAGTCAGTTATATGAGAGACAGGCCAGTGAAGTGTAAAGTTTGGATCTGGATCTGGCTGAATCCTCAGAGGTCAGGGAGTTCCAGTCCAGGGTTTTGGTTGACTCATTATTGAGACAGGAGCTAACAGCAAAATCTGGATCATGCCGAAGTGGCCGAGGGTTCAGGGAACTGGGGGAGGGGGCAGCATGACCCTACTGGTGGGCATCAGCTGGTAAGAAAATAAAAAACGGGGAGAACGGAGAAAAAGTAAAGAATAGGAACCACCTCCTTCTAGCCACTTTAAAAACATGTTTATTATTGAAAAACCGATTCACTTCCTCCCCAACAGGAAGTGCAGGACTTGGCCGTCTTATCTAAGGATTTTAGGGGTTGTTTGTTAATTTGCTACAACCATATTGCTATGCTAATACTTATTCCAGTGCTAAGTGGACATAGTTCAGAATCATTTCCAATAGCTTGAGAGTTAAGTGATAGAGCATGGTTTCAGAGTAGCAGCCGTGTTAGTCTGTATCCGCAAAAAGAAAAGGAGGACTTGTGGCACCTTAGAGACTAACAAATTTATTTGAGCATAAGCTTTCGTGAGCTACAGCTCACTTCATCGGATGCAAAGCTTATGCTCAAATAAATTTGTTAGTCTCTAAGGTGCCACAAGTACTCCTGTTCTTTTTGCGTGATAGAGCATGTTGTTGCACTGGCCTTTAACTTCTACAGACATATCTCAGGCTTAAATGTGTAATGAGTTTGTTGGACTCAGAACCAGGCTCCATTCCAGTGAACACCTTCAAAACGACAATAGTCCTTACCACAGCTGTCAGGTTTTGTTTTGTGTTCTTTGCAGGTCAGAGAGATAAAGTGTGCTGGCAAAGAGGTGTATTGAAGCTTACATTATTCCTTGCTTGACCATGGGCTAGCTTTCCTTCATTTTCAAAGCACTACAATGCAACACATTTAACCAAAACCCCGAACTATGTATTTGAAGCCATTCTGGGAACTCTGCAGAATGCATCCATGGTTCCTTATAAACCAGTCACTTAAGGCCAAATTTTCAAGTGCTCACTTATAGGCGTACTGTCCCAGGGGATCAGAGAGTGATACAGAGTCCAAACAACAGAGTGTCCCTGGGATCCGCCAGGAGACACATTGGACTCTGCATTCCAGGGGTCAATGAGCAAGCAACAGGCTGCTCGGCATCCAAAGTTAGCACTGGATTTCCTGGGGGGAAAAAACCTCAGATCCCATTTTATCACCTAAATAAGGAGGAGATGGCCTGAAGAACTCAGTACTCAACATGCTGAGCTTCTGGGAAGTTTGGTCACATAGGCCCTGATTCTAAATAACCTTGGCATGTGCTTAACTTTACGGACTGGGTGTAATGCCACTGCATGCAACGGGCACAGCTAAGTATGTGCACGTACCTTTCTGGTATCAGGGCCTTATTTTGGTGCCTAAATGAGCTCTTGAAAATACGGCCCCCGTGTATTCTAACTGAACCACTGATTTCCTAGAATTAATTATTTGATTAATTCTTGGTAGGCTGTAAGTGCCCCTTGAAGACTTGCAAGAAGTAAGTAAACACTGAATAATAGATTATTTGAATTACGTTTCACAGTGTTTTCAATTTGGAATCTTTTAAGCCAAAGTGCTAAATGTAAACAAGCTGCTGAACAAGAAATTGCTGAGGCAATGTATCTGTTAAGCCTCTCACAGACATTCTGATCAACTATGGAGAGGCTTTCGAGTTCAGTCTATCTCGCAGGAAAGCAGGAAAGCAGGAAAAGGAAAAGGAGAGAGCACAGACATTCTTACTGGGCAGAGTAAGCAAAAACGGGAAGCACTTACATTCAGGGTTTTTTATACATTATTTAGTTGTATTTATTTAATGATTGCTCAATTCAGCGACTGTAACATTCTTTAATAACTTATGCTGCATATTTTATGCCAGCCAGGAGGTTCAGTGTCTTCAGAGGGGGAGGAAAATGTGTCTTGACATGTGGCCTTTGAAAGCAATGGGGAAAAAAGGGGAAAGCAGAGGATCCTAGGGGAGAAGAAACATGTAACTAAATATATTAGTGATTTATCATGATGATAAATACTTTATACCTGCTTTTACCTCTGTGTACTATAGCTCACTAGCTACCATATGTGACCTTCCACTAAAGAGATGCTACAACACATTACATCTGGTCAATAAGTTGTGAATAAGCTAGACAAATTTACTCTGAATTAATTATCTGTATTAGGTTAGTGTCTACAGACGCAACTGAGATTGGGACCCCACTGTGCTCGGCACAATACAAACACATGGCAAGAGACAACAAACCTGTCCAAATAAGAACTGCACTAAACAGACAAGACAGAAGAAGGGTGAAAGATTGGCGGGGAACGGTGAAGTGATTTGTCAAATTTAACAGCACTTGAGTGGCAGAGTCAGGAATGGCACGCAGGTCTCCTAAGTCCCAGCCCAGTGCTCTAGCCAATGGACCATCCTGCCTCTCCTTACAAAGGCTGTGTGTTTTCCTAATAATAAAAGCCATTGGTTCCTCTGGAGCTTTGCTTTCCATTCTGACCTTATTAAGCAAATAGCAGTGAGTTCATAAGCTTTTCCAAGGCAGCCTGTGGGGACTCATGAGCCGGAGTTTAGAATCTTGGGTAAACAGCTCTCTGCAGCTCTGACCTGAACTTAACTCATTAACTCCAATGCCTCATGTAGCTGGGCTTAACACAAAGCCTCCAACAGCCCTAACAACTCAGTAGATTACCCACATCTACTTGGAATGATCACTGAACTTCGCAGTGATGTGGTGGGAAGCTTTGTTCCCTATCCAGAGGGGGAGAAGGGAAGAATCTCTAGTGCTTTACTGATTATAGTCATATACTATTTTATTTAATAGCTAAATATTTTTACAGCATGATTTAATACAAGGAGACAAGAAACATGTATATATTTAGAAAAGAGATTAGTAGCTGACAAGCTCCACCATATCATGGCTTAATTTCTGTAACTGCGATGCCGTTCCCATTTTAATGTCTCGAAAGGTGATTATTGCACACTGACAGACGATGGATAGGGTTCCCACGTTAAAGCACTTGGAACGTCTGTCATCCAGCAGCAGTTCAAAACTGTTATCCAGCCTACAATGCAAGAATGTTAAAAATGACCCCCCCCCCCGTCACAGGCTAATTCTCCACCGCTGCGGCATTCAAAGGGCTGTCATGTTGGAGGAGGTTTGTTTTGAAGCTTATACAATGGCTGATAGCGTGCCTGAAGGAAGGCAAATAGCTCTGAACTCCCTCAGCTTCCTCTGAATTCCTTCCACTTCAAGAGTGAATTGAATCCCTTTTCTTTCTTCTACCCTCTCCCATTATGGTTTATGCTATGAGACTAGCCATAGCTTGATGGGACTATGCTATGAGCATACAGATTTACGGGGGGGGGGGGGGGGAATTGCCAAGCCCCAAAATGCAAACATCCAACTATAATCAATGTCTCACATGGTTCAAATTCATCACTGTAATAAAAGAGAGTGAAGCAGTGTGGACTAATGGACAGTGAACTGGACTGGGACTCAGGAGACCTGGGTTTATTCCTGGCTCTGCCACTGGCTGCTGGGTGACCTGGGGCAAGCCGTAGCCGCTTCTCGTGCCTCAGTTTCCCTGTCTGTAAAATGGGGATAATGGTACTGCTCTCCTTTGTAAGGCACCCGGAGATTTCCTGAAATCTCAAACATAATGTCTTTTCTGCTATTACACCTCACTCTAATTAGTGCTACTTGCCTGAGAGAGGCAGGGAACGTGGGTTCTGAAGCTACCTAGCGCTCTCATTGTCTGCTTGAGGAGAGAGACTCAGCGTGCCACATTCAACAGCAATACAGCGGTTTAAGCTGCATGTAGGGCGCACATTACACTTTTAAGTTAAAACCATACAACTTTTGGTCATTCAGTTCCTAGAGAGGACCAGGGCGTGTTGTATGGGAGACAACATCAGAGACCTTTGTGATGGGAGGTTAGAGAGGTCATTCTCTGCACCCACAACACTCCCGCTTTATTAGCAGAGCTAGAACCGATTTGGCAGCTAGTTGGAACAGAACTGAGCGAGATTTCCATAGTGAACAATATTACCAACCCCAAACAGTCAGGACCCCAAAAATCATGGTATCAGGTAAAAAAAAAAATCTAGAGACACAAAGAAAATTGTTGGGTTATTTTCTTGCTTGGTTTCTGAGCCTTTCGGCTATACTCTGTTCCCACTGTCAAGCTTTTCCCCACAGCCAGAAGGACTACACACTTTTGTTTTTTTTAAATGAAAGCTGAGATTCCTAGCTCCAGGTGCTGCAGCTTAAAGAAAAGCAGTAAATATTGCAAGAGTTGGCAATGCTGCTGCGGGAACTGATGGAAGGGGAAGCAAAAAAAGCCACTCACAGAAAGTTATAAGAGAAGACAGAACACCCTTAATTCAATTTATGTGCACTATACCCCAAGTTTCAGAGTAGCAGCCGTGTTAGTCTGTATTCGCAAAAAGAAAAGGAGTACTTGTGGCACCTTAGAGACTAACCAATTTATTTGAGCATAAGCTTTCATGAGCTACAGCTCACTTCATTGGATGCATCCGAAGAAGTGAACTATACCCCAACACTCCCACAGGTGAATTCTTCATTGCCATGAGCAGCGGTAGCTCCCACTGTAGTCAATACGAGTTCCTTTCACTTAAAAAATGGGGCTGAATTTAGTCCCAAGAGAAAACCACAGTGATGCAAGCTGCAGAGAACCACAGCTTTCAGCCGCTCAAGCTATGTAATTCAGAGGCAGCTGGAACTGAGAGACTAAATGAAGCAGATCTTTGTCAAATACCTTGTTGGAGGGAGTAAGGAACACCACACAAGGTACGTCAGCTTGTCCCTTGCACCCTCACACGGCACATCTGTTTTCTGACCAATTTGTACCTGATGTATCATTTTCACCACCCCCATCCTCTTGACAATGAATGGATGGGTTGATCCCTCCAAATGATGAGTCCATTACTACGGGCTATTTCATATTTACTGTGATTGCATTTTCTGTCCACATGTCCTGTGCATCTTCTGTTCAAAAGCAAGAGCTAAGTCTAAAGCCATAGGCCCTGCATTAGCATCAGATTTTGTAGCAGTTTCCTAGGAATGGGCCAGAAGGAGACGACTGAGGAGCCTAGTTGCTCCTGAAGGACAACTTCCCGGCTGAGAATTGGAGGCGTGGAGCTGTACTGTGCTGTGCTCTGCTACATCACCTCCTCGGTCCTTTCCACCTTTGATATACCCCTTCCCATCTGCAGCGAGAACTGAGGCAGCAGCTACCTCTGCTAGCTATATACCAGCTGAGACCTTCCCCTGCCTGAGGAATTCTCAGCTAGCCACCTATGGCCAGATTCCAGATCCTCTGGCCACTCGCATGATGTACTGTAGGGAAGCCAATTTGAAGAGGAGAATCTGGCTCTCAGGCTGCAATGAAGCTGTGCGACAGTTTTGAAAAAACTTCTTCTCTGAGTGCTCTTGGGGAGCCCAGGAGCTTTCCGGTTTTATGATGAAGCCATGTGAACTTTGCATTATCTGCATTCTGCTTGAGTTTAGCTTGGAGTTCTGGCTTGACTCAAATGGCAGCATTTCACACAGCTGTAATGTTAAATACCAAAACTGATATATTTGTTAATATTCACACATTGCATTCAGAGACACACACAAAGACCAACCCCACTGCATTGCCAATTCCATACAGGAAAAACAGCTTTTCACAATGAAATGACCCTAATCCACCCTCCCGGCCAAATCCTGAATTCTCAGTTTGTGAAACTGTCATTTCACGCACCAAAGCCATAGGCCATGTTCAGGGTTGGGGTGACAAACCCAACCCCTACAGCCTGGAACCAAATCAAGTGTTTGCAGGAAACCCACTGAAGCAAAACTCCTGAGAGCTGACATAGCTCCAGGTTTGAGCAGTGAGCCAGCGGAAAGTGAGTTATACGAGCTAAGTGCTTCCCGTGAATGACACCTTTGAATCTTCCCTCTCTAAGGTACTTGTACAGCCCCAATTACCATGGTATCCGAACACCTCATAATCTTCAGTGTATTTATCCTCACAATACTCCTGTGAGGTTCTATTATCCCCACTGAGGCACGGAGACATTAAGCAGCTTGCCCAATGTCACACAGGAAGTCCATGGCAGAAGGAAGACTTGAGGGACAAGTCCCTAAAATCCTAAACTAGGGTCCTAGCCCACTGGCCCAGCCTTCCTCTCCAAAGCAGTGGATCTCGTATAGCAGTCTATGGATCGCTGGTGCTGAACAAAGGGAGTGGGCCAGGAACTATTGCTTGGTCACAAGCTGCTGAGTCCTCCCCTTCTCCCACTAACCGGCATTACAAGACAGTTAATTAACTAAACATTTTTGTGGTATCAGGTTTCCAAGTATCAGTATTAAAATCTGAACCACGATATACAGTTTTGTTTTTTTTTTCATTCTGAAGTTCACCACATCAAGCCTCTCCTCCCAGTCTGAGGAATCTGTGACGTGACGAAAGGAAAGGTAAACCAGAGTACCCACCAAAACAAAAGACAACATATCATCCCTCCATTTGGAGTGACCCCTGACCCTTTGTATTTCTTTGCAGCTGATTAATATTTATGTCAACTGCCACTTCAATTAAAAACCTAGTGGAATTAATTGGATGAGAAAACAACTGCATCGCGGCAGATAGCAAATGAAAATCAAAAGTGCTTTGTCTTTTTTTGTTTGTGTGTTTGTTGTCACAGGCATAATTAAGGCAGCTACAAATTTAGTGCAGGGACGTACCCCTAAAGTGCTTCCAAACTAATAACCCTTTGAAAAGGTAGGAGAACTACACAAGGGAATCAGATTTGATTTAAGATGATTTAAGATGATTGCTGGCTCATGCACTCATTAAGACAGCCTGCTCTACAAGAAAAAGCCACAGTATCACCATCCCATCTGTGTTCACAGAATTACCTCTGGTTTGATTATTCTACCCCCAAGTCGTAGGGCTGCATAAGTGGACCTCGTGCCTTGACCTTGAAATATAAGATCATTAGGAGAACGGGGACAGAAAGCTACTCTAACCACACTGCCAGCTATCCTGCAGTCACACAGCTATGTGGAAGGGTATCGGATGCAGGCGTGCGGCAAAGGATTTAAAATTCAGTTTTGTTTTTTTGCCATCCGTCTTTTTGAAGATCCTGCTCAGATTTCAGTTAACAATTTATTCTCCATATTGCACAGGCTGATTAATGTGTGTGTGAGAGGGAAAGAAAATCAAGTGTTATCAGAATGGAGGGAGAATTAAAGCCCTGGCTACATGATTTCATATTATGTAGATCTTGGCTAGACTTCAGTGGGTTCTTGCGTGAGTTTTACTTCAGATCAAGTATTACGCACAAGTCTCAACTAGAGCTGGGAAAACAACATTAAAGTAAGTCAAGAGACTTGAATGTTCACTCTTCCTTAAATGCAGCTTGAGCAGGAGAAGTAGTTCAGGAAACATGCACTGCACTTTGCCCCCCTGAGAAATCCTGGCCCCATTCAAGACAATGGGAGATTTGCCATTGACTTAGCTCAGGACGGGATTTCACTGATGGCGTCTTGCACAATTAGAAGACAGAGACAGTCCTAGTACAATTGCTGCAATAGTATCACCCCTACCCACTGCTGCTGTTGTGATCCAATAGGTTCCAACAGATCAGTCCCTACGGACCTTCAGTACATCCACCAACTCCCCTCCTCGCAATCAGAGCAACGCAAAAAGATTAGCAGCTAAACCCAAACACAGTCATCTCATCAGGCTTCATATCTTGCTACGACCTTGAAGTTCAGACCAGGTTCATCCAAAAGACTCCCAAACCTGGGCCCAGTTTTGAGTGAACCTGAAATCATTTAGAGAGCTGAGCCAAATTCACATAAACCTGGTGGTCTTGTCTAGATTTGGGTGTGAGCCAGAACTCCAAATTGGGTCAAACCAGGACCAAGAATTTGAACAGTCCTGAATTTTGTTCACCCAATAGACTGGATCTGAAATAGTCATTCACATAGTGTGTTTACCCATTTGCCTGACCTCCCATCTTTCCCCTGCCCCACTCTAACATCCTCCACGGTAAGAACAGCTGCAGAACATGGGGCTCACTGGGGGTGCAAAGAGCATCTGGAAAAGCCTCCAAGATCTGTCCTCCTGCAGGCAGTTCTATTGCTTTTGAGCCTTGTGCACCCACCCAAGATGTTGGGAGGTTGGATTTGCCTCAGTCATTCTGCTTTGCTTTGCCTTTGTGTAACGGATGCAGAAGAATTGACACACACTAACTGTTAAGTGTATACAGCCTCATTTTTTCAAATACAAGTTAAATATAAAGACAGAAATTGCTTGTTGTGGATCTTAATGTCACCACTATATTTAGATAATGGCTTATCAAAGATATTTTATTTGAAAGACAGTCTTGAGAATTTTCTCCCACAGTGAACTGACCTGCTTGCACAGGGGACTATGTAGAAATAAACAAACATCAGTGTGTTCAAACACATGAAAATAAAGATGCAATTAAAACTTTGCAGTTAAAGAGAACTGCCAGCACATTTCATTTCTTTGCAATTTTTCATTTACATCCCCATCAATGCATTGCTTGATTAAACCGAATTTGGGCTATAAAACATAATAGTATGTCTTCCACCCTGGGGCATACACTGCTGTGATTAACAGGCCTTGGGCCTTCAGCTAAGGGCCCTGATTAGGCACTGAAATCCACTAGTGCAGAGAGCTAAGGCCCAGCTACATAGAGTTATGCTGAAATCAATTTAAATATATCCACGGGGCAGCTAGAATTTAAAGAATAAAGAGAGCCAGCATCTTCCTTCATAGAATTTAGTGTGTGTTAAATAATTATTATTCTTATGCCATTAGCTGCCAGAGTCCCCAGTCAGAATCAGGGGCCCATTGTGGTAGGTACTGCAGCACACACACAGTAACAGACATAATCCCAGCACTAGAGAATTTACACTATAATGGAATATTTCCAAATAAACGAGGACAGGGAAGCATGAAGCCCCAGGATAAAGCCCTAACCACTAGATCATCCTTCTACTCTCATGTTACTATAAATTCAAATTCTTATTTTCCAAGGCCAGAAGGTACCATTGTGACCATATAGTCTAACCTTCTGTGTTACACAGACCATAGAACTTCTCCAAAATAATTCCTAGAGCATAGATTTTAGGGGGAAAAAAATCTAATCTTGATTTTAAAATTGTTGGTGATGGAGAATCCACCAGGGCCCGTAATGAATTGATCCAATGATTCATTACTCTCATCATTGAAAATTTACCTCTTATTTCCAGGCTGAATTTGTCTAGCTTCAACATCCAGCCATTGGATCATGTCATACCTTTCCTTGCAAGGTTTGTTCCCTATCTAGATACTTACAGACTGTAATCAAGTCACCCTCCACCTTCTCTTTGTTAAGCTAAATACAGTGACGGATTTAAGGAGCTCAATCTAAGGCATGTTTTCTAATCCTTAATCAGTCTCGTGGCTCTTCTCTGAACCCTCTCCAATTTATCAACATCCTTCTTGCGTTGTGGACACCACAACTGGACACAATATTCCAGCAGCGGTCACATCAGTGCTAAATACAAAGGTCAAGTAACCTCTACTCCTACTCCAGATTCCCCTGTTTATGCATCCCAGGATCGTATTAGTTTTTTTGGCCTCATCACCACATTGGGGGCTTATGTTCAGCTGATCATCTGCCACAACCTACAAATTTATTTTCAGAGCTACAGCTTCCCAGAATAGAGTCCCCCATCTTGTAAGTATGGCCTACATTCTTTGCTCCTAGATGTACCTGATTACAATATATATTGTTTGCTTTTGCCCAGTTTACCAAGCAATCCAGATCTCTCTGAATTAGGGACCTGTTTCCTTCATTATTTACCACTCCCCCAATTTGTGTGATCTGCAAACTTTATTAGGGATGACTTGACATTTTCTTCCAGATCATTGATAAAAATATTAAAGAACCAAGAATCAATTCCTACTGGAAATACACCACCCGCTTGCTGACAATTCCCTGTTTACAATGACATTTTGAGACCTATCAGTTAGCCACTTTTTAATTTGTTTAATGTAGGCCTGTCATAAATATAAAGGGAAGGGTAAACCCCTTTGAAATCCCTCCTGGCCAGGGGAAAGCTCCTCTCACCTGTAAAGGGTTAAGAAGCTAAAGGTAACCTCGCTGACACCTGACCAAAATGACCAATGAGGAGACAAGATACTTTCAAAAGCTGGGAGGAGGGAGACAAACAAAGGGGTTTGAGTCTCTCTGTATGCTGCTCTTGCCAGGGACAGAACAGGAATGGAGTCTTAGAACTTTTAGTAAGTAATCTATCTAGGTATGTGTTAGATTATGATTCCTTTAAATGGCTGAGAAAAGCATTGTGCTGAATAGAATAACTATTTCTGTCTGTGCATCTTTTTTGTAACTTAAGGTTTTGCCTAGAGGGGTTCTCTATGTTTTTGAATCTAATTACCCTGTAAGATATCTACCATCCTGATTTTACAGGGGGGATTTCTTTATTTCTATTTACTTCTATTTTTTATTAAAAGTCTTCTTGTAAAAACTGAATGCTTTTTCATTGTTCTCAGATCCAAGAGTTTGGGTCTGTGGTCACCTATGCAAATTGGTGAGGCTTTTTATCCAACATTTCCCAGGAAAGGGGGGGTGCAAGTGTTGGGAGGATTGTTCATTGTTCTTAAGATCCAAGGGTCTGGGTCTGTAGTCACCTAGGCAAATTGGTGAGGCTTTTTACCAAACCTTGTCCAGGAAGTGGGGTGCAAGGTTTTGGGAAGTATTTTGGGGGGAAAGACGCGTCCAAACAGCTCTTCCCCAGTAACCAGTATTAGTTTGGTGGTGGTAGCGGCCATTCCAAGGATAACGGGTGTAATATTTTGTACCTTGGGGAAGTTTTGACCTAAGCTGGTAAAGATAAGCTTAGGAGGTTTTTCATGCAGGTCCCCACATCTGTACCCTAGAGTTCAGAGTGGGGGAGGAACCTTGACATGGTGGCACAGTGGTGGGATTAACCTGAAATCATTTGAGATCCAGTTGAGATTTTTTGAACTAGAAATACAGATTTTAAAAAGGAAAATTTTTTTTTTCTTTGGAAAGAAAGTCCAGAAAGCAGCTTTGAAACTGAAAGCAGCTTGGTTTCTCTCTGCTTTGTGGCCAAGCAGAGACAAAAGGGGATTATCTTGTGAATTGCAGGTTTTTTTTGCCTGGAGGCAGGGTACTTAACTCCTGCAGGGAAATCTTCCAATCCAGAGGTTTTTTTTTTCTTTTCTTCCTAAAAGTAAATAGGGGGTGTGTGTTCTACCCATTTGCTTTTTCTTTGGGCTGGGTAAGCAGGTTTCCAAGTAGTTGGAGGTTTTTTGCTTTAATTTGGGCCCAGAGCAGAGACAAGGGAATTGTCTTTTTCTGTAGGCTGACAATCACTATCAGAGAATAGGTATTCTATTGCAGCACAGCAAAATTTTACAGCCAAGTTTTGTTTGTTTATTTCTAAACCTCAGGTGTAAAGTTAGTTAAAAACAGAGAGGTTAGAATGACCAAATCCTCAGCTCAACTACAGCTGGAATTAGCCAAATTTCAGGCTGAGGAAAGACAAAGGGAACATGAAAGACAGATAGAACTCATGCGGCTGGAGAAGGAGGTACAGGAGGCTGCCCACAAGAGGGAAATGGAGGCAAGGAAGCATGTGGAGAAGGAAAAAGAGAGGAAGCATGTGGAGGAGGAGAAGGAAAAAGAGAGGAAGCATGTGGAGGAGGAGAAGGAAAAAGAGAGGAAGCATGTGGAGGAGGTGGAGAGGATAAAGGCCCAGCAGAATATACCAACAAACCCTAGCAATCCTTCTCCAGGTACCACTTCCCATCCCAGAAAGTTCCCCACCTACAAGGCAGGTGATGATACTGAGGCCTTCTTAGAAAACTTCGAAAGGGCCTGCCTTGGGTACAACATCTCTACTGACCAATACATGGTAGAGCTGAGGCCGCAGCTCAGTGGACCCTTAGCTGAGGTGGCAGCTGAAATGCCTAAAGAACACATGAACAAGTATGAACTGTTTAAATCCAAGGCGAGAGTCAGAATGGGGATAACACCCGAGCAGTCTCGTCGGAGGTTCAGAGCCCTAAGGTGGAAACCAGACATGTCATTTACCCGACATGCCTACCACATTGTGAAACATTGGGATGCCTGGATATCAGGAGCAAGTGTTGAATCTCCAGTAAATTTGCCCTTCCTAATGCAAATGGAACAATTCTTAGAGGGTGTTCCTGAGGAAATAGAAAGATACATCCTAGACGGGAAGCCCAAAACTGTAATCGAGGCAGGAGAGATTGGAGCCAGATGGGTGGAGGTGGCAGAGAAGAAGAAAACTGGTCGCAGTTGGAGTGGAGACCAGAAGGGACCACCCCAGACCACACCCTATTACCGGGGGCCGCCCAAAGCCCCACCTACCTCCCAAAGAACCCTCCAGACCCCTTATCGTCCCACCACCCCGTTCTCCAGCAACCCTCCTCGCCCCAGTGACCCGTCAGCTGGACGATGTTTTAAGTGTAACGAGCTGGGGCATGTAAAGGCCAACTGCCCCAAGAACCCCAACAGATTACAGTTCATTGCACCGGAATCACACCAGAGGTCCACAGGCCCAGATACCTCCCAGATACCCTTGGAGCGGAGGGAAACTGTGAGTGTGGGCGGGAAGAAGGTCACCGCGTGGAGGGACACTGGAGCACAAGTGTCAGCTATCCATGCTTCCTTAGTGGACCCCAATTTAATCAACCCAGAGATCCAAGTGACGATTCAACCCTTCAAGTCCAACTCTTTCAATTTGCCTACAGCCAAGTTGCCTGTCCAGTACAAGGGCTGGTCAGGAATGTGGACTTTTGCAGTCTATGATGATTATCCCATCCCCATGCTGTTGGGGGAAGACTTGGCCAATCATGTGAAGCAGGCCAAGAGGGTGGGAATGGTCACCCGCAGCCAGGCTAAACAAGCCGTGAGGCCTAGCTCTGTTCCGGAAACTTCTATCAGGACCCGGTCAGAGGTGATGGACCTGGACCCCAGGCCAATGTCTGCAACAGCAGTAGTGGATCCAGTCCCAGAGACCCAGACGGAACCAGTCCCAGAACCGGAACCAGCCGAACAACCAACACCAGACCCCGTGTCAGCACTGAATCCAGTACTTGCAACCTCAACAACAGAGGGCCCCACCGAACCTGAACTGGCAGCAGCCGATAACCCGACCCAAGAGGCTCAGCCGGAGCCTGAATCCCAACATAGTGCACCAGCGGAGAGCGGTTCACAGTCAACAGAAACAGCTCCATCCCCTATATCGCTTCCAGAGGGACCAAGCCTAGGTCCACAATCCCATGAGGAACTGATGTCTCCAGCATCAAGGGAACAGTTCCAGACCGAACAGGAAGCAGATGAAAGCCTCCAGAGAGCTTGGACGGCGGCACGGAGCAACCCACCGCCTCTCAGCTCTTCTAATCGATCCAGGTTTGTTATAGAAAGAGGACTTTTATACAAGGAAACTCTTTCTGGTGGACACCAGGAAGACTGGCATCCTCAGAGACAGTTGGTAGTTCCAACTAAATACCGGGCCAAGCTCTTGAGCTTAGCCCATGATCACCCTAGTGGCCATGCTGGGGTGAACAGGACCAAAGACCGTTTGGGGGGGTCATTCCACTGGGAGGGAATGGGCAAGGATGTTTCTACCTATGTCCAGTCTTGTGAGGTGTGCCAAAGAGTGGGAAAACCCCAAGACCAGGTCAAAGCCCCTCTACAACCCCTCCCCATCATTGAAGTTCCATTTCAGCGAGTAGCTGTGGATATTCTGGGTCCTTTTCCGAAAAAGACACCCAGAGGAAAGCAGTACATACTGACTTTCATGGATTTTGCCACCCGACGGCCAGAAGCAGTAGCTCTAAGCAACACCAGGGCTAAAAGTGTGTGCCAGGCACTAGCAGACATTTTTGCCAGGGTAGGTTGGCCCTCCGACATCCTCACAGATGCAGGGACTAATTTCCTGGCAGGAACTATGAAAAACCTTTGGGAAGCTCATGGGGTAAATCACTTGGTTGCCACTCCTTACCACCATCAAACAAATGGCATGGTGGAGAAGTTTAATGGAACTTTGGGGGCCATGATACGTAAATTTGTAAATGAGCACTCCAATGATTGGGACCTAGTGTTGCAGCAGTTGCTCTTTGCCTACAGAGCTGTACCACATCCCAGTTTAGGGTTTTCCCCATTTGAACTTGTATATGGCCGTGAGGTTAAGGGGCCATTGCAGTTGGTGAAGCAGCAATGGGAGGGATTTACACCTTCTCCAGGAACTAACATTCTGGACTTTGTAACCAACCTACAGAACACCCTCCGAACCTCTTTAGCCCTTGCTAGAGAAAACTTACAGGATGCTCAAAAAGAGCAAAAAGCCTGGTATGATAAACATGCCAGAGAGCGTTCCTTCAAAGTAGGAGACCAGGTCATGGTCTTAAAGGCGCTCCAGGCCCATAAAATGGAAGCATCGTGGGAAGGGCCATTCACGGTCCAGGAGCGCCTGGGAGCTGTTAATTACCTCATAGCATTCCCCACCTCCAACCGAAAGCCTAAGGTGTACCATATTAATTCTCTAAAGCCCTTTTATTCCAGAGAATTAAAGGTTTGTCAGTTTACAGCCCAGGGAGGAGACGACGCTGAGTGGCCTGAAGGTGTTTACTACGAAGGGAAATGTGCTGGTGGTGTGGAAGAGGTGAACCTCTCCATGACCCTTGGGCGTATGCAGCGACAGCAGATCCAGGAGCTGTGCACTAGCTACGCGCCAACGTTCTCAGCCACCCCAGGACTGACTGAACGGGCATACCACTCCATTGACACAGGTAATGCTCACCCAATTAGGGTCCAACCTTACCGGGTGTCTCCTCAAGCTAAAACTGCTATAGAACGGGAGATCCAGGATATGTTACAGATGGGGGTAATCCGCCCCTCTGAAAGTGCATGGGCATCTCCAGTGGTTCTAGTTCCCAAACCAGATGGGGAAATACGTTTTTGCGTGGACTACCGTAAGCTAAATGCTGTAACTCGCCCAGACAACTATCCCATGCCACGCACAGATGAACTATTAGAGAAACTGGGACGGGCCCAGTTCATCTCTACCTTGGACTTAACCAAGGGGTACTGGCAGGTACCGCTAGACGAATCTGCCAAGGAAAGGTCAGCCTTCATCACACATCTCGGGCTGTATGAATTTAATGTACTCCCTTTCGGGCTGCG
Source organism: Caretta caretta (assembly GCF_965140235.1). Taxonomy (NCBI): domain Eukaryota; kingdom Metazoa; phylum Chordata; order Testudines; family Cheloniidae; genus Caretta; species Caretta caretta. Next base: position 23,466,653 of record NC_134220.1, on the reverse strand, counting down.
AAATGCACCCGCCACTTTCCAAAGACTTGTAGATGGTCTCCTAGCGGGATTAGGAGAATATGCAGTCGCCTACCTTGACGATGTGGCCATATTTTCAGATTCCTGGGCAGACCACCTGGAACATCTACAAAAAGTCCTTGAGCGCATAAGGGAGGCAGGACTAACTGTTAAGGCTAAGAAGTGTCAAATAGGCCTAAACAGAGTGACTTACCTTGGACACCAGGTGGGTCAAGGAACTATCAGCCCCCTACAGGCCAAAGTGGATGCTATCCAAAAGTGGCCTGTCCCAAAGTCAAAGAAACAGGTTCAATCCTTCTTAGGCTTGGCCGGTTATTACAGACGATTTGTACCGCACTACAGCCAAATCGCTGCCCCACTGACAGACCTAACCAAAAAGAAACAGCCAAATGCTGTTCAGTGGACCGGAAAGTGTCAGAAGGCCTTTAACAAGCTTAAAGCGACACTCATGTCTGACCCTGTACTAAGGGCCCCAGACTTTGACAAACCGTTCCTAGTAACCACAGATGCGTCCGAGCATGGTGTGGGAGCAGTTTTAATGCAGAAAGGACCTGATCAAGAATTCCACCCTGTAGTGTTTCTCAGCAAAAAACTGTCTGAGAGGGAAAGCAACTGGTCAGTCACTGAAAAAGAATGTTACGCCATTGTCTACGCTCTGGAAAAGCTACGCCCATATGTTTGGGGACGGCGTTTCCACCTGCAAACCGACCATGCTGCACTGAAGTGGCTTCACACCGTCAAAGAAACTAACAAAAAACTTCTTCGGTGGAGTTTAGCTCTCCAAGATTTTGATTTCGACATCCAACACATCTCAGGAGCTTCTAACAAAGTGGCTGATGCACTCTCCCGTGAAAGTTTCCCAGAATCAACTGGTTAAAATCGTCCTTGAGATGTGGAAAATATTGTTAGTCTTTATGTACTTGGTAGTATATTTAGAGATGCATGTGTCTTATTAACTCTGTTTTCCTAGAGCTCCAGGAAGAAATCCCAGCCAGAGTTTCACCCTAGCTGAGATTTGGGGGGCGTGTCATAAATATAAAGGGAAGGGTAAACCCCTTTGAAATCCCTCCTGGCCAGGGGAAAGCTCCTCTCACCTGTAAAGGGTTAAGAAGCTAAAGGTAACCTCGCTGACACCTGACCAAAATGACCAATGAGGAGACAAGATACTTTCAAAAGCTGGGAGGAGGGAGACAAACAAAGGGGTTTGAGTCTCTCTGTATGCTGCTCTTGCCAGGGACAGAACAGGAATGGAGTCTTAGAACTTTTAGTAAGTAATCTATCTAGGTATGTGTTAGATTATGATTCCTTTAAATGGCTGAGAAAAGCATTGTGCTGAATAGAATAACTATTTCTGTCTGTGCATCTTTTTTGTAACTTAAGGTTTTGCCTAGAGGGGTTCTCTATGTTTTTGAATCTAATTACCCTGTAAGATATCTACCATCCTGATTTTACAGGGGGGATTTCTTTATTTCTATTTACTTCTATTTTTTATTAAAAGTCTTCTTGTAAAAACTGAATGCTTTTTCATTGTTCTCAGATCCAAGAGTTTGGGTCTGTGGTCACCTATGCAAATTGGTGAGGCTTTTTATCCAACATTTCCCAGGAAAGGGGGGGTGCAAGTGTTGGGAGGATTGTTCATTGTTCTTAAGATCCAAGGGTCTGGGTCTGTAGTCACCTAGGCAAATTGGTGAGGCTTTTTACCAAACCTTGTCCAGGAAGTGGGGTGCAAGGTTTTGGGAAGTATTTTGGGGGGAAAGACGCGTCCAAACAGCTCTTCCCCAGTAACCAGTATTAGTTTGGTGGTGGTAGCGGCCATTCCAAGGATAACGGGTGTAATATTTTGTACCTTGGGGAAGTTTTGACCTAAGCTGGTAAAGATAAGCTTAGGAGGTTTTTCATGCAGGTCCCCACATCTGTACCCTAGAGTTCAGAGTGGGGGAGGAACCTTGACAAGGCCATGTTAATTTTAGGTTTTGTTTTGTTTTTTTAATCAAAATGTAATGTGGAACCTGATTCTTGTCTCACTTGTACTAATCTTCCCACAGGTGTAACTCCATGGATTTTAGAGCAGTTATTCATGACCTGCATTGGTGTGAGAAGAGACCCCAGCCCTCTAAAACTGTTGTTTGCATCCCAAATGAAATTCACAGAATGAGAATGTTATTAAAAAACCAAGTAACAAAAAGGCTACTCTCTCTCTCTCTCTTAAGTCTTAACTGTTACAGTGTAGGGGCCAAGTGCTAGAGAAGGAAAAAAATAAATGCCAATCCTGTCTACCCTCAGTTTGTCATATTTCCCATCAAAACTAGCCCCCTAAATCCCATGCAAAAATATTGCACCTTGTATGAATAAATCAGGTTATACAAAATATGCAAATATGCAAAATAGAAAGTTTACAGATGTTCTATGGAAAAGCCAGCCTCATGCTGCTGTCCTTTTAAAATGGCTATGGTGCAGTTGGTCAGAATAAGTGTTTATCAAAAGGAAAAAAATATTTTTATGTGGCAAAATGTTTCAGGCTAAATTATTTAGTGAAGGGTTATTACTTCTACTGAATGACATAAAGGGCCATGCAATACTGCTAAGGTTGAAGCAATTTTGCTGAGGTACCTGTAGCAGCAGTGTTAAATATCTCCCTCTAGACAGCACTAAGAACGCCAGGCTTCTCTAAGAAGCAATGGGCCACGGTGTAGGTGGTAGCTTTGTACATTTCAAGAGCTTGCATTTTAAATCATTATTACTTCTATGCCATTAGCGGCCAGAGTCCCCAGTCAGAATCAGGCTTTCCACATTTGGAAGGGACTTGTCTACATTGGTAGATACACCTGTGGAAAGCCTTGTTTATAAATCACTGCACTTCCCTTTAGTTCACATACTGCCAAGCATGTCTTTGGTACTTTTCACCACTGTCGCTTTGGAGGAGGGGAGGTATTTTACAGCTCTAGTGGACAAGGAGGATCTGCTGGGAATGTGTTTCTTTCTAGCAGCTTTGTACACAAATTCCCTGACATTCCTGGCATCTATAGAGGGAAATGGCTCTTCATGCAGTGTGTGTGGGCTTTGGCCACCTCTCCATTTAACACAAGGAATGTAGGATGCTTTTGGCTATGTTTGTTAAAAAAAAATATTGAGATGCCTTTTTAGTGGTAGGCTGCACCATCTGAATGGGTAGCTTGCCTTCAACACCTGCCTCTCTTGTGAAGAGCTGCCTTTGGATTGGAGTAGGTGAGACTGCCAAGATTGTGCCACTCATTGAGGGGTTCTGTACTTAAACGCAGCCCTGATATAAATTGGTGCAACTCCACTGGTGTCCGTGGAAATCATGCTTCAAGCAGGACTTCAGCGGGATTGTACCTGGTGACACATGGCCTGGTTCTTTGCCTCCCATCTCCCACTCCAAGCCATCTCACTTCCTGTTGCTCCTTTACAGCACAAAGCTTTATTGCATGATGCACAGATGTTCCTCTCATGTCATCGCATGTGTTTTCCCAACTGCCTCGCAAAAACACATTTTCTTGTGCATATCACTTCCTTGTCCAGCAGCACTGTTACTTTCTGCTTAAACAGCAGGCGGAATTGCTACCGTTGGGGTTTGACATAGTTTAAAATCCCACACAAAATCATGCCAGTTTTCTCTTCAGGCTGTTTGGCAACTGGGCACATCTAGGGTTGAGCTCTTCCAGCACTACTTGTTCTTGGTCAGTCCCTCTCCTTTCTCCTCCTTCGCATCTCTGTGGGAATGCATGAACTTTACTTTCCTCTGATCCTCTGCATCTTCTAATCAATTCTACCTCATCGCAGTTGCCAGCAGACTTGCTTCATAACACCTTTCCAGCACAGCCCACATAGAACTGAGACATCTGGCAATTTGTCCTCTCTCTCTCCTGACTACTATTATGCTCAAAGGAGGAAAACCTACTCGTAAAAATGACAGCCTGAGAAGCCCCTCCATCTGCATGCCCTTGTAAATGGTGGCTGTTTACTGCTAGTCACAGCAATTCATTGTTACTCCCCCCGCTCCACAAATTCTCACACTCATGAAGTTAGTGTCATCTTTCATGACACTCCTCATGCCATGCTTTTGTGCTAATAACCTCACCCTCCTCTGCTAAACTCCTATCACCATCCAAGCCTCACTGCTTTAAAAAAATAAGTTTTTTTTTTACCTCAGCGTAACTAAGGCACATGAACTACCCTGAGGTAAAAACACAGTGAAGAAAGATATTTTGGTTTTACTATGTGGTAAACTAGGCGAGATTAATCCTAGGTGGAGATATAGCGCTGACTTCAGCAAGATTACCTCATGGTAAAACTAAAGTCCCCATCTTCCCTGTGTGTAGATGAAGAACTAGAATATATATTATAAGGACCAAGTTATAAGTGGAAGAAGAATGGGCTATATTTCATCATTTGTATGATTTCATAATTCAAATACATAATGAACCCAGTATAAATTGTCATACTTTAATACATTTCTAAATACTGTATAGAGAGTTAATGATTAATAGATGTTATAAACCTGTTACAGACACGAGAAGCACGTGTTCTACATGGTTATAAGCATGTCAGCAGGTCCTGTAGCAACCTTTTGACCTATCAGTCTCTAACAACCAATTGACTAACATCTGTTATTTATTAGCCCTCTAAAACTATTTAACAATATACCCTTAATATAAAAATGTGACCATGTTGTTTTTAAAGAAATTGCCAGCAACTAAGGAAGTCAGTGGTAAGTTTTGTCAGGCTTTACTTGTCCCAATGCGTCATGACACGCTATTACATAGGAGAATGCTGTAAAACCAATCAGATGAAGCAATAATTGCAGAGTGAAAAAAATCTTGGGTGAAAACCTGGTTCCACTGAAGTCAGTGGGAGTTTTGCCATTTACTTCAATGGAGCCAGGATTTCCTACCCCCTTAACTTCTGAACTATCCCATGCTAGGCTGGTTGGTTTTATCATAGGTAGAGATAGGTATCAGGCAAAATATTCATGACCTGAACGACTGGAAATGTGAGCATGTTTCCACTTCGTTGTGAATTGAATATCTGTCCTATTTTCAAGAGATTTTACAATTTTTTTGCACTATAATTAGGGCATTTTAGAATGAATTGTTTCAATTTGGAAGCTGTGATTCTGCATCTCTTCATTGCAAAGACGACTATTTTTGCATAATTTTCACAGGATTCCCCAACATTTGGAAGAGTTGGTGCAGTCATATATATTGGCAAAATGAAATTTTAGAACCGTAAGGTCCCTCTGAGGCCACCTTATTCATAACTGGCCTCTCATCTGGAGTACCTCCATTGCGGGGTGCACACCTGAAGGCACTGAAACACAGAGGCATTCAAGCCATGTCTGGAACTATGGCTGTTGATGCTTTTATTTGTTACCTTAAGTCTACTCCAGAGATGCAGCCATTCAAGAGTCGTGGGCTTGTCATCTGGAATTTTAGTGAACAAAGCCTAGGAAACAAACGAGTCATTAAAGTGGTGCTGCATACGTGAAAATGGGCTGCATGAGCACATCAGAGGAAGCAGCTTCTTTTGATTTAGGGTGTTAATGGACTAAACTTGTCCCTATCAAAGACTTTCTATTTAGTTTACAAGATTTGGTTTCCATCACAGTACTGAAAGACATCAATAACAAAATAACATACTTAAAACCAAGAGAAAACTGAAGTCTGATGTTCATGACTGGAAAATATTGTTTCTCCAGCTTTTTTTTTTTTTATTTGCCATCTCTTGCTTTTGGATTTGCATAGAATTATGCAACAAGACATGACAAGAGAGCAGTAATGGGCCATTAGCAACCTGAGAAGTGCATTAACGGGTCATTAATGCATGTCCTGCAGTATCCTATTGTTAGGATTTGATAGATCATTCTATATTTAAAGAGGTGGAAAATTATAAATGGAAGTTTAACTCCAGTTTTTCTACTCTTCCACTGAAAAGATCTTTATTCTTTGGACAAAATAAACCACAGGAAAAATGGAAGGAAAAGTCAGGGAAGAGTAATAAGAACAGATTTCTATTGTTCTCAACATTCAGCCATGGGTCTAGTTCTCCCAGATGACACAGACACACACCACTAGCAAGAGAAATGGGTCAATTAAGTCATCATCTCAGTTATCAGAGACTCAGAGAATAAAATATCAGAGCCTCCACGGGGTTGTTTTGAGATACCCAACCGAATGGCCTACCATCTCGATTAAGCAGGCTGCCCAGATCTCATGAAGTGCTGAGCACTTTCGACTCCCATTGACACATTGAGAGTCAAGGATGCTGAGCGTCTCATGTGACTGGGCATCAGTGGAAGGAAAAAAACAACCTGAAGAGACTTCACATGAAATAAAATACATTGCACTGATGAAACTTGCAAGCAGACACAGGGGGCGAGGACGTGAAGGAGGAACACAGTCCTAATGCCTCTGGAGTGCTGTATGCCACTGAGGGCACACAGAGAGGGCTCTTCATATGTCACCCCAAATTCAGGAACTGGCTGTGCCGTGTGGAAGAGCAGACACACTGCTAGCATGCTCTGTCATGGGTGGGTGCAGTGTAGTAATGGCTAGACAAGGAACCCAGGGCCTCCCACTACACTGGGATCTAGTCAGAGGTTGGCACCACCAAGTTGCGCGACGGACGCTTGACAGTTCACCCTTCTTTCAGGGCCAGGACTCACAGGGCTGCCCCCTGGAGGCCACCCCAACAAAATCCCAAACTAAAACTACAAATCCACTTCTGCCCCTCTCGGGCTTGACCTGGCATCCCTCTTTCTTCTTCACTTGACCACATCCTCCCAGTAAGTCCAGATCATGCCCCATTATCAGGGTTCTTCACCGGTGCTTGCTCCATCCTGGGGGCTGCTCTCTAGCTCTCCAATGTCTAGTCCCACAGAGCAACCCTCAGAAATGTATTTTGTTAGCATGTGGAACCAGTGCTTAACAAAGGCAAATGTCCACACTAGGAATGCAGTTATAATATAAAATAGTTGAAAATAAAAAAGATACTCTTCTTCTGCCTTACTTATCTGAAATCCTTGGAATAAAACCAAATTTTATTCAGGAATAATAAAGTCTCCTGATTGACAAAATCATAGCCCCAAGAACTTCAGTCTCTGAATTTGAGGAATGGGATCAACAACTAGTTCTCTAACTACAAAATTAGTCCAGTGGGGGTGTGGACTGAGAGTCCTGGAAAAGGGGATTTTCCGCAGGCTACCTGTGAGATTTCTGTGCTGGCACTGGGATCTGTGTGTGTAAATAAAGCAAATTATACTTAGAATAGACTGTAGATCCCTGATTTCCCCTCCACCATGAACAAGGACACCATTTCAGATTTTGGTGGGAGGGGGGGAGCAACTCCTGGCAGGTGAGGAGAGGCAGGAGAAAATGGGGTTGGGGGTCGCTTCCAGCCACGGTACAAAACTTGGGGGGGAGGGAGGTGCCCCCATCCCTAAATGTCACCCCTGACCAGGAAGCAAATCTGCAAGGCCCTGGATACCTTCCACCCTTGATGCAGGAGAAAGCGGCAATGATATTATATTTGGCTCTTTCTCTGCAGCCATTTGGAACTTCAGTTCTTACTAAGTAAGAGTAAATAACTTTGGAAGTCATGGGTAAAACTCCTTTGAAAGCCAGAATTGTATTGGTGACAGAAAAATCCAGGCTTTTACCCCAACATATGCATATAATTGATAGGAATTAGAGATTAAGACCACCTCCTTGATCATCAAATCTGTCTGTTAAGGGGAGATATGATCCACAAAGAGAAGACTCTGATATTAATTAACACCACATTTGACCTGGGTCAAAGAGGCCCTGAAGAAGGTTACAGTTATAGGGGCCAATCTTGCTCCCACTGAAGTCAATGGCAGCGTGCCTAGCCCTGCATTTTTAAACATGTGTGCTTTTATCTATGTACAAGAGGCCCAATATGCACACACAGCCTATGAATGTGCAAGTCTTACAGTTGCGTGCACACAGCCTCGGCGCATGCAACAGTGCTCAGGCATTTCTACTTGCACACTTAGTTCACCGACGCCTGCATTTTTGAGTGAGCGCCTCGGGGGAGGCCCTTCTTCTTTTCCAATGCTCTTTATTAGCTATGGCTTGGAGAAACTCGGTGTTTAAGTGATGTCAGAAGGAAGAAAATGCCATGCTTGCTTATTCCTTGAGCATTAGCACATGTGCTGCTCACAGACACGCAGTGGGTCAGACTCGCTAAATGCTCGCAGGGGCCATTCTTGAATAGGAATCTTGCTTGGGACCGACAGCTGACAGTTATATCGTGAAGGCGCCACTCCTACTGACCAACACATGAGTGAAGGGCACTCAGTACTTTACAGGATCAGGCCCTAAAGCCCTGATCCCCAACACTCACTGAAGACTTTGGATCAGGCCCTAGCTCCCCTCCTCCACCCCCGCCCCCTGATTCAGGAAAGCACTTAAGTACATGCTTAAGTCCTACCAACATCAGCAGGAATTAAGTTCATGCCTAAGTGCTTTCTTGACATGGGATGCCTTCCTCCTGTATGACTGCATTTGACAGAGGCAGCCAGATTCCAATGCAAGTTCAACTAAGGTCTTATAAACCTCTGTTCTGAATGCCCATATTAAATTTAATAGACCAAAATGAAATATGTCACCCTATTCCACTCCAGCTGGAAGGCACCGTTATTGAGGCTGTGCCAAACAACTGTTTGTGATTTTCTTAATTATCAGTCACAGCACAATATATTTTAATATTCTAACTCTCCCATCAGTCTCGGTGCAAGGATCTGTTATTGGCTTTTTAAAAAGAGAGCACCGAGAATGTAAGAGGAGAGGCAGGTCAGTTATGCAGCTTCCAGATTTTTAATAGAGAGCGGTGATTGAATTAATCACCCTGGGGATTTCTCTTTGTGTGAACTGAAGGAAACAGGTATGGGAATAATTCCACATCACTAATAGAATGTTAATTTCAGAGAAACTCCTCTGCTGAGTGTTTTGAAAGGACAAAATTTTAATTCCAATTTCCAGAGGTGCCAGATATGCTTACACCAATTGTCTTTTGTAGAGTTGCTACAGTACACACTCTGCAATGGCAGACGACAATATGTATGACAAGGAATCCAAGATAAATAACAAACAATCCAAGATCGGCAGCTCTAATTACATGTAACTCTTTTCTCTGAAGGGGTTATTTTGCTACAGTGGCTTTTAAAACTATAAAACAACTTTTTTTTTTAATATATCTTCATTAAAATAATGGAGCATTTGTGCGTGTGCGTACGCACCTACCAAAACCTTGTTATGTATTGAGTTAAATTTTGTAATTTTATTTTGGCTGTTCCTCTAATTAAGTGTACCTGGAAATGGAAGTAAAACCTCATTTGTTTATATTAACTGCACTCTGACCAGTGAATTAAAAATCAATTATAGCTGTTTAAGAGCCATGTTTAATTTTGATTTAAATGATGAAAGTGGTTGTAAAAGAAAAGAAGAATTAAATATTAAAAAGATGAATTAGGGGGTAAGCACAAAGCAATGAGCAAAGATCAAAGTCAGTTACAAATTTATTCCTTTTCTGGTAACTCAAAATAGCAACAGAACAAATCTTACCTAAGCTCTCTCACCAGGCTTGGCTGTTTGTACTTTCCCCTGCAGGATGTTTTCTGACCCAGGCCCTAGTTCCCACTGTCTCAGGAGGGACTCCAGTTCTTCTACCCTGGTTACAGTGGATAAGATCCACTGCCCCACAAGAACAGGCATAGTTACCCTGCCTAGAGATGCAGGTTTCTAGCATCATCATTACAGCAGCACCTAGAGTCCCAACTAGGATCTGGGCCTCATTCTGTTGGGTGCTGTACAGGCATGTAGGAAGATCTGAACACTGGTCCAAAGTTCTAGCATCTCAGGGTGGCTCAAAGGAGTCCTAAACTGCCACGGAGAGTCAATGCACTTCTAGGCACCCACTTGTGGCCGGGCATGGCATAACAGCTCCGTCACAGGGCTAGCACCCCCTGCTAACCAGTGCTGGGGCTCAATAGTCTGAGCCCCCAGATCTCATCAGAATGCTATTTCTGAATTAATGTTGATGCAAAGAATTCTTGTGGACAACCCTCCCCGGCTTCTGCTCGAGCAGCCAACGGCAGCATGAATCCTGAAGAAGTGACACTGCGAAGGACCAGCAAAGTTGTATGAGTATCCAGCTATCCCCAAGTTTAAGAGACCAAACCTCCTGCCTCTTCCATAAAGGAAGGGGAAGCCACACCCACTTGTAGGATTTGCTGCCTTCTGTGGATTTTCCTCACAGGGAAAAACATGACTCTAAATTTTCAGATTAAGAGCTTTTTTTTTCTTTTTTTTTAAAACTTAAGTTTCCTTTGTGGATTGGTCCCCTCAAAATTGTTTCCTAGGCATTCTAAGAGATATGGTCTTGTCTGTCTTGCTCATTCAGCAAAGTCCTTCTGCACATACTTAAACTTTAAATGTGTGCTTAAAAGCTTTGCTGAATTGAGGTCTAAAGCTCCCTCCAACTCTTCATTCCTTTCAAATCCAACAATCCCACTGAAATGACTGGAAAAGTTTGGCTGTATTTAGAGCTCGACAATAATAAATCATGAGGAAACATAGCATACAAGGGTGAGAAAATCCCTAATCCAGCGGTCACAAACCCGAGGATGTAAAGGATATGGGATAAAACCTAGAGTGCTAGCCCCTAGCTGTATATGGTGCTCAGCACTCCCTCAGCACCCCCAACATCTGCTGAATTCAGAGAGAGTTGAGGGAGTTCAGTACCTCACAGAATCTGCCCTCAAGGCAACAAGCCCTGCCGCTTTTCCATAGCTTCCCATGTGAATTTGGGAATGGCAAAGCCTGCTCACTTGGCATGGGTGTATCTGATCGCACACTGATCTGCATGTACTGTGACTGACAGTGATTATCAGTGACACTAAACTTAGAAAAGTGAAGAGCAGCACTGAGTATGCATAATATCAGTTGTAAATGAACATAGGTAGTTGTATGATTTTTGATTTTGGATATGGTTGAGCAGTGGAATGTGCAATATGTATGCATTGTTTGGGGACAGGGGGAAATGGGTATATGGGAATTTTCTCTCTCTCCGTGAGATGGATGAGGAGAAGGTTTTTCTATATGAGGCCTAAAAATATCAGCGGTTGGCTTGTGTGAATAAAGAATTAAGAACTGAGTAAGAATGTCAGGATTTGATTCTTTGGAAATAATGGGCTAGTCTGTGCCAATTCTTTGGAAACAGGGGGCTGGATTCACCTATACAGACCAATTGGCCAGTTAGGCCACATTTATAGCTGCTTTGTGTCATTGGAATAGTCCAAAGCAACCAGAGCATACCAGCAAATCTGCTCCTCTGTTTACCACTGCATCTTTTCAGATACTGGGATAGTCAGGCTTGGGCTTGCCCAAAACTACAGGCCACAATTGAGTTTGGAGGGACCAAAAAAAAAAAAAAAATAGAGAGAGAGAGAGAGAATAGGGATGGGAGTGAAGGCCATAGGGCTAAAACAAGTGATCCGTAGGGGAACGCTGAGCAGACCCCAACTGCTCCTCAATGGAGTTCAAGGAGCCAGTGGACCGCACCCAGAAGAACTCTATCCAGAGATGTGAAGCAACAAGGGACCCAAACCAGGCCCCACTATTTATCACTGTGGGGGGCAGTACATGAAGATGAGCTTTGCTCAAGGACCTTTTCTCAGATGCCTTTAGCAAGAAGAACAACAGTGTCTTCATGATAATATGATTATATTTTGGCCTGATGGAACATTAACCAATGCCGCAAGTTAGGTTGGTTAACTAGTAGATACAAAAGAAATGCATCGGATTTCAAAAATAGTTTAAAGACAATTATATTATAAAATAAGCAAGGGGAGACCATCGCCAATTATTTGTTTTTCAGCATTTTAAGTGTATGAAGAGTCTTCTCTTCTTATGTTATTGCTGCTTCATAGGATATGTCTATACTGTGGAAAAAAACGCAGGTTAGATAATATGGGTTAGAACAGCAGTAAAGACATGGTTCATCTGCTTTTAACTCAAGTTAGCAGCTAGAGGTAAAGCCATATGGGATCCTGAGGTTGAATGAGCTTCTAATTAAAAGACAAGTACTTGTGTCTTCATTGTTATTTGAACCTGGGATAGCTAAAATTAGTTAAGAACATCTTTTGCAGTGCAGACATACCCATAGGCTTTGAAAGTAGCAAGGGACAAGCTGCTGTGAAGCAAGTCTTAACTTGACTGACTTCTGACATTAAGATTAGCATAGTCATTTTTAGGCTGAAAGGCCTGCCCATGTTTGAGGAAATGCTGGAGAAATTTGATTTCTTCTACCTGACGAGTGGACAGCAATTGATCATCAAGCTGTGATGTTGGGTTCTTCATGATTGGGCAGCACCAAGAAATTCTTCGAGGTAGGCCTGGTCGACTAGATTATAGAATGACTTGGTTACCTCAACCTCATGCCTTCCACCCACACAGATAAAGTCACAATGGCCCTGGTCCCAAACCAGTAAAATCATTGGGTGCTTTGCAACTGACTTCAACAGGTGCAGGCAAAACCTCCCCCAACCATCCACCATAGAACAATAGGTAGCCATTGGAAGTCATTAGAAACTTGTTCTTATCAAAAGTATTTGAAAGAAAAAATGCATATTCCCTGGCACAGCCCACCAATTTTGATTTTAAAATCAGTCTTGTCTTATTGGTCCTACAGAATCTGATTGTGCCTATCAAATGTTCTCTATGGGCTACACGTCACAGCCCTTATTAAGCCCGATAAGGGAGTAAGGAAACCACTGCCCCTGAGCCCCCCTGTGCAGATTGTGACCACTGCCTTTGGGGAACTGCTCGCCCAATACTCCCTTCCCTGCAAGTGAGTGAGCAGAGAGTGGTGAGGAGTGGGAAGAGCCCTCCTTCCCACAATCACCAGCTAGACTATCCACCACTCCCTCCTGAGAAGGAAGCAGGAGCAGGGGAGTCACAATTTGGTCTTTAATCTGCTCCTAGGGCTGGCATGTAAACTTCCAAATTTGCCCTGAGAAGGGGGCAATGAATGGCTGCATGGCACTCACATTTTCATCTAGACAGAATTTTATAATCCCATGCACGTTTCATTTACCGTAAACGACCACTCTTGTTTTCTTGATTAAAATGAATTCAGCTCTTATGTAATAAAAATGGATGTATGCTTGATACATACAGCAGCTGTTCAAAGAGGAGCAAAGGTGAAAAAAGTGAAGCACTTTCACTGCATTAGTAATGCACCATCAGCTTTATTTTTACTTTTATTAAAGTAACTGACAGTCAATTGGGGCACACATATACACTGTCTGCAAAATTATGTAGCCCTAATAAGCAGGTGTATCTATCGTAACAAAGAATATACCAAGTATAGGGGGAAGGGGCTAATAGATTAGGAAAGGCTAAGTTAGTCAGCTGTCTTATAATGGTAGGACATAACTAGAGCTGAATGAATAAATGGATCTCTCAGTTTGGGGACCTAACCAAAAAAATCTGGAGAGGGGAAGAAAAAAAAAAAAAAGAGTTGATTCAGGTCAAATCAAAACGGAACTTGGTTCTTCTGAATGAATCTCCCTCCCCCCCGCCCCGGCCCAGTTTCTAGTCAAGTGAAACATTTTATTCTACCCAAAATGATTTTGGGGCAGGGGGTGGGGCGTGCTGTTCTCTTTTGGGAGTTAGCTATTTTTTAAAAAGATATAAAAGTTTCAAAATGAAATACTGTTGTGTTTCAAAATGTCAAAATATTTCATGTGGCAGTTATCAGAACAAAATGTTTTGACATTTCCAGCACAAAAGCAAAAACAAAAAAACCCCGGACTTTTTCAGCCAAACCTATTTGCCAAATTTGACCCAAGTGTTGGTGCCCCCTCACCCCCACAAAATGCATTTTTAGTGTATTTACTATTCTAAAAAAATACTTCACCCAGCACTAGAAATAACCACTCTGTATTAAGATCAGCTTGAGCATAACAAATTATTGCAAGTCTTTATGAAAACCGATACAATTTTATGGAAAAAGAGCCAAAGTGATCACATTTTCAAAATAAAAAACTGGGATTCTTTCACAGTGACGTTTCAGGGTTGGCAAATAAAAGATGGAGGTGACATGTATTTAACTCATGTGTGCTGGTGTCACCACTGTCTACAAATAGTTACACAGACACTTTCACTGGGAAAAATCTTCCAGTCATTCAGTGTTCTGAATGTATTATGAAATGCTGAACAAGCTATTAACATCCACTTTGTAGACACTCTCTAAGGCCTGGTCTACACTGGGGGGGGGATTGATCTCAGATACGTAACTTCAGCTACGAGAATAGCATAGCTGAAGTCGACGTATCTTAGATCGACATAGAATCACTTACTTCGCGTCCTCGCGGCGCGGGATCAATGGCCGCCGCTCCCTTGTCAACTCCGCTTCCACCTCTCGCCCTGGTGGAGTTCCGGAGTCGACAGCAGAGCAACTGGGGATCAATTTATCACATCTACACTAGACGCAATAAATCGATCCCTGATAGATTGATCACTACCCGCCAATCCGGCGGGTAGTGTAGACGTGGCCTAAGGTGCTCTCTTTCCCAATTATTCAACTTCTCTTCACTCCGGTCACTGACCATCCCACTGAACACTTGTTCCACTGGACTGTGTAAGCAAATTCTATTTTGCAGTATTTACAAGGAACATGAAAAAAACATTTTTTTTTTTGGTAGTCATAAAGAACCCACAAGAATGAAATCCTGGTCCCAAATGTTGATTCAGGACACCTGATATGTCCAATTCTTGATTTCATGAAAGAAGTTCTGAGGACCCCTTGTGAAAAAAACAGGTCTGTCTCAGCAAAATCAGGATATAAGGAAACCTTATTACTAACAGTTGTAGAAATGGAGCCTCGGGCATTTCAGCCTGTGGAAAATTAGGCCATGTCTATATGTACGCTGGTGAAGATGCTGTATGGAGAGAGCTGTCCCACTGGCATAATAAAACCACCTCCATAAGCTGAAGAAGCTATGTCAGCAGGAGTCTCCCTCCGACATAGCGCTGTGCACACAAGCACTTATGTTGGTGTACCTTATGTTGCTCGGGGAGTGTTTTTTTCACACCTCTGAGCGACATAAGTTATGCCAACATAGGCAGTAGTGTAGACATAGCCTTAGAGATGACTCTGATATGAAATGCAAGGAAGAGGCAGAAGATGTTTACCTATTTGTCCTACTAATTACCTGCTAAGAGTTTAAGTGTTCCATATGCTTTAAATAGGGCAGGATTAAGGCAATCCGAGGCCCTAGGCACATCCTAAATAATAGCCTCCCTAGGCCAATGCTCCTGCATCATGGCCAGCCCCCATGCTGTGGCCATGGGCATTCACATGGTGACTCTTTCTCTCCTTGGGTAACTTGGCAGTGGCAGGATTCATTCATGCAGGGAACCCTTTCCTGTGAGATATGTCACCGCTGGGGTTGGCTCTCAGGAAGCATTCAGCATCTTACAGTATCAAGCCCCAATTACTACAGCTGGTTGGGAAATTTTTGGCAAAATGTTTTTCAATTAAAAAAACATGCTGATTTGTCCAAACCAAAACTTTTCATGGGAAAGGGTCAGATTCAAATTTATCAACTTGAAGAGGTTTTGAAAAAAAGAGTATCTGTATTGTCAACATGGGACATTCTGACACATTTGAGTGAAAAAATTCAATTTTCTGGACTGAAGCTACTTTTTGTTTCAAAGTTTAAACAAAAAAAAAAAATTGTCAAAATCAAAATGAAACATTTTGAAGCCAAGATGTTTTGACGGACCTGAACTGAAGGGTTTTGTTTAGTAAGAAAAGACCTAACAAGCCAACAACTGAAGTTAGTTTCACCAATCTCTTTCTCAAAGGCTAAGCTTGCAAGTAACAAGCATGTCTTGTCTACACTACAAGAGTCTAAGGCCTTGTCTACACTACAAGAGAAATTCAATCTAAGCTACCCAATTTGAGTTACGTGAATAACTTCAAATGAATACTTACTGCACTGTCCACACTACGCAATGTCGATGAGAGATGCTCTCCCATCGACGCCCCATACTCTTCTCCATCTGGTGGAGTACAGGAGTCGATGGGAGAGTGATCGGCAGTCGATTTAGCGGGTCTTCACTAGCCCTGCTAAAATAGACTGCCGATACGTTGATTGCCGCTCATCGATCCCCCGGTAAGTGTAGACAAGCCCTCAGTTACCTACAAACTGTGGGAATTTGAGGGTAGTTTAATTTAAGGGTTACCATCAGCTACCATTTGTGCTTGAAGATTTTAAGAACGCAATCCTGGCATGTATTGTAATGAAAAAGGAGAGACGCATACACTAGAGAGACAAGAAAAACAAGAGCCATTCTAACAAGTTTCAGTCTATTAGATTTCATTATAATGGAGATTCAGTGTAATAAGGCAGGTCATAAACATGGCTATGTGATTTGACTATTAGGAGAGGAAAGGCACAAACTGCACTAGACATCAACTGCACATAGTACAGCATTTACCAAGGAATCCAGAGTCTCAGACTAGATGTATGTAACCCAGTAGGTCCTGGAATTGGCTGTAAGCATCAAGGCTGCAAAGAGTTATTGGAAAATTACAACCAACATAGACACTTTGTTTTCTTAATCCTGACATTCCAACTTTGTGTTCTCCAAGTCACTTGGCCCTTCAAAGCAGAAGAGGTAATTGAATTTCAATCATGTCATGGCCTGATTCAAAATAACCCATAATGACACTCATTTCAATAGTGTAGTGTGCTGATTTTTATTCTTGGCATAGTGTCTGTTCCTTGCAGTAGCAATTTCCATATGCTCCTTGCCCTGAATTTCAAAGAATAAGTTTTATCTAATGGAGCTGAACACTGAGATTTCCCCCCCCCCTCCCATGACTTGTGGGTACAATTTGAGATAAAGTAGCATGCAAAACCAAGCACATATTATACTACGCAATGATAAACAGGACTTGCAGTTTACTTAATTATAACATTTTCTCTATCCTCAGAGACACCCCATGTCTTTTGTTATAACATGAAGGCTCAGTTTTATTCCAAAGATGGTGCATTTTTATTAGCGAGAAGTCAAAATTTTTAGCCAAAACTCCTCTCCCCGGTCCCCCATCAAAAAATGCAGAAATTCAGCAACACCGAAATGTTTCATAAATTCACAAAAGTTTTGAATTGTTAGTGTCAAAAAAGTAAAGAATTAAAAAAAAAGTCAAATATTTTGATTTGACATTTGCTGAAACAAAGTGTTGTGGTTCAAGATGACTTTGCTTTGAACCTTCCTTCAATTTTATTTAAAAAAATAAAGTTAACCCCCCTCCCTCAAAATCTAAACTAAATATTTTATTTTGGGTCAAACCAAATGTTTGGTACAACCCAAAAACAATTTTTTTTGTATTTTCTGGAGTTGCCAGCAAACTGAAAAAAATAAAACAGTTAACGACTCAGCTCTAATGTTTATCACCAGATTAGCTCAAGATTGTTCAAATTCTGCAAATAGAGTTTGGCCACACAATGTACATTAATTGAGAGACTTACTACACAAGTTGCCTTATAGTTTTCCTTCCTCTAACCTCTGTCAACATGTCAGTCCTTGCATTATGAGCACCCCAGAGCAGAGACCATTCTCCCAGTGTGTTTGGAAAGTGCCTAGCACATAGTGGATGTTAGTGTAAATACAAAACATCTTGCTAGATTTACAGCCCGTATGCATCTGTGGGATTAGTGCTTGACCCATAGAGTTTAGTGGCTAAGGAACTTGACTTGGACAGGAGACCTCAGTTCAATTCCTGTCCCTGCAATTGGCCTGCTGGGTGTCGTTGGGTAAGTCACTTCATCTCTCCGTGACTCAGTTTCTCCATCCATGAAGTGGGGATAATACTGCCCTTTGTGAAGTCCTTTGAGCTTTAAAGATGAAGAGCACTGTATAAAAATGAGGTATTATTATGTATAATGGCTTTCACGTATCAAAGATGAATGTGAGAAATTTTAAGCATATGTATGAATACGGGGCAGTGAGACAGTTCAGTTGTCAATAGAATCTTCTATTTGTAAGTCCCTGGTTCAAAACCAAACCTGGTCAAAAGTGCCTAAAACTTGTCACTAGCTAGCTGTTCAATGGACTGTGGAGAAAGAGCTGGAGTAGAATGAGCAGAGCTATCCAAGATTGAAATGACAAGGAGATTGAACCTGAAGCTTGCATTGACACTGCCAGGCTCTACCTGTTCTGTGGACAGAGGACTTCACGCTCCAGGGTTGTCAAGCCAGCATTTTTCATCAGCACTAAATTTTATTTAAATGTATTATTTACGTATTTTACACATACATGGACAGGAC
Organism: Caretta caretta; assembly: GCF_965140235.1. Lineage (NCBI taxonomy): Eukaryota > Metazoa > Chordata > Testudines > Cheloniidae > Caretta > Caretta caretta. The sequence continues at coordinate 23,448,253 of NC_134220.1, read as the reverse complement.
ACTGGACTGAGACTCCAGCTAACTTGGGTTCTGTTTCTGGCTCTGACAATGACCTGCTGTGTGACCTCAGGCAAGTCAACTCACCTCTGTGCTTCAGTTTCCCCATCTGTAAAATGAGGGCAATGATACTTCTCTTCCTGTTCGAGTACTTTGAGATATCCTGATAAAAAATTCTATACAAGACAAATGTCATCTTCCGTAGGTAGATATCTTGTACAACCACACATCCCCGCACACCCTGTTTCAACTGTGGATCAATATTCAAATAATGGGGATATTTTACATATTATGTCAATGCTGCAGCACCTGGGATTATAAGTGCAACTTCTAACATACAATAAGAAATTCCTGCTTTAACACATTACACAGTATTGGTGTTAATAGAGAGGAAAGGCACTGTATAGCTGGCCCAATGCAGAAATACTTTAAGAATACACTCCACAACATTACTTTGGACAACACTATTAAAGAGGCTGTATATGGCCTGATCTTAGGGGGGAGAGAGAGAGAGAGAGAGAGATGAGATGAGATCTATGATGCACCTTGGGGTGTACCCAATAGGAACCATTAACTCACTGTGACCCTAAAGAAGTTCCTTGCCTTCCCTTTGTCTCAGTCAAGCCAGATGGAATATGTAGTAAGCAGCAAGACTTCGCTGTAAAGACAGTATTCTTGGAAGTTAACCCACTGGGGGTGTATCTTTATTTTCTTATACGAGGTAAGATGACTCTCATGCAATTCACTAGTGCAATGGATAACTTAACCAGTAAAAATAGAGGTGTGGGTACTTTCCAGGACCAGAATGGGGCAAAGCAGCCAAAGGGCATGCATGAATCTAACCCAAAATTTCTATTTTGCTGGTAAAAAACTCTGCAGAGTGATTACCTTTACTGTACACATTGGCATTACTGGAACACATTATTACTGCCATATAAGTATTAATCTGGGTGCCTCTGAAAATCCTCCCCCGCATCCAGTAACGTATATTATTTCAGGCCATGGAATAACATAATTCAGCCTACTCTTCTCTAAGTTCCTCTTCCACTGGCAATTCTTTTAAGGTTGGAAATCCTTGTCCCCATGGTATACTCAGGATCTGGTTTATGGGTAGCACAAGAAAGGCTAAAGCCTTCTGAAAAGATCGTTCAGCCGTCAGTTAGACTAAGATAAAAACAACGTACATGTTAATCAGTTCCATAAGGTGCTTAAGTCTTAGGGTCTCTGATTGTCAAGAAGAAATGCAAGATACAAATTGGTACTGGGCATCTTTTGGGATGCATGTGCCAAAGCAGATTCTTATGCTTGCCTATATTTTTGAAAGCCTTACGCCTGTCTTATTAAACACGGAGGTTGATTATAATATTCTTTTTTGTTCGTTCACTTAAAGGCAAGTGTTTGAAGTTCTTTAGATTACTGGTGATGACTAGTGAGTTGCCAGTCCCCTTACTTCCCTTTTACATATTGTTTTCTGAAAACAAAACAAAAAAAACCCTGCTTTCTTTAACCAGTTTAAAATTTGTTGGCCCAGGAGCTGCATGAGACTCATCCCTAGAGGCAGCTGCTCACCCAACTCTTCTGTCTGGAGGAGAGCAGGAAATACAAGGCACATCACAATCTTTCATCTTTGCAACGCGCTTGCCTACTTCATCGAAATCTGTGCGCCGCTGCCAACCATCTTGTGGGTGACTTGTGAATGGTACAGTGTGAACTGTTGTTGAACAGCAAATCATGGGGCAATTAGAAAAGCTTTGGTCTGGAGTGTGAATTGGGCTTTGGGGAAAGAGAAAATACAGAAATTACTCCCCCCGTATTTTGTTTAGCTTCATTTTCTTTTTCTAACGTTTCAGAAGCATGCAATGTTGGTTGGACATCACCTGCAGCATGAGGTTACTTGTTCAGTTATTACCAAGGACAGCAGTATGGTCTGGCACAGTGGTTTTCAACCTTTTTTTCATTTGTGGACCCCTAAATTTTTTTGAATGGAGGTGCGGACCCCTTTGGAAATCTTAGGCAGACCATAGGCTGAAAACCACGGGTCTAGCAAACAAGGCACTGGTCTAAGAATCAAGATCCTGGGGCTCTATTCCCAGGGTTGCCACCACTGAGCTGCTATATGACCTTGGAAAAATCATTTTACAGCTCTGATACTCTGCTTCCCTTCCCACCCTTACTCCGTTCCATTTAAAATGTAACCATGTTTATCTTCAGCACTGAGCACAATGGGGCCTCTGGGCACCCAGTATTAGACATATTATTAAACAATGGAAAAATCTAGGGACTAGAGCTTGTCAGGAAAAATTCTCCTTGCAAAAAGGTCTTACAAGACATATTGCAATTTATTTTATTTTTGTAAAAAAAAAAAAACCAAATAAACAAACAACCCCCACCCCCAGCCCTCATTCCCCCCTAAAGTCTTAATTTGTCAACTGATATTTTAGGTAAACATTCCCATTTTGTTGAAAAAGCATTTTCCACCACTAAAATTTTTTTCCACCCCCCTCCCCAAAGTTAATTGGCTCTCCTAGGAGCTAAATGCCTCTCTTCAGTATAACTGAGTTCCAAACTTGACCCTAAGATCTAGGCTGCTGCTTTTGTCACTGCAGTCAAGTGGGCAGACCCCTGCACTTGCTTGGAGCCCCACTGATTTCCCCAGGCCTTTGCAGAAGTGTACAGATCCATCTGGGTGGATGCACTTCCAGGATGAAGACCTTAAATAGCCCAGCAATCTAACATGCCTTTCCAACCAACCTAACCTGCTATAGCTGATAGATGCATTGGGTATGTCTGCACTATAATTAAACATTGATAGCTGGCCCATCTCAGCTGACTCAGGCGTGTGGCGCTCGGACCTGCTGAATTGCAGTGCAGACATACCCATTCGGTTTATCACTCAATGTACACCCTAGCGCTCAACTTCTTCTGCAGAAGTCACCCTGCCTGGAGTAAATTTCTCTCTGATATGATAGCTTTTGTTGTTTGCCTTTCATCAGTGATTGCTTAAATCCACAGAGTGCCAGACCTCTTAACAGCACAGCCATTTCATTTGCATAAGTTATGTCATTCATCCTACAGCTGTAAGTGTCGTTCAACATGAAGTGGAAACATACAGCAAAGTATGATCCTCACTTGGCTTTGCCTAAGGCAACACAGCTGTCATAAAGAGAGCATAGGTGAGTTGGTGTAACAACCTTTAACATGGCCAAGTGATATGGGTTGAAGATATTGTTCAAGTGGTCATGTACCTTCAGCAAAAGATGACCGTAGGCATAGATTCCAGAACACTTCCCTTTGCTACTTTGTGCCGGTTTCATCAAGTAACAGCACCGGGTAAAGAGCAGAGACCCACCTAGGTGTGGCCTTGATAGCCAGTGAGGAGTATCAGGGCTTATCTACATTACCCACTGGATCGATGGGCAGCAATTGATCCAGCGGGGGTTGATTTATCACATCTAGACTAAATGCGATAAATCGACCACCGAGCGCTCTCTGATCAACTCCAGTACTCCACCAGGGCGAGAGACGTAGGCAGACTCGACGGGAGAGCGTCAGCCGTCGACTTACTGCAGTGAAGACACCGTAGTGAGTAGCTCTAAGTACGTCAACTTCAGCTACATTATTCACGTAGCTGAAGTTGCGTAACTTCGATCGATCCCCCCCGTGTAGACCAGGCCTCAGTTGTGGTGGTTCTGTTAACATCCCAGCTGATCCCATTTGGCTGTTCAATTGTTTGTGGGGCAGCCCCGGGGCTAGGTACAGTGGCTGCTCAACCCAAAGAACGTCAGTAACAATCTTCATCAGGAAAACAGAAGCCAACCCCTCAAAACTATTTGGACGAGTTTGACTGTGGGAAGGAAGGGAGTAGAAATCTGGGAATCTAGGATCATTTTATTCTGGTCATACAAAGTCACACTGAGGTTTAAAGGCAGCTGAAATCTGGCCTTTTTCTTCCAGGCTGCCAAGGGAACTGGTGTTGTAGAGATGGCCAAAGTCACGAAGGTCAAAAATGGAGCAGAAGCCAATCCCAGCGTTGGGTTCCATTTCAGCCTTCTGAGAGGCCCAAACCAGAAAAAGGTTGGATTTATTGCTGAACTCCTCCAAAATTGAGCGGAGGGGTTAGGTGATCTAGGATTCCATGTTGAGAATTCTCTAATTTTGTTGAGGAAAAAAAAAAAAGTATAATCCTAGCCTCAGATTTAAATGAAACAAAGAAAGGCCATGTTAAAGACCACATGTACAGTTAATAAAGGGGGACTGGATATGAAATAAGGCAGGCTAGGAATTCCTGGCCACCTAGCAGAAACAATGGACAGTTGGAAGTGGGGCACATTTCAGACAGGGATATGAGTTAGTGAAGGTCTATTATTCTACTGGGAGAAAATGATGAAAGCATTTTAGGCAGAAAAAGGAGATATGAATATGCACGGACTGAAGCCTTGCAAGTCTAACCCTTTGGAGGAATGACCCATCTGCTTCATGGAGAAACAGACACCAAAGCAATGAGAGTGCTTTGCAATGAAGTTGGTGCTCAGGAATATTCGAGAGCAAGCACTGGGGAAATATGAGCACACAAGTAGGAACACATGGTTCTGTTCCAAAGGAGATAGAGTGAGGTTTTTTTCCTGAGCTAGTGTGATGGTAATTCAAATGCCTCTTGCAATTATCAGTAGAGTACCAACATGGCAAGAAGTCAAGGGCAAAGCTGTTGCAGACTGGAAGCCTGACAGGCTCAAGCAGTCCTTTCATCTGGTCTTCATTATTCTGTCAGATTTGGACAGCTTTAGAAGTGGCAGGAATTGTAAATCCTTAGCTGTGCTGGGGACTGAGTCATCAGCTGTCAGACAGCCAGGGCCCAGAAAGTCTGAAGGCCTTGATTAAGGCAAGCTGGGGCCATAGGCACAGCAGGACATAGTCACGACTCCTTTCCCGCTTCAGCCCCACCCACCAGCTAGAACGGTGGCAGGTGGGAAGTTCTCTCCTCCCTCTCAGGGAAGCCAAAAGCAGCACTAGGGCCACACTTCCCTGGAGAGTGGGACACATGCCGTTCTTTCTCCCCATTCTCCTTCCAGGAGGCAGCGGGTGGTAACAGCAACGGGGGTGTTTCTATTTTGGGGAGGGCTGCTGTACTCTCCTCCTGCCACGCACATAAACCTCAGCTGAGGTGGTTGGAGGTAATGGACTGTCAAGATGCATGAGGCAGTTCACCCCTCTCAGCGCTAGTATTTCAGCTCTCTACAGACTCAGGCAGCTCTCTGCGTCGATTACATTCTGGTCACATTTTCAAGCTTTTCTTCACAATGCCAAGGATGAGAAACCCATCTTAAAAATATAGCCAAGATTCAGCCCTGGTCAGATTGTCTACTGCCTCACTCCTTCTGAGGTCCTATATATCTACACAAGGCAGCTGATAGTTAGGCTCAGAGTCCTTACATTACAGCGCTAATGCAAGACACCTCTGTGCAGTGAGAACAATAGCTCTAGGAGCCATAAAGATACTGAAATCGTGTTTTCCTCTGCAGAGGATTACCCTGGATCACGTCTCCTAGCAGCATTGTATCATCCACTAATTTCTTTTATGTCTTTATAATATAGAGCAGTACTCTCCTTAATGATTCCAAAATAAAGAGTGGTTTGTTTTTTAAAAGAAATTTCGGAGTCACACCACCATTATTCCTTTATTTTACTAAGTACCAGAGTTTTTATGTTAACCGTTTTATCCTCATTATCCATAGTTTATGCTTGGCAATGTCACAATAAAGATTTTCTCACGCCTACTCAGAAAAAGCAGGTTGCACCATGGTAATAATTTGAAGAGGGTAGAAGAATGGCACCTAAAGGATTACAAAATTAAGCCCAATTAATAATTTGCAGTCCAATTTACAAAAAAAAAAAAAGAAGAAGAAGAAGAAGAATATTCACGTTATTGCCTCACTGGTCCAAGAGCTCTTTGAAATGGACAGGAGACAAGGGGCTTGTTGCCGTGCCTACTTGTTCAGAATTTGAGGGGAAGCAACACTCTTTGAATGAGCTACAGGCTCTATCTTGTGAGGGCGGATCATGGTGAGGGTGCAGAATGGCGTTTTCAGCTCAGGTAGTCAGGCCCTTTAACCCAGCTAGCAGTGAAGAAATGGCAGCACAGAACCCGGTGCAGGCTCGCAATGCGACTATGTACCCAGCTTGTACTGCTCCCATCGAAACCTGTGCTTCAGCCATTTTTAGCTTCAGTCTAGCTAGCATGGCTAACACAGGTATGCCTACCTACACTGCAGTCACTCATCTGACTGTAGTGTAGACAGACCCGCAGCTGCCCCCTGCGCCCCAGAGGGAAGCAACATCTTTTAGAGTGGCACTGCCCTGTCTCAGTCCAAGAGGAGACAGATGCTGGGGGTGGAGCACTGTCCTGCTCTTCCAGGTTTGGGGAAGGAGTAGCTCACGTGAGCCAGGCTGGGCTCGGGCCCTGCCTTCTGAGTGGAAGGGGCTCCCTGAGAGGTAGGGTTGCCAGTTTTGGTTGGACGTATTCCTGGAGATTTAATCCCATGACAATCTTTAATTAAAGATTTATCTTTAATTCCTGGAGACTCCAGGCCAATCCTGGGCAAGCTCTCTTACTGAGAGTTTAGGGAGTCCAGAGTTTTGCAGAAGCAGACCCAATCAGTCTAGGTGATCCTGAACAGTTTAGTAAGATCCAAACACCTCTATGGTCAATAACACTAGAAAGTAAAACTTAGAAAGTGAAATGTCCTATTCAATTAAGATGTAACAGGAATTTTGTAGGACCCAGGCTTACATTCAAGTTAATAGGCAACACTCTATATGGAACTATTCTAATGATTTACAATAAATGCAGAATAAACTTTGTAACCTGGAGCACATGCAATAACTGTCCTTCTACACAATGTCTGTGCAGCACCTAGCACCACGGGGCTCTGATCCTGATTGAGGCTTCTGGGGTATGTCTACACTGTGCATTAAGCCCAAACTCTGACTCAGTTTTGAGCCCAAGCTCCCCTTCTGTCTACACACAGATCAGTCTGACGTGGGTCAGCAAGCACTCAGAACCCAGCTCCTAGGATCCTGCTAGTGGGGTGGATCAGAGCCCAAGTCCTGCTGTGACTTGGGTCTGAACCTTATCATTTTGCGCTGTGGACACAGATGAAGCTGCAGACTGGAGTCATACGATCCACACAGGGCAGCAGTATGGATGTGTTAGCATGGTTGTGAGACCTGCATCCAACTACTGTAATACTAGCTTTACACTGCAGTGGGGATGCTCAAGCACAGATTTGGAGAAAGTCCACAAGCCCAGGTCCCACAGATCCAGGTTTACAACCCAGCACAGACATCACCTTGGTGTCCTGTAACACAAGTAGCTGCTGCACCATGACTGTAAGCCCAGTGACTTGCTACTGCATCTTTCTGTTTGATTCCACACCCTCCAAGGTTATGTTGTTTAGGTGTTAGTGCAGTAGGAGTACTTCTCTGAATAAGCTATGGCCTAGTCTGGGTTTAAATGCAATATGAAAAGGAGAAAGATTAGCTCACAACCAGAGAGAATGAAGTGGGTCATTGGCAGTGATTGAGACAGGAGGAGTAAGCACTGCTTACTCAAGCTAGGGAGAGAAGGGACAATATCCCTTTCTTCTGTTTTAGGAAGCATGGTCTTGTTCTTAAAGTGTGGCAGTGTGACTCTGGAGGCCTGGGTTTGATTTCCAAGTGATACAGACTTCCTGTGCAACACTGAGCTAATCTCTATAGCTCTGTTCCCCATCTGGAAAATGGGAACAGGAGTCCTGCTTTGTTTTGTCTAGTTACATTATAAACCCTTCTTACTATGTGTCTGTACAGTGCCTTGCACCATGAGACCCAATCTCAGTTAAGGCGAGAAGGTGCTACCATAATATGAATAATATAATTATATGAATTATAAGTTCTATGCAACCCCTTCTCTTAACTCCACATAGAGCAGGAATTAAGGATGCACCAGTCAGGAAGTATTCTAAGTGGGACTGGGTTAGTTTGGTAAATTTACCCAGACCCAATACATGGAGAAATGATCTGTGCACAACTTTGACAGAGACGCTAATCTTTTATAGAAACTAGCTTTGGGCTTGTATTTTGAACCATTTCTGCAGCCCGCTTCACTTCTCAGCATGCTTTTCTCATCCCATCTCTCTACTGGGAGGGAGTCAGGGGTTGCTGCAAGCACAGCTGAGATATAGAAAATGTAAATTGCACACAAACAGAAGCAGATGGAATTGAGTAGTAAAATAAGAATCAGGGTGGGGGGATGGTCAGTTTTGCAGCATCTTGCGCTTTTGAAATGTTCACAAGAAACTTTCTCCCTGACTCTACTTCTGGAAAAGGCAATTAGAAGAAACGGTCCAGCAATGACAAAAAAAAGGCATTAAACCCACAACAAGCTATCCATTACGGTGTTTGGTTAAGTTTTGGATTTAAAGAAAAACCTAAAGACACAATTCTGAGAGTACTTATGAATAAGGATTAGCGCTGCGAACACAAACAAAACCTAAGAAAGAGATAAGGGACTTCCCAAAGGGTCAGTAGCAGAGAACCTATCTGTGCCTTAGCCTCTGCTCTAAGCATTAGATAATATTACCTCAAGGAGAAGAGAAACTGAAGGCCAGCTGTAAAATTCACCCGTTAACAGTGAGCTTGTACACATGTTTTGCAAGTGTTCCTTCTCATTTCCAGTGGTCCACCATAAAATCTGAAACAGAAGGTTTGCCCATTCATTGGGGATAGAATGGCAATATAAGTGAAGTGATCACCCACAGCTTAGGAAGATTTATGTTTCCTATACTTAGTGCTTGTAGATTTTCCTTCCTCTTTTCACTTCTTCATTGATTGTTTCTAGCTTCTCTCAGCTTAGAAAATTTTTCTTCATTATAAATAGATCTGGATTTTAGTTTTCTGGCCAGGCCTAAGCCTCCCGAAAGCTCAAGGATGGTTGGACTCTAGATACTGACTTAGCTCATCCTGGGCTACACAAGTTCTAACTTGAGCTCCAAGAGTTCTCTCAACATTTGAAGGTGCTCAAACCTAAGGGGGAGGAGGGCGCGCTTGGTTTTGTCCAGCTCTACTTATTAGCTAATTTGGCAGGCAGCTTTCACTAAGTTAGTAGGTTACTCATGCAGGGCCTGATTCAATCCCTTCAAATGACAGCAGAGGGTGCAGAGTTGAGCCCGAAACATCCTGAGAAAGCTAGTAAGAATAATATTGATGTGCAGGGCCACAAATGGAAGGCCTTCGAGAAAGGTAAGAAGGTGCTGTTACAGAGGGATACTTAAGGTCAGGCTTGACAAAGCCCTGGCTGGGATGATTTTGTCGGGGATCGGTCCTGCTTTGAGCAGGGGGTTGGACTAGATGACCTCCTGAGGTCCCTTCCAACCCTGATATTCTATGATTCTATGACTCTACTTTGGCTGAAGAGATAAGGAGCTCTCCTAATCAACAGTGGAAAACAGATTCAAGCCAAGTGGAGAGGGGGCGTCTCAGTGGACGTAACTAGCCACTTCCATTTCTCCTTGTGTATACTTACCAACATAACTTCCTCTCCTCTCCCCACAAACAGTCTCTCTCTGAATTTGACCCTTTGAGTCTGAGAATAGAGGAGTCTTTGTTGGTACCTCCTGTGCTGAGAAGCCAGAAGAGATGTAGGTGAAGAAAAGCAGCTAACAGGAATAGGAGCTAATGGTACTTGCACTCCTGCTCTTTCCTCAATGTGTAAGCAGAACTAACGCCATTACCCTAGAGGTGTGAGGGCTGAGGGGGTTGCACGCACTGGTGTTGCTAAACCACTGTGGATACGCTGCTAACGTAAAATAGGGTAGCTTATCAGGATACACTGCATCTGTGTAAGCCTCATCTGGGGGCAGCACATCTCCATGACTGGATTGTACTAGTGTAGCTTCTTTACCCCAGCGCAACTTGCCCTAGTCTAGACAAGTCCTATTTCCTTACAGTTCATTGACTGTGTCTAAGGAAGTCTAATTTAAACACGTCACCTCTGAATTTGGTCTGCAGTCTTTCTGATTTTATTTACATCAGCACCATTGCTGCCATGGCAACATGGTAGTTACTCGTGTGCAATACTGAGCCAACCAAAATTGTGCCTGAATTGGGAGCCATGTCTTAGAGCATTATAACAACTTGAGCAGGTAGTATCTTGGCAACTCAGCACTTAAACCATGTGCATATTTTACTCACACACACAAGCTCAGAAGTGTGTGTAATTACACACATGCATATACAGAAACATTCTTGTATTTAGAAAAAGAGAGTGAAAAAAAATAGCCCCTTTAACTCAGATGACAAATTCAGCCACTTATGTAAACCTACGGCAAAATTCAAGAAGTATAGGATTTCTAAGTGTGAAATAATGTGAGATAACAGCTGGAAAGAACCACAGAGCAGCTGTTAATATAAATAATTTACCATTAATTGTTTCCATAGACACTCCTGAAACTGTCATGCCAAGAAGTGTTCTAACAGGGTGACAATGGAAAAAGGAGTGAGTGGTAAAAGCATGCATTTATGCACTATGTTCCCAGTGCTTTCTGAAGCATTTGCTTATTACCAGCTTTCTGGAGCTGTTCCTTAAAATGGTACTTTGTCACAAAAAGAAACAAAAAAGTCAGGAATTTTATTTCAGCCACAAGTGTGGGAGAGGATAGAAATTGTAAGTGAATTATAAAAGCAGGGATACTGAAGCCTGCCTCAAACTAGATAGTTAGGGATCCATTTTATGACTCCTAAATGCAGGATCAAGTTTAGGGAGACCTTGGATCTGATTCTGCTCCCATTTATACTGGTATAAATCAAGTGTATATTCAATAAAGTTACTCCTGATTAGAAGTGAATGAAATTTAGAATCTCCACATCACACCCCAAATTGGGATGAAAAAATTGAAGTTTAAATCATTTCCATTATGGAGAAAAAATTGAGAGTTTTGCACAGAAAGTTTTGACGTTTTTTGGTTTGTTGAACTGACCCAAATGTTTTGTTTTGAGTCAGTTCAACACTGAAACTGCATTTTCCCATGGTGGCACATTGCCTTATGGGAGTTGTAGTTCCACAGCCTGATTCCATATTTTCCTCTTCTAAGGCCAGGCTCCCTGGCTGGACTATATCTTCCGTGATGCACCACATAAAACTTGGGTGGGGGAAAAAATGTATATCGCATTATGGGAGATGTAGTCCTGCAGGGAGCTCAGTCTATAGGAGAGAATGGGGGTATGAATTACAACTCTGAAAAGGCAAAGTGTTGATAGGGAAATGCAGGTTAGTGTTTTATTGAAAGGATTCAAAACAAAATGAAATATTCCAATTTGGGTTGAACTGACCTGAAAACAACATTCCATGTCGATCTTCCCGACAGAAAAAAAAAAATCTTTTTTTTCGGCAAAATAGAGATTTTCCTGAGGAAGATTTCAATTTTGTGGCAGACATTCTTCCCATCCCCCCGCATTCGAAAAATCACTCCAACAGAAAATTCCCAAACAGCTCTCCTCATAGTTAACACCAGCAGAAACGAGCATGGAAACGGACCACCTATGCATGGTCTTTTAAGCCCAGAGTCAGTAGTCCCATCCTTATTCAGCAAATCACTTGTGTATGTTCTTAATTTCAACCAGATGTTTAAATGTTTCATTGCATGAGGACCTTAAATGAACCAGGGAGAACTACGAAGTCTATCTGGCCCTATAAGCCTCAATAAAAATTCCTTTTATATGTTACAACAAAGCCCTACTTATTGTCTTCTGCAAGGACAATACTGTAATAAAAATGGTCTTGGTCCTTCAATGAGGGAGTAGAAACAACAGCCCCTGATACCTCAAATAATGAAGAGATCATGAACAATCCATAAGCTGAAATTGGACTGCACAAACTATTGCTTCCAAAATGATGAAAACCTTTTAATCTAAACAATTCATGGACCGAGAGGGATAAGCCTACCATGAAGAGTTTGACTAGCTCTAGCCATAAGGGAAAAACAAAAGCTGTATGAAGTGTAGAACGCTCTTGTGGATTGAGTTCAAAGTCAGTCAAGGTTTGAGTTCAGTCTGTATTCTTAATCCTGACATGGATCATTAGAACCATATATGCCTATCTTTTTTTTGGTCTGCTAAAGCTTCTACAATGGTTTGGTGATATCTGGATATCCTCAAATCCTCTGGAGCTCCTGATTGTGGTATATGGAGAGTCTGAGCCACGTTCATAGGGGGCAAACTGCAAAGATTCAAGGGATCAAGGCCAAATCCTGGGATCAAGGCCAAATCCTGGAAACCAAACCTATTTTTAAAAAGTTAACTATTCAGGCACAACAAATGCCACCACCTCATTGAAGTGGCTGCTTGTCCTTTCTTCACCTGAACCTGCCTCCTTTCTGGGAGCTCATCTTGGAGAGAATTTCCATTCTGCCCTGCTTTTAAAGGGATAGTCCCACCTCCCAGAACTCCAGTCACAGACTAAACTCAAAGTTTTAGTCAAAGCATTCAACAATCCTTTTTTTTTAAAAAAAAAAATTCCAACCAGACCTAGTCGTTATCAACCTGGATTGTAAAGTGCAAAATTAGCAAACCAAATGCGAAAGTCTCCATATCCCATCCTCAGAAGCTTCCTATCTCCTTTGAAGACAGTTTTAAAAATGAATTATTGATTCAGCTGTATCAGTATTAAAAACAAACCAACCAACACCAAAAAGAAAAGGAGTACTTGTGGCACCGTAGAGACTAACCAATTTATTCACCTTAGAGACCAACCAACACCAGCATTTAAGTCCATTATTTGCCCAGACCACCACAAATCAGCTGCCATCCTTCTTGTTTTTTTTAAAAGGATTTTTTTTTTGCAGTGACCTGCATTGCTATTCTGTTAATAAAAACACATCATGTGGAGCGAGTTACTTTATCTCTAACTATAGCTGGTTTTTCAAAGGTGTAAATGATCTCAAGGGAAACAGCACAACAGTGACAGAAAACTCCTTAGAAGCGAAGAGGCCAAACTTCCCCCAAAGTACTAATAAGCTCCCTGAGGCACTGGTCATTTTAAACTGTGCATAATATTTTGTTCTTGGATTAATGCAATGCAGCATGTAGGAATTTACTGTGTATATTGTCCATGTTTAACACAGTAAAATTGCATTACATCCACTTCATGCTTTCACATTTGTGTCTAATTTCCTTATCAGTATAAGTTTAGATGTATTAGGCGATTTTCACTGGCCAGCGTTCAGTGGAAAATCTTATTCAAGGAGCATTAGTTGAGAATCTACTGCAAAATAATTTTGTTTGCAAGGGAACTTGCCCGGCCACCTATAATCTTTGCCTTTCCATTAGACGCTCATTATACATCAACAGTAGGTCAACCTCAAAAGGTTTTTTTTTTTTTTTTTTTTTTTTACACTTACTTAATACAGACACACACACACACTTTTTTTATACATACCCCTAGAATTACTGGGTCTCAAAATATCAGGCTAAAGTACTGAGAGAAAGCTGTTCTCTCCCTTTGCTCCCCATGAAAGTGTCATTTGGTTTGCTGTGCACTTCGCCCTTTATATTCCCCACAACTCCTCAGACACTCTTTTGTTTTCATGAGACTTTGTGACCTACCTTGGAAAGACTCTCACTGTACTGCCCTGGAGACTTTACTCTTTGATAGAGGAGATCAACCAGAACAAGAGTAATTGTAGACATGTTTTCATCTTTGTGTCTGGAAGCGCAAAAACCTAAGCTGGGTTGGCAATACAGAGAAAATACAAAATATGGGAACAGCCTGACAGAGCTGTGGCTCACACTATCTTTCCTCCATCTATAGTTGGCATGGTGGCTGCTCCTCTTCAGTATGAACCTGGACACGTTGACACATGGTTCTGTAAATTGCTTCCATATACTTCATTTGACAGGGGGATTCCTGAGAAGGCACCCAGAGACTTCAGCCAGTGTAGTGCAACCTCATCTCTTTTAATGGTGTGAATAGAGACTGGGAGTGGCTGGGTCATTACACATATTGAATCTATTTCCACATGTCAAGTATCCTCACACCTTCTTGTCAACTGTCTAGATGGGTCATCTTGATTATAACTACAAAAGTTTTTTTCTCCTGCTGATAATAGCGTATCTTAATTAATTAGCCTCTTACAGTTTGTATGGCAACTTCCACCTTCTCTGTATGTGTGTATATATGTGTATATATATATATATTTATATATATATATATATCGTCTTACTATATGTTCCATTCTATGCATCCGATGAAGTGGGCTGTAGCCCATGAAAGCTTATGCACTAATAAATTCGTTAGTCTCTAAGGTGCCACAAGTACTCCTGTTCTTTTTAGTGGTTTAGGAGTTACTACGTCTGTCACTCAAGGATTTCCCCTATCCTGGAGGAAACATATGACCAGATCGGCTGTATTGAGGGTGGGTTTGCACTGCTGGAGTTCACCAGATATTCACATTGTTAAGGTTCCTAAAGGGACTGACGTTGACAGATTTATCCCACAGTGGTCTACTGAGAATTAAGCTAAACAATCATGATTGTTTACACAGCATCCAGGTACTGATAGCACTTTACAAGAATATGACAGACAGATTTTGCCCTGAATATACAATGATAAAATCCAAAGTTCTGGACAAATCTTCCTTGGGTATAAGAGTAAGATGTAACAGGCTTAATTCTCAGTTTGTATGAACTCACTTCCTTTGAGCCATGCCAATTTACACCAATAGAGGATTTGCCCCAAATTTTTAAAACCTATTTTGTTTCTTTGCCTGGGCTAAGGAAAAATTATGTGTACCTTTTATCCCCCAGGGGATGCACTGAATTGCAATGTATCACTTTTGGTTTCACCAGTCAAATTTCATTAGCTGCAACCGAACAAAAGATATGCATCAGCTAGGACATTTGAGAACAACCTGCTTTCTCATAAATAAGGCTTTAAAAAAAAACTTTTCAAACAGTTGTTGCTCAAGGTATGTCTGCCCTCAACACACTGAAGAGGGGCTGCTGCAGTGCTTTAGAGTAGATACTTACTACAGCGACAGGAAGGGTTCTCCCATTTCTGTAGTTAATCCACCTCCCCTAGAGGTGGTAGGCTGTCTACACTGAGGGTTAGACATATACCTATATACATGTACATATACCCATATACATGTTGATATGCTACCTCTCTCAGGAGCATGGATTTTTTCATATCCCTGAGAGCTGAAGCTATGCCTAAGTAAGTTTCAGTGTAGACCAGCCCTAAGAGTTAAAGGGCCAGATGCTCAGGTCCCAGAAATCAACAGAGTAACACACATGAGAAAATTCCGCTCTCAAAACATGAGTCAGGATTACACAATTGGGGCTTTAAATATTTATGCGTGGAAAAAGACCAAACCCTATATGCACCCAGATCCTACAAATACTTGGGCCAGATTGTCAGCTGATGTAAAGTGGGATAATTTCATTTGCTTCAGTGCACATATGCGATTTACACCAGCCCAGGATCTGGCTGCTTTTACTGATCATAGGACTTCCCAACAATATGAATTCAATAAGTGTGGTGGATAGAGCAGTGGACTGGGACCCAGGGAACATATGTTCCATTCCCAGTTCTGCCACTTCACCCTCTGCCTCACTTTCCCCATCTGTAAAAGTGGGGATAATTATATTGAACTCCTTTGTAAAGTGATTTGAGATCTACTGATGAAGAGAGTGTTCTATACAAGACTGATTTACACCTTGAAAAAATGCTAGCATCAGTAAGTATTTGCAGGACCGGACCTACAGTTATAACTATTCCTTTGGTTTCAGAGTAGCAGCCATGTTAGTCTGTATCCGCAAAAAGAAAAGGAGTACTTGTGGCACCTTAGAGACTAACAAAGTTATTTGAACATAAGCTTTCGTGAGCTACAGCTCACTTCATCAGATGCATGTAGAGAGGAAAGGAAGGGGATTAGGACAAAGGGAGAGTTTGTTAGTTAAAAACAAACATCATCTTGAACACCAAGTTTAATTTTGTAACATGTTGGGAACCTCTGGAATGAAAGGTGCTAATGTAAGATATCACAGTTTCCAACCTAACATTCTTCCAGAAAAGTAAACAGATTGAAAACTGTCATAAATGCTCTCTTCCTGTCCCCAGTTCTCCATAAGATTTGAGTGGGAATGCAAGAGAACTAAAGTAAATTACATTTGTTTTTGTATAGGTTATGCTGAGCCCATTAAACCAAGTACGCATAAGTCAGAAGTTAAGTACTTGTTTCCAATGCAAAGCTAATGGGAAAATAGGCAGTGTGCATTCAGGACTTCACAGGCCAAGTAATTTGATTAAAAGACTGTATGAACATTGATCTAGGAGGTAATCAACATCAGAAAGCCAGCAGTTTCATTTTGTTTTGAAATCTTAGCATAGAGCCCACAAGATTCCCAGTACTTCTGGGGCTTAACAAGGTCAGGAATAGTCTGACAATAGCTTTATAGCATATCCAGCAAAACCAAGCAAGTGTTGCGGTCACAGAGAATTTTAAGTAAGCTTTTTGGAATATAGGGCTTCTTGTGTTTTTAAATGTTGGGTTGCTTCTTAATAGATCCTTAATTCAGCAACCCATAGTCAACACATTTCACCTCCCTCTGTGGACCCAGACCAGATAGCCATTTATAGCTCAAGAGCAGCTTCTTGAACTGCATTCAAATGTTCTTCCAGTTGTGTCCAGGTCATTCCAAGAGGTCAGTCACTGCAAATAATAATCCTGATGTGGCTGGAGCCATGGGAACAGAGAGAGCGCGCACCCACACTGATTTTCCTCTAATGGCTCCAATCTACGGAGCCTTAATAAGATGGAGATTTAAAATTCATAGCAGCAGCAGCAGACCAAAAGCCACCATCAGGATTTTAAACAGGAGATCAGTTAAGACTCAGAGCTGAAATTTCTACCAGAGGGTTGACAATTCTCAGGCTGTTTTTGCAGGTTTGGAATAAGTTTAGAAAATACAGATTGGGTCCCAGCATCAAAGTGCCAATTCTATAACACAGTATCTCTATATTACAGGAGTCTATTGCACCAGTGCAGTTTATTACACTATCCCTTGCAGGTCTCAAAAATTGTTTTAACTGCTGTTTGCAAAACTCATCTTTTAGGGGCATGTCTACACAGCCCCACCGTTCAGATTCTGGAGGTGTGAGGCAGCGTGTGCTAAAGTTCTGTGCTGTGACTCCCCCATGTGGATGCTACGGGGGTGAACTAAAAGGTTCCTATTTCACATATATATAATCCTCTTCAAATAGGATTACATTAATGTGACCGAGGGGCCTTTTAGTTCACTCCCCCTGTGTTCACATGGAGGTGTTAGAGCCCAGCATTGCAGTGCACGCTCTGATTCACACCCCCATAATCTGAACTGCAAGGCAGTATAAACAAGCCCTGAGGTATAGGTTTAGGTCTTATGCCTTTAATGGGACTCAGGCAAGTCCTTGTTGTTGTGCCAAATTAGGGTCAGGTTTTAAGTGCTGTGCTGCCTGACTAGTTTGTCGTCTAAGGCTATGTCCACACTACAGCTTAAGTCGGTATAAAAGTTATGTCTCTCAGGGGAGTGAATAAGCGATGTAAGTTACACCAACCTAAGTGCCGGTGCGGACAGCACCACATTAATGGGAGAGCTTCCCCTGCCAACCTAGCTACTGCCACTCACGGGGGCTGGAGGAATTAAGTCAACAGGAGAGCTTTCTCCCATCGGCTTTGAGCATCTGCACTTGCAGCTTTACAGCGGCGCAGCTGCACTGGTCCAATAAAAGGTATTATCCCGTCCACCCTGTCTCGCTGATGTCCTGGGACCAACACGGCCGCAGTAAACACTGCACACAACAATGGAAGGCTTCATAGTTTGTCTCAACATCTGTGTATGATTTCCTTTCATGCCACATATTATACATTGGACAATCATCATCGCCTGTAGGAATCTCAAGACCTACATCACATACTGTCAATAAGACACAAAATTAGGGAACAATTTCTTTTAGCGTAAAATAAAAGTCACTCAATACAGAGAATGGATAGCCAGAGAACTCTGATGGGTGGAGTTAGCAGGAATTTGAGCTCTGCTTACACATGCCAGGAAAACACCTAGGCTTAGAGTCCCCTATGCTCCTTGCAGCATGGTTTCTAAGTATAATACACACTTTTCTAGGACATTTATATGCGGCAGTAAATGGGGTGGGGGAGGGGAGCCAGAGGTGCGGTCCTGCCTGGCTTGTCTAAATCCAAACTGTCATTGTACTGAAATGCTTAGAGGAGCTTCATAAAGTATTCAAATCCACTAAATTTAAATGGAATTTGGGCACTTATCTCCCTTACATTCTTTGCAGAATCCCAGCACAGGTATTTAAGGAGAGAAGTGTAGTTATGTTTTCATGCTATTTTTATTATGGTAATACCTGGAGGGGCCAACCTCCAGCGCTGCCCCGCCCAATCCTCATTGTGCTAGGAGATGTATACACACTTTGTAAGAGACCCTCTGCCCTGAAGAGCTTACAACCAAACCAGATAAGCAAAAGAGGAAGTGTCGTTATCCCCATTTTACAGATAGGGAAGCGAGGCACAGAGAGAGTCTATTGTTTGCCGAAGATCACCTATCAACTGCATGGCAGAACTGTTGATTATTAGAGCACTTACAGCACTGCTATAACCTCGTTAGGGCCTGTGGTAGCACACATTTCCAGGAGGGTTAATACATCTCTGATGAAGGAATGCAAGATGCAAGAAGTGTTTGTGCCCTCGTGAGCTGCGTTCATAAACACAGCCTGCAAGCACACAGTGTTTACACAGGCATGTAATATGGGAGCACTGGTGACCAATGTGAGAGGACATGAAATAGATTGCACTAAAACAGAACAGCTTTGGGGTTGCAAAGTGTCAGCGTTGTCCAATTAAGAACTGGCTTAAGCTTGAGCCATTTAGTTCCACTGACAGGTATCCCAGAAGATCAAGATGAACAAATATTGCGCCATTTCCGAACACTGAGCAGTTTTGGTAGACGTTCCAGCTGTATTGTTGGTTTATGACCAGAACCTCCTTTGTGGCCTGTAAGCTTTCAGTCTCCACAATGGAAGAGAATACTGGAATTTTCTAATAGCCCCATGCTATAGCCTTGAATAAAGGATACCAGCTAGAGTCACTGTGTGAACATTTGGTGGGAGTCTATCATCAGAATTTAAACTACCATCTGTTACATGGTAAGAGCTGAGCATTACTGTTTCAGAAGGTGACTTAGAGAGACAAGCTGAGTACTTAGAAGTCATTCAGTAGCTGCAATGCTATCTGGGATGATTCCATAGACCTAGTAGGTATTTGGAGCATACTGAATTTTATCCTCACTCCTCCCACCGATAGGCTTGCCTACCACGTAAGCTGCCCAGAGCAATAAGACTCTGGAGAAATACGTTTCTAGCATTACTTCCAGAAGTAGTCACAAAAAAGCAGTGCTTTGGGGAGCTGTGACAGATACGGAAATTTTCTTCAATATCCTTGAAAGACCTTCTTGTATTAAGTTTGTGTATTATTGTGGGCCACGACATAACCTCTCTCTGGAAGGGCGGGGGGCAAGATGTGATGTGAGGTCTGAGAGTTCAAAAGACTATATTGAGAGTGTGCCAGACAAGAATGGACTTTGGGGACAATAAATGTAACATGGATTTCCTGCGGAATAGAGAGGGAGAGATTAAAGCATGTTCCCTGCCGCCAGTTATGCAAATACCCAGTCTTTTGAAGTTACACCCTAAGGAAAGGGTCAATGTCTGCTGATTATCTGTTTCCAGAGATCAAAGACTCAAGCTCTATACAGAACCGACCGCACTGTTGAGCCTGGGTTCGAGTTCTGAGACCATTATGAACTTGGAAGCACAGGAAAAAACCCAGTTGAGGGTTTTGAAGGACTAACACCTACCAGTGATTGAGGCTGGAGTTAGAGGTGACCTCTGGAAGCTTTTTAGCACGTGTGTAGGTTCATTTATGGTTTGTAACATGTTTTCTCCGTAATGCTTTCACCTTAATAAACATGTTTGCTTAGAAAGAGTGTGTGGTAACTTAATGGCTGGCAATAACACTCTTCACAGCTTCCAGGGAAGGCCTGTCTACACTTGAAATGCTGCTGCAACTGCACCACAGTAGCATTTCAAGCATAGACACTACTTACCCTGATGGGAGAGGTTCTCCCGTTGGCTTAGGTAATCCACATCTGAGGCGTGGCACCTAGTTTGACAGAAGTGTTCTTCCGTTAACCTGGCGCGGTCTCTGCTGGGGATTAGGTCAATTTAACTATGTCACACGCCTGAGCAATGTAGCTAGGTCGACCAACTTTTTACTGTAAGCTAGGCCAGATAAAGCAAAGCACAGATGTTGGCCTATTAAGGCAGTCTGAGTTGCTGGGAATATCACAGTGTAAGGCAGGCAACTGTACCCCAGTCAGGAGAGAGAGAGAGAGAGACCTGTCTACACCCAAGAGAGGAGACAGCTAGGGGCTGGAAACCCTTAAGTGAATGCCCTTGTTGGACCACAGAGGGGGAACACAGGTGTAGCTGAAACTGTGACAGAAGTGACCTAGATTTTGGCAATTGTTTAACTTGATGCCTCATAATGTACCAATTCAAAATACAGTGTTGCTCCACACACACACCATCCACTATTTGTTTAGAAGCACCTGCAATTTGGGGTTTTTTTTTAGGATAGGTCTAGCGCTTACCCACAGACGTGATGGGTAACTGAATTCTTCTGTTGAGATCATTAGGTGGGGCCAGATGCAACTGTTCCGTTTTATCACATTTTAATGTTAACTGAGAAAAACAAAGTCAGAGCACAGGAAGCACTGAATAATTGAAGGTGGTTTCCTTACTTAGCGGGGGCGGGGAAGAGGTGGGATATTAGATGGCAGCACTAATGAGGCCCTCACAGGTTCTGCAAGGCATTCCACATGAGGCCAAAATGACGTTCACTGATTCCAAGGGATGTGCAGCTGCTACCACTAGTTTACTTTGAAAACAAATCCAAATTATGCATCCTATCACTGGACTTGCATTCCCAGAAGCAGCTTAGCAAACAAGTGCTGTCTCTCCCCCGCTCCCCATATACACACGGTTTCCATCACTGGATAGGAATTCAGTGTAGTTTCCGATTTTTCTTTTTAAAAAATACTCCTTTAAATTATGCCATTTCAGTGGTTCTGATGGTCTATGTCCCACCCAAGGTCTCAGTTTATATTTACTGCTGTAAATGATGGGCTAGTTAGAACAGACCTACAATCCCATGTAAGCCTCTAAAAATGCTTGTTTCATTCTTTTGAGCTTTGTAATTGAGAACCGCTTACATTAGTGATCACTGCAAACAACTGTAGTGATGCTATATGATGTAGGGACACTGGGAAATATTTTCAAATAGATGAAGATACTTATGAATCTAATAACAAAAATGCATATTTTTGAAGCGAGAGATGTCAGAGGACATTCAATGACCATAATGAAATAGCAGTAGAAATTAAAAAGTTTGAATGGAAGCAACTTTAACAACAAGTAAAATATCCCCCAGAGCTCGTCTTCCTAACTTGAGCCTGAAAATCAGGTTTTAGCTTGCTGCTGTTAATAGGAAAACTGCATGTACATTAATTCAATTAAAAAGCATTTTAGCATGCTTGTGTAGATTCTTAATATGTACAATATATTTCTAAGTGTTAGTGTAGCAGGTGGTCACCCCACTCCTGCCCTGAAGGGGTTAAAAGCAGCCCTGGAGAGGGCTGCGGCTGGGAAAAGCTGAGGGAGTAGCTGACCAAAGGTGTGGCCGGCTCAATCAGAGCCAGGAGCTGGAGATGTCTCACTCTAGCCCTGGAGTGGGAAGGGCTAGTTGCCTGAGAGCAAGGTACCTGAGGTGGAGCAGTGCTGGGGAAGGGCAGAAGGGCCTGGGGAGCTCCAGCCTGGTAAACCCCCAAGCTGCAGATCTTGGTAAAGGCCCAGAAAGGTACTGGGGCAGCCTGGGAATAGGCAGAGGCAGCTGGTCCTAACCCTTGTCAACAATGAGTGGCCATTACACTGCAGTCTGCCCCGTGGGTGCGGGCTAGCTGATAACTGGCAGTAGCCACTGAGGCAAGGTGGGTTTAGAGAGTTGGGGGTTCCCCTGGGAGGGGAAACCCAGAGTAAGAGGGGGTGTAGTGCTGGGGCAGAACCCTGAGGAAAAGGGCACTGGGGTCTGGGAGGGACATAGATGCCAGCAGCAGGCAAGACACTGGCCTGTAGATGGCCCTCTGGAGGCTGGAGAGTTAATTCCCTGGACAGCTGGTAGGAGGCAGTGTACTAGTGAGTCTTGTTGCCTCGCTACACAGGTAGTTACTTGCACTCCCAGGTGTGTGTGTGTGTGTGTGTGTTTTTTTTAAAAAGTATTTTCTAGCTTAAACTAAGATTTATGGCCTCTAATCTGGAAAATACATATGATGCTTAACTTTAAGCGCACACTAAGCGCTTGCATGAACAAAGATGTTTTCCTCAACTGGTGCCTGGACTAACAGAATAGCAGGTGATTGTTAAAGTTAATAATTCTGATCTCCCTTGCACCATTATAAATCAGGAATAACTGTGGTCAAACTGATTTAACTCTAATCAGAACCAGGCACTTCTCACTAGGCTGAGTTAGTTCATCAGAGAGACTTTAATCCACTCATCTTCCTCTTTGTTTCCAGATGCTATGTTACATTAAGACCTAGAGGTGATGCATGGAGGGGACACCCAGGGTTTGCCAGCTGGGCCCCATCCCTGTATAGAAGTTCCTAGAACTGCAAGTTGCAGCCATGAGGAGAGGCAGCAGCAAACATCTGGGAGCTGCAGTAAGTGGCTGCTGAGGATAAGGGGGAACATGACAAGCTATTTGGGGGCAAACCTTTAAATCCCCCTTCCGCCCCCTCCCATCAGCAGGTGCCAGTGATCTGTTAAGTCTGCTAAAACGACACTCAATCCTGTCCTAATACCTGCCCTTTAGAAATTATTGGTCATTTTTGGGAGCTCAATCCGAGGCACCTTAAAGGGGGCTGATCATTAGATCAAGCGCTCAGCACTTTCTGAAAACTCAGCCATCTTTAAGGTTTCTAGGTGGGCAGCCAAGAAATGGGGCACCCAGTATCAGCCACTTGAAAGTTTAGGCTAAAATGTTTGCTAAGGGAGCCATGGCTGTAGTTGCTGCAGGCATATTATGCAAATATGACCAGAAAGGGAGGTAGTCTGCACATTCATAGATGGAAGGGAGCTGTCTGTGAGAATGTCTAAGCGGAGGTCCACACTACAAAACTTTGAGACCCCAAATTCCTGCTGGTCTCTAGAGTGGAGAAAGTCAGTCAGATAGCGCTGCTAAAACTAGCATGCCTAGCTTCAGCATTTCAAAGCTTTAGGTTTGCTGTTTGTGTCAGATTCCAGGTGCTTTATCAGGCACATCTAATTAAACAAAACATAATCCTGGTGACAGACACTTATACTGAAATGTATTAATGGACCCTTTTAAATAGAGATCTATTTAAAAGAGGAAGCTGCTGCAATGTGCTTTCATTATGCAGTCATTTAGGGAGGATACAATAAGATCACTGGACACAGACCTCTGTTTGCTGACAACTGCTAGAGTAGGTGGAGGACAGAATTTCATCCTTTCATTAGAAGGGAAAGGAACAGGGCTGAAAAGGTCATCTGCTCATTAAATGCTAGCCTTTAAATCTGGCAATGATTGGATGATCACATAATCTCTTAACTGAAAGGAGTTGCAACCATTTCCCTGGTAAACATCCAGCTAAGAATCTTTGGTCAACTGGCTGGAGAATCTTCATCAATTTTCTCTTCCAGATACATCATGCCATTTAAAAAAAATGCATGACAAGTACTGGAGCAAAAGCCCCTGCTATCCTCTACTCTATAGGAAGAGCACTTTCTGCTAACAAAAAAAAGTTATTATGAGCTATTATTTTAAGAGTATATTAAATCTTCCAATGTCAGCCACTACCAAAGTTCTGTAGAGTGCTTGGAATAGCTGTTCTGGTCAGAAAGATACATTTTACAATTTGATGGTGCTGTAAGAGACATTGTTTAAACAGTAGAGTTGGGTGAACTGGGTCAAGTCAAACAAGGAGCAATCTGTCCCTTTAATTTATACCTCAAGTGATCCTTGGTTTGGATTTCTCTAGCTTATCTTCCATTTTTGATTGCTTGACCAGGGGGTAGGCCACCAGCACTCCACAGAAACATCCCCCAGGAGAGAGGCCTGGGAGGAAAAGCTCAGGAGGTTCCCCTCAGTCTTCACAAAGTTATTCAGTGAGGGGTGGGGTGATCATTTCCCTGCAGAAGAGGCTGCAGTTTTACCATACGTAAGCACGAACCCAAGAAAATCTGCAGGAGTAGTCCTACTCTGACTGAATTCCTCATCTGAGTTCTAGTCCAGTGCCTCTATTGAAGTCTCTAGCTGAAACGGTTAAGTACAACATTCAACCTGTCTTCTTTGTAGTTTTGCCTATAAACAAACTTTGACCATTATGATTTTCCATCAAACTTCTCACCCCTGTCTTGACTTCAATCTGACAGCTATTTTGCTTCAGCACTTCAAAGAATCTTCCCCTGTATTGACCTCCTTGCTTGTGCCCAGTTCCCACTTCTACTGTCACTGACAACTATTCAATTGATGTAGTTTACACCTGCTAGCATCTTATAGTCAATCATTAAGATCACTCAAGTTTTACCGTGGGGAAAGAATAAAGTGCTTTGCTATGTCAGTTAATTCTCTGTAAAGTTTCTTTTAAGATCTATTCCCAGCATTCTTTTACCTCTGTTTCTATAAATCAATTGTCACTTTGAGGGTCTCTTGAGTTGGGTGCAATTTTGCTACCTTAGCTGAGCACATAGTAAGGGGCTTTATTTTCTCTCCAACTCCAAAAAAACAAACATTCCTTTGGCAATTCACTTATTAGTGTATTAGACACATTCTAAGCCATATAAAAGCCGTCAATTCCCTCCTCTCATAGATTAGAGTGCCCTAAAACAATTGAACACATAATAAGCATTTGCTTTTACCAAAACACGTTTTTAAAAGCTAGTTTTCACTTAGCTCAGATTTAACCCTCAAGATTTTACATATTCCTCAACAAATCAGAATGTGGTCCAGCACAGGTTATGCTGGTGGAAAACCTAGAATAGTTATATAAACTTCAAAAGAGGTTATTCCTCATTTACACTGTCACAGCTGAGATCATAGCAGAGGCCGTAACCAGGATCAGGACTCCATTGTGCTGGGCACTGTACATATTTTCCAAGAATCCCTTCCCTAAAGAATGTCTATTTTGATTGTAAGACAGAAGGGTTGGGTGGTAAAAGCCAAAGGTGATGGTGATTATAGTCAAGAAGTGTTAGGTGCCTGTAAGTGCTTTGTAAATCCCACTAGGCGTGTTTAGCTGCATAAACACCATAGTTGAGCATGGCCCACTGATTAATTGTTCATAAATAAAATTAGAGGGAACTAAAAGTCATGTAATTCAGTACTTTGACCCCTAAGCTCTCACAGTCTAAGACGCAAGGCCTGGAGTTCATGGATTGACAAATGCTAACTTTTTTCCTTATATTAAACTATGTTTGTCTCTGGCCCCAAGCAAAGAGATTCTGATCACAGTACTTGGAGCTGTCTGACCACCAGAAAAAAGCAATTCATGCAGCAGCACATATGAACTTCAGGATCTGCTGAGAAGGAAAGGGGAGGGGGGGGAGCCAGTTCTGATTCCTTCCCTATGCAATTCAAAGTATATGGTCAGAATTTCCTTGTGTAACTTATTTTACAGGTCTCCCTTCTGTATGTTTGTTTTTTTTATTAACCTATAGACAGTATTTTGAAGAATTGCCTTCCCCCTGTATTTAGAAAGAACCTGGCCCATTTTTAAGTGTCACAGGATACCCCTGCAGCTACCCAGAAACAGACATGGCAGTACAGTACACCATCACCTCACAGCCCGAGCATGTTTGACTTTCTCCTTTCCTTTTGTTTGCAATCAGGAGAAGACACAGGTATGTTGCAGCAGGAACTTTCCACACTGTTGCTCACCCCCTAAACCCTCCACTCTATTCCCTGTTCCTCCCAATTGTACCAATAGCCTAGTAATTACCACCCAGGGGTTCATATCCACCCAACAGAAAGTGGTTAACTGATTCCAGCTGAGCCTGCAGACTGCTCCAAGCTGCAGTTACCTCAGGGATGAGGGTGCTACCATAACATAAAATACTGTTGGAGGACCAGCAGTTATATCTAAGAATGCCTAGTCAGCCACCTACACAAGTCACGATCGGTCATTTCTGCTGCCAAAGTAAACAGAAGGATAAGTGAAAGCAGTCATAGAATGGCTAGGTAGCTTTTGTTTTGTGCTTTTTCTTTGCCAGATTGGCAATAGATTCATACCATTTGGAGATCATTTGTCAGCGATCTCTTAGCCAGAAAGCTCCAGACCTTACAGTCTGTGTGGTACTGTGGAATGTGTTCTCAGAGAACTCCTTTTGATTTTTAGCCTCTCGCCTTGAGGTGACATCACTCATGCTATTAGCATCGATAGCAGCATTTTCAAGATGCTGCTGACCATCTCCGTCTTCCTACACTTTCCCAACTGACCAGCTGCACTGGAAGGCACCGAGGAGGGCTGGATTTAGCAGAAATGAGGTGTCGGGCAAATTCAGCACCATCCTCTGCAAGCAGCCGTGGCTCCTTTGAAGTGGAACTGGGATGGTTCTCCTATGAGTGAAGAGGAATTGGATGAGGGTGGACTGTGCATCTCCTCCCATTCCCCTTCGTAAGAGTCTCCTGCAGGCATTTGCAGAGGCACAGGGGGGCAATTCCCCCTCCCTGCAAATGTCCAGCCTGATCACTTGGGCTAGGCCTTGGCCGACTTCGATAGTACTGCTTGTATGAGTAAGTTTTCCAGGATTCTTTCGTTAAGGCTTATCCACGGTATGTATAAACACATGCTCAGCTGAATCAGGGACTTAATATACACCATAATGGCTGCTTTGAAGCCCATGGGCTAAGTCTCCCCTGAACTGCTAATTTTACACCAGTGTAACTTCATTGACCTCAGTGAGAGTGAAACAGGAATAAAAAAGATTGACGTAGGTGGAGAAATAGAGCCTTTGTATTCTATTGTCTAAATACTGCTCTGACACAGAGCAGAGAGAAATAGCTTCTGTCATGGAACTATGTACATAGGGACTTACTTAGGGTAGGTCTACCCTGCCATCAGTGGTGTGGCTGAAGCATGTGTGAACTTAGAATCATAGACTTTAAGGTCAGAAGGGACCATTTTGATAGTCTAGTCTGACCTCCTGTACAACGCAGGCCATGGAATCTCACCCACCATCTCCTGTAACAAACCCCCTAACTTATGTTGGAGCTCTTGAAGTCCTCCAGTCGTGGTTTAAAGACTTCAAGGTGCAGAGAATCCTGATTGAGGTAGCTTGAACAAACAAGATCAATGAAGATGCAGCAGCAGAGGTTAGCCATTCAGGTACATACTCTGGATCCAGGGTGGGCTGGATGTGGCTTCACAGCTATTATTACTGGAACTAGCTAGATGAAAGCTAGCTTGATATGTCTACACGTGCTGCAGTCACACCTCTGACTGCAGGGTAGACCTACCCTATATTTGATGAGTTTGTACTTTCCCATTGGCTGCATCTGTTTAATGTGAAGTCTGCCCAGATGCTTTAAGGCAGACTTCTGAGTACTACCTATATTAACACCCCCATGATCCTTTTGTACAAAGCCTTTACAATGGGGAAATGGTTTTCTTTCACATTCTGTGATTAATTGCTCCCTGGCTGACACCTTTCTTGCCAACTTTCAACAAGCAGCACATGATTACAGCCAAGATTTAGAGACCAGAAAATAGATTATAATGGGAAACCCGACAGATGCTGCTGAGGAGTTAATGGAATAAGCTCTAGTACAAGGGAAGTTACATGTTCCTCTTTTAATAGGAGTTGAAATTGTTGTCTTGTATGGGCCTATGAGGTAATTGACCCATTGTAGCATGATTTAGATGTATTCCTAATTACTCACTTTTCACCTCATCCATGCTCCTTAGGCCTTGTCTACATGCAGAAATTGAGTGGCATAGCACAAAGCTGTGCAATTATTCCAAAATAAAAATTGCTTATTCCAGAATAGAGTGTGTCCACATGGGGAAGCTATTCCAGAAAAGCTAAAAATATGACCAGCATTGCTATGCTGGTCAGTTTCCCCATGTAGACAAGGCCCAAGTAACAAAGTTACCCAGACATTCCAGTTAGTGAAGTGTCAGTGAATGAAATAGAGTAGGAGATTTTCAAAGTGAAAGGGTACTGGGACACCTAACTGTTCCTTGTGCCTTTGACAGTCATTCTTATTTATGTCCAGGATGCCATTTTCCCCTCGCCTTCCATTTAACACCTTTCAGCATTTGCACATCCTCAAGACCTGAAACTTTCTTGGGAGTAAAATGCAAACATTTCTATACTTCAAATGTGTGCCATGCTTTATTAGTACAGCATTCCCACAGTATCACCTGGTCAGTCTCCACATGATACAGCCAGTTGCCATAGAATTATTATTGAAATCGCAGATTGTGCCCCAGAAAGTGTCATTGGGGTGTTGCATATTTTATGGAATTCTATATTCCTTAGACATTTATTGCAGTGCAAAGAGATTAGGGGAAAACAATGCATATTGATTTGTTTCCTCCATCCTTTACCACTGTTTCCTTCAACAAGAGCTAAATGAGGACCCCCTACCCTTATTTATTCTTTTCTTGGGAGCACAAAAAGCAGCTGGCAACTGGGGTAGTTTTCTTGATATCCTTAAAGCAGTATTGTTGATGTATTGACAGGGAAACTATTATACTTGACAGATTCCTCTGAGTAGCAAGGGATAGTTCCGATAGTGACTCATTTTAAAAGATAGGCATAACCCTGGGATTTATGACAGGTGTCTGGTATGTTGACGTGTGGACATTTTCTTGGCCAGGTATTAAGGACAATCTGAACTTCAGTTTAATGCTCATTCTCTGTCAAACTATTCTATGGAACAGAATCTCCCAGAATGTCTTATCCCCTGCAAAGAGCCCAAAAGCGATTCTTCTAACCTTCCATCAACCACTTGCTCCATTACTGAAGCGTAATTACATTACAATACCTTGGTCCAGATCCTCAAATAGTATTAGACAATGTAGCTATTTGTTTCAGTAGAGCTATGCTGATATATATATATATATATATATTTTTACCAGCCGACAACCTGCCCCCTTGAATATAAGGAATAGCAAACAATTCAATTCCAACCCATCTTCAATAATAAAAATCCATACTGTATATGCACAAAAATAAACTTAGTGGGGAGCAGACACTTGATATTTACTTATTGCTTGTCTTTCATTTCAGGTCTTAATATGGTGGGTTGGTGACATTAGAACATGAAGTTTACATCCAGACAGCCACACTGAAGCAGAAATATTGCGGATGTTAAAAAGCTCCTTGACCTCACCAGCTGAATGCCGGACTCATACTCCCAACAGCCCTGCAGCATGCATCTGATGAAGTGGGTTTTATCCCATGAAAGCTTATGCTCATAAATTTGTTAGTCTAAGGTGCCACAAGTCCTCCTTGTTCTTTTAACTTTAAGATGAAGACCTGACACATTATGAAACTTACCAGTTGATATAATCACTGAAGACCAACCCACTCATTTTGGCAGAATGTAATTTATCATCCGTCATGAAGCTGGAGGCATTTGTGCCTCACCAACATCTCTTGATGCCTGTTCAGTCTGGATGTCTGTTCAGTCTGAATTAAAGTTTTGGGAGAGGAGGAGAAGTGTAAACACAAAACAAAGAACCCCCATAGTTCAAGAACATTCTAAACATTTGAAAATTCAGCCAGCTTTATAGCCTGTTAAACAAGAAGAATATTGAAAAAACCTGAAAATTTCAAAATATGGACAGTTTCAAACTTGTAGACAATGTGACCAGCTCTGGCTACTGTACATCTTTTGTCTCCCCAGCTCTCCATCAGAGCTTTTTTCCCCAGCTCTCCATCAGAGCTTTTTTCCATCAGTTTTTCAAATTTACTTGATGCCCAGCTGAGAGCAATAAAACTGCAACCCATGAAGATTCCACATTTGCTGCTCAGATTAGTGATTGTATTTCTTCCAAGATTTAGTAGCAGCCCTTTACCGAATTCCACTATATTGCTGAAAACTAAGTTGTTTAAAACATTCCATTTAAGAAGCCATCTTAAAAGTGTTTTCACATCTTTTGTTAGATACTGGTGTAAATACAGATTGAGGTTTCAATAAAGCGTTCTTTGCTATTTTATTAAAACAATCATAACAGAAATATGCTGCAATGAATTGTGTCACTAAATCAAACTGTGAAATATATTCCTGTTGTACATTTTAACCAGCCAACAAACTCCAGGCAAAAACTTATTACCCTACTGATTGCTTTAATGTCCTTGTCTGGTAGAGAGACGGACTGTTCATTTAAAAAGGAGGACATTTGAATGGTATGTTTCAGCATTCAAATAACCCAATTGGTATAATGCAATATCAAAATGTTTTAAAAGACTTTGCAAGACAGAATATATAAAATGCATTATTAAATGGCACAGGAAAACAAGGGAACCATGGCAAACTAGACTTACTAGACTCAGAGAAGCCTCAATGCTGAAGCGATATATAGGAACATTAGGGCTAGCCAGAGACCATATGGTCCACTAAAGCAAGGTCTTTATAAATCTTGGCGCGTAATGTCAATCAGTTGATATCGCAGTCAGTGAGAAACAAATACAAACAGCTTCACTGAGTCACTAAACAATTTGAGCCAAATCCAGTCCTCCTTACTTACGCAAGTAGTGCCATTGACTTCAAATACATTAAGTCCCACTAAAGTCAAGAGGATTATTCATGAGTAAGGCAAGCAGGATTTGGCTTCTATAGGACATGCTTCATAGTTTAAAGAGCCTGTATTACACAACACACACAAGTTATCCTCAAAATATTTGTCATGCCACAGTACAGGGGCTACAGTTCTATCTAATGTTGACACAGACAAAGCCAGGTGAGCAGGGGGAAAGAGGCTCCTTATTCCCCACACTGTGCAGTATGCAAGGGAAAGGTATGTGAATAATCTGTTTTTTCTAAACAAGTTGCATGGGGAGGTCATCTTCAGCTCACACTACAAGTGTGTTAACATAGTCTCCATTAGAGAGATGTTGGGGAAAAATGGAGGCACAGACACTGGAAAGGATCAGTAATAGAACTGGGATGGGAACACACATTTTCCTGGATTCCGGTGCTGTGCCCCAAACCTCTCCTCTCTACAGTTGATTATTGCATTTGTACCGCACCTAGCACAATGATGGCCTGACCCATGACTGAAGATCCTAGGCACTACCACAATACAAATAATTATTACAGGATCACCTGAGGGCCATGTTATTGGTTTGCCTCCATCCCACTACACACTGTACACACATTCTAAGACTGTTGCTTCCCTGAAGATCTTCCAATCCGAATGGACAGGGAAATGTCGTATTCTGGCCATTTGACAAACTGGGAATTGAGGTGCAGAGAAATTATGTGGCTTGCCTAAGGTAACGCAGGAAGTCTGTCGCACAGGTGGGATCTGAACTCAGATCTCAGAGACCTACTTCAACCACAAGGCTGTTCTTCCTGAGAACAAACAAACTGATGGCTCTTGACTATTCAAAGATCAAGTACCAATAAATGCTGACGTATTTTAGGTCAGACTCACATACTGTGCTTCTTGAATTTCATTGTAACTCAGTATCTGAGGACTCTAAAATATTTTCATACGCAAGAGGTCTGAATAGGGTATGGATTTATGTTTTTTGTTGCTATGGTGATTTGTATTGTCACAGTTTTAATAACCTCATCAAAAGCAGGCATTCAAGAGCAATGTGGCACCTCTACATAATTTAACACCAAGCCATTCAGAGCTTGTGGTACCATTTGAAACAGTGCAAAAGGAAATTAAAAACAAATAGAAATAAATCACCACAATACTGAAAGTAATAAATATTTGAGCTGGGGAAGTGAACAGCGAGTGGAAAGAAAAGTTATTTCTAATAAAATGGTGAAAACCAAAGGCATGATCATGCTCCTATTGAAATCAACAGCAGAATTCCCACGATCGGCAGCAGATTACTCAGAGCCAATGGTTATTGCAAAGAACAAGCTTACCCATTTGTCTAATTTATTAGGCCCCTAAAAGATAATGTGTACACATTACAGCAAGTAATTAGTGTCAGCTAAAATTACACTACATTAAAAAAGCGCATATGACAAATTCCCCATGGGTGTAACTCCACTATTGCCAGTGGAGGGTAGAAGTCTGGCCCAAGACACTACCAAATAACTGTTCATTTGTTAGGTGAGGGAATATCTTTTATTGAACCAATTCTGGATGGTGGAAGGGGCAAACTTTTGAGCTCCACAGAGTTCTTCCTCAGATCTGGGCACATTTGCATGCTTGAGCATCATTTATAGGATGAAATTATGTTTCTAGTTTATTTGTTCCTGTTTTAACTGTATTTTAATACATTTTGCTGAATGTCCCCTGGATACCTTGGAAAGGAAGGCTTTAATAAGAGCCAAGGAAAATATAATTGTTCATGGTAGACCAAGTTACAGTCTCAGATACCTATTTACAACTCTGATTCTAGTGAGTTGTATGTGTTGATGGAGGTAGCAAGAGATCTTCACCCTGTAGGGCTAGATCAGAGGTGGACAAACTCCAGCCCGCGGGACCGTCCTGCCCAGCCCCTGAGCTCCCAGCCGGGGAGGCTAGACCCCAGCCCCTCCCCACTCTGGCCCACCTCCCAGGCTTTCTAATAAGCCTGTCCTGCCACTCTGAGTGGCATGGTAAGGGGGCAGGGAGCGGGGTGGGGGGGGTGGATAACGGGCAGTGGGTCCTGGGGGCAGTCAGGGGACAGGGGAGGTTGGATGGGGGTGGGGCCCCAAAGGGGCAGTCAGTCAGGTGATGGGGAACAGGGGGTTTGGATAGGCATGGGAGTCCCAGGGGGGCCTGTCAGGGGGCAATCAGGGGACAAGGAGCAGGGTGGGTTGGATGGGTGGGGGCCAGGCTGTTTGGGGAGGCACAGCCTTCCCTACCCAGCCCTCCATACCGTTTTGTAACCCCAATGTGGCCCTCGGGCCAAAAAGTTTGCCCACCCTTGGGCTAGATCCTCAGCTGGTGTAGACAGGCATTACTCCATTGACTTCAGTTGAGCAACACCAATTCATACATGTGAAGGATCCAGCTCCGTGTTTAATTTATGGAGGCCATGTGTAACTTTAATTAATTTCAAGCTGGGACAGATGCCACCCATTCCCCATCATGCTGATAGGGCTTGAGCCAAAGCCCATTCGAATCATCAGTTATCTTTTCCACGGTCTTCACTATGGTTTGGAAGAGGCCCCAGGTCTTTCTCAACTGCACATTAAAAATACAGAACACTTCTAAATGTATTGTAGTGCTGCCTTCAGGTCAATTGTGGAAGAGAATACAATAAGCCTTGAGAGGCTGAGTACCCAAAATCCCACTGGGGTCAACAGAGTAAAGAGGGTACTCAAGAGCTTTCAGAGTTTGTCCTACTATTGTCATAGGTAACCCTGAGCATCTTTTCCTACTAAAAACCCACCAATGACAGCTCTCTGGTAATTAAAGTAAATACATCAAACTGTAAAAATCTAGAACAAATTCAATTAAAAAAAAATTTCCTGCAGCAAGGACTCCATTAAAACAGCATTAGTAGTCTGAAAGGCACACAACAGCAAAAAATTCAGTTAAGGATTAAGCCAATAACAAAACACGATTGGAGATCACGTTAGCTTTTAGTTTGGTGCTTGCTATTGTGTATTGAAGATTTAATCCTGAATTTACTTGCCTGCAGTCAAGTCAGATTATTCTTTTTATTTTAATAAAGTTGCTTTAGTTATGCAAGAATTATGGGTCCAACTCAGACCTCTTGCCAGTGAAATTCAGTGTGAATCTACATTAAGCTGGGAGGTGTGATTCCCAGCTTGCCTAGATGTACCTGTGTTAGCTCGACCAGTATAGTCTGGGCAGTGGCTCAGGCTAGCTGTGCAAATACGTACCCATATGGACCCTGTTGTTACATACTTGGGTGGTTAACCCAAGCCACCACCTGTATTACCCCAGTAACACTGCTATTTAAGCAGGATAGCTCGAGCAGAGCTAGCGTGGGTACCTCTTTGCACCCCGGGAATCACAAACACCCCCCCCCCCGCTCAAATATAGGTGTACTTTCAATAGTATTCTGGATTTACACTGAAGTAAAGAGATGAGAGGTGTCAATACACGCCATCCACTGGCACCGCTGTAATACTAGTGGCAAATGCACATGAAGGGTTCAATCCTGCTGCAGTTGAAGTCAATTGGAAGACTCATGACCTTCCAAGTGAGCAGGATCAGAACCATAATTAGACAGCACTCCGTTCTGGGTTCGCCACAAGCCCTCAGCACAGGGCAGTGCACAGCCGCCCCTCTCTCTTTGTAACTACTAAATTTACCTCCTGCTCAGCCACCTGATGCATCTCTTGCAGTGTCTCTGCTGCTCCTCTCACTCTGTGTCCTAGTAGTGTCCTGTCTGGCCTTCCCAAATGACAGGGGCAGCCATTTTACCTATGGCAAGGCTTCAGTCTCACTGCAAACAATAGAGATGACAGACATCTTTCCTAGGGGAAGCCTCACTTCCACATGCAGTTAATCTTAAGGGAAATGGCAGCCATCTTGCTGGCTTTAGCCCCACTGACAGTAATTGGAGATAAAAATCATTTTGAAGAAGCAAGAGTGTGAGAGTGGGCAGGCTCTTGTGTTTTCATGAAATGGTTGGGGAAAAAAAAAAAAAAAAAAAGACAGTCCTAACGTAACTAGACTCGCAGCATAAAATTGCAAGTGTTGGAAACCCTGGGCCCAAGCAAAGAAACTGATAAAGTCCATTCTTGACATGACCTTGCAGTTTGTTTCCTGGTGGGTTAGCATAGCTCGACTGAATGCCCAGAATAGAGATGCAGGTGAGCGCACAGTAGGCAACAGACCTACATCTACCCCTAGCAGAGGGTACAGACGCAGCCCAGCTACCGCTGCAGGTGTCTGTACAAAACAGACTTGCTTTCTCCCTGGGCAGGAAGCAGACCTCATCCCACCATGCTGAAATCTCTCTTTGAGTTACTTGCTGAAATGGGGCCCTTGTCCACCACTGGAGAGGAATCCCACATTTTTGAATGGAATATAGGAGTTAAGGGTGCTAACATAACCTAATCACTGTCCAACATTAACCAGTTGGAAACAAGGTCTGGTGTTTGGTACACAGAGACCTCGGCCTGCTTAGTACCATGGCAAACATTGTTAAACATACTTTTAAACATCTATGAAGGATAAAGGAGAGAAAAAAACCAAAACATTTGAAATGTAAGGTATTAAGTAAGAATCTCACTTTAACAACACCCCTTGCTCCTCTCCCTTTAGCTGGAAAGAGCTTTTAGAAAGAAAACCCACTTGTCTGATAGTCTTAGATGGTAATAACTGTCCTTTTGGATAAAAAAAGAAGTTAACTGAGATGGGCTGTAACTGTTCCAATCAATCCCATTTCATCCCAGGTCACCGCCTCTACTGGCTCCGGAGGAGTCCCAATGCCAACTGGGTCCCTCTCTTGGCCCATTCTGGTCAGGACATCTAGCAGGATTAGGATGATGAAGGCCCCCATGTCCCAGGAGATGGTGGGGGAGGAGGCCCCCCATGATGGTGAAGCTTGGTTCAGTAGCCTCTGTCTAGTCTTATTCTCACACTCACACTTTCGTTAAGGACCCAAAAAAGAGTGATGGGTGGAATAGCCCATCATAATTTAGTCCATGAATTAGGCCTAATATCAGACACACCAATTTTGGTTCCTTAATTTCTAGACCCATATTTTCCTACTTACCAAGCAGGATCTCACACTCCTTCAGTTTATCAGTAGGCTTTTGTTTGGACTAATTCAGCTTTTCTTCTGGGTTTCTTGCACCGATTCATAACATTCATTTACTGAAAACAACTTGACCTATTTTTCCACAGTTAATTCTTATCCGGCCATCACAGTAGCTCCCTTACAGCCCCATCAGTCTAAAGATTCATTAAGTCCAAGAATTTAGGAACAGGCCCATCCATTGCAAATACTTATCTGGGCCTTGATTTCTTCAGACTGCCCTCAAAAGTGTGTCAAAGCCTGAGCCAGCAAGCTCCTCAAATACCTGTCTGGAGAGGAGATGGTAACTCAGTGAAAGCTGTTTGTGGACTCAGACAGCAGTCTACTTAAGTAGAAAACTGGGGATCAAGTTCTGGCTGCCGCAATTCAGCAAGGTATGTAGGCAGGGGAGTATAGAGCTGGTCAAAAAAATTCCCATCAAAATCATTTGATAGAAAATGGATTTTAAACAAAATGAAAAAAAGTTTAAGCTTTGTAAAAACACTCCCCCCCCACACACACCCTGAGCATCTGTTCTGGAAATACCACCACAAATGCCTCATGCCTGTATTTTCTTCTGTGGACCACATCTCCCATGATGCACCAGAGCCAGACACTCCATGATGTATCTTAGTGGCTCAACAAGAGGGGAAGACTACAGTGCATCATGGAACTCAGCCCAGAGAGAAGGGGACATAAGATGCTTGAACTACAACTCCCATGAGGCACCATGGCAGGATTTCCAAACCAAGTTTTTAATCACTTAGCGGAGAGAGTTTGATTTCACTGAAAATTTGAAGTTTTCCCAGCCAACTCTAGTGAGTGGTTCCGTTGGACTTTGTTTGTGTTTAGGCTTAGTCATATGCTTGCTAAAATCGGGGACATAACTGCCTTCACTGGTATTTTGGTCAGGCCTAGAAGCACACACCAGAAAACAAGAAAGCAGATGGAGTCTCTGGCAGAAGTTTTCTGCTCAGATTCTGGCTATGCTAACAGAGGCAGCCACCACATGAAAGGACACCTGACAGCCACCATGTATGGTGAGGATTACATGGCATATACTTCCTGACTAGGGCGGAACAAGAATTTGACATTGATGAAGTCTTTGGCTAAGATTTCAAGATCTGGCCGAGAGACAATCTGTGAACCCTAGTGACAGCAATAATCTGCACTCAGACCTGTGCAGCAGGAACTACTGACTGTCAGAATCTAGGTGCATAATACTGCTTTAAGAACCATTTGAGCAAGTGACAATCAGAATCATCCCATCATCATCATATTTGCCACATCCCGAGATCCATTCAGTGCTTGGAATAAAAGCCTTCATCTCTCTCCATGCCTGGACTCTGCTATAATAAAGGACATCACCAATAATAAAAATAATAATAATAATAATGGGGATGTAGACATACCTGGGTTTTGTGGCCAGCCTATGCTCTCGATTTCTTGCAAGGAAGTCACAACAGCCTTCAAGCTCACTTAATACTTAGCAATACTGAGAAATTAGGCCACGAGAAATGATAAGCACCCCAATTTTGCTGCTTTCATTTGGGGCTGTAAGCACTCAACATCGCTGGACGTCAGGCCATGAATTTCAACTACCCTTAAATTGTTATTTCAGCAGCTTCTTTGGCTACCTGCAGTATTTTAATATTTTTAGTTCCTTGTTTCTGATATGTAACTAGTTTATGAAGAGCATGTCTTGCCATTACCATGCTTTTTAGAGAGTTTGCTCTTTGGTTCCTGCATTTCCCACTCCTCCATCCTGCTCAGTTCTGAGGGGGAAAAAGGGAGTATGGCAAAATGCCTGGCAGATTACAGATCTTCAACCAGTTTGATTTTAAAAATAATCTGTATTATATTATCACCCTCTTTCTTTTGGGCCATATGATTCTGCTCCAATCCATCTCAATTTCTGCTTCAAGTGAAAGTGGTGAGCTTACAATATATGAGAGAGACACCGCTTTGCCTGGCAGAACATGTGTGAATCCGACACCATAGATGTGTCATGACTTATGAGGAGAGGCTGAGGGAACTGGGATTGTTTAGTCTGCAGAAAAGAAGAACGAAGGGGGATTTGATAGCTTGCTTTCAAACTACCTGAAAGGGGGTTCCAAAGAGGATGGATCTAGACTCTTCTCAGTGGTAGCAGATGACAGAACAAGGAGTAATGGTCTCAAGTTGCAGTGGGGGAGGTTTAGGTTGGATATTAGGAAAAACTTTTTCCACTAGGAGGGTGGTGAAGCACTGGAATGCGTTACCTAGGTAGGTGGCGGAACCTTCTTCCTTTGAGGTTTTTAAGGTCAGGTTTGACAAAGCCCTGGCTGGGATGATTTAGTGGGGGATTGGCCCTGCTTTGAGCAGGGGGTTGAACTAGATGACCTCCTGAGGTCCCTTCCAACCCTGATATTCTATGATGAGGAAGCGTCCTGGTATGCAAAAGCAAAATAGACACCGTTTCATTAGCTCCACCACACTGATCTGTGCCAGAGCGAGCTTTATTTTCTTTTTAAAGCCAAAACATTTGAGATTTTTAGATCAGTTTATAATAGTAACAGGGCACGGCATTTCTTATACAGCACCTTTCATCCAAAGATTTCTAAATACCTTGCACTCTTTTGTTAATTTTGAGCCAAACAGACCTGTGGTACATGGTAACCCAAGGACATTAGGCATTCTCTGCTTGCTTCTATATTGAAGAATGGGCGGGGCGGGAGAGAGAATAGCAGTGTTTGGCCATTGCTTGCATGTGTGAGAAGGGGAGCCTCCACTCCATCCCCTCCCAACATACTGGCTCAGCTATGCTGGCCAACATATGGGGGGGGAAATAAGCTATGTCAGGTAAAGGGCTGGTGCAGATAACTTCCTCCTGGAGAAAGTAAATTAGGAAGTGTTATTTACTCCTTCTCATAACATAAGAACTAGGGGTCACCAAATGAAATTAACAGGCAGCAGGTTTAAAACAAACAAAAGGAAGTATTTTTTCCACAATGCACAGTCAGCCTGTGGAACTCCTTGCCAGAGGATGTGGTGAAGGCCAAGACTATAACAGGGTTCAAAAAAGAACTAGATAAGTTCATGGAGGATAAGTCCATCAATGGCTATTAGCCAGGATGGGCAGGGATGGTGTCCCTAGCCTCAGAAGCTGGGAATGGATGACAGGAGATGGATCACTTGAAGATTACCTGTTCTGTCCATTCCCTCTGGGACACCTGGCATCGGCCACTGTCGGAAGACGGGATACTGGGCTAGATGGACCTTGGTCTGACCCAGCATGTCCGTTCTTATGTTCTGCAGCCAAAGGTAAGCACTTCAGATAAGTGCTACCTTACCGATTAACCAGGCCAGACTGTAAGGTTAAAAATCTAACCCTAAATCAAGCAAGCCACACCTGTAATTGTAACATATTTGTTGTTTGTTTTTCCAAAAATAATCTACAGTCACATACACAAAGCCAGACATGTCTTCATAAAATGAAGCCCTGCATATAACTGTCCAATTATTTAAAGAGAGAGAGTCCTTGAAAGTTTTGCTTACAGAATGAAAGGGAAATTTGGCTTTCAGAAACACCCATTTCAGGGGAACAATGAACAACTTTTTCAAAGCAGAACGTCAGTTTGCCACAGAGGCTAACACAGCAAGTACAGTATATTATTCAATATTCCAAAAATGACCGAGGCAGAATCACGGAGAATATAAGCAAGTTTGGAGTTCCATTTTATCCATTCATTTTAATTTTTAATTAAATCTTGATAATTGCAGAAGAGCACTATTTTTTTCCTATCACAAATGTGCAGACAGATCACTTTAGATGCCCCTTTTGCCTCCTCTCGGTTGGTTGAAAAGGAAGAAGATTCTCCTCTGCACTGCCCCACAAGAGGCATGAGAATGTAGTTAACAGGAAGCTCACTGCAGCTCTGCCATTCTTCCCAGGGCCTGTAGCTTTGTCTAGCTCTGCAGCGTCTGAGAAAGTGACAGTCTTCAAAATACATTGGAACTTTTTTGATGACATATCAGCACCACGCACACATGTACAGAAACACTGCCAGGGATGACAACTGCTGATGAACATGAAGGATAGCGTACGACGTATCAAACAAAATGTAACTTGTCCATTTACAGTACTGCCACCTTTCATTAAAGGATCCCAACATAAGCATCTCAACACCTCCGGGTAAATACAGGTAAATATCCCACGAAGGGTGAAGCATAAACTGAAGCACAGAGAATTGACTTTCCCCGTGTCACTAAATGACTCAGTGTTAGAGACAGGAATAAAAACGAGGAGACAGATTCTCAGAGTTTATACCAGCTGAGGATCTGGTCCCTGGAATTCAGTCTCTGGCTACTATCACTGCAAAGTGCTCTAAATGCTGCAACTCTGCAAAAGCTTATGCACATGGTTAGCTGTAGCCATGTGAACGGTCCCAGCATGGGGGCCTTCATTTTGAAACTTCGGTTTGCAGAAATTAATCATGAATGATTAAGTTAATGGAGAGTGAAAAAAGTTAAGCTTCTCAAAGTATACACTGGCAGCCTTGGGGTCTAAACAAGTGGGGTTTTTTTAGGGTTTCAAGATTTTCTCTTTCAAGCCACATTTCTCTTTTTTTCTTTCCCTCCTTCTAATTGTTTAAGTGCTGGCTGCCACTTCCTGCAGCTCTCATTGGCTGGGAATGGTGAACCGCAGTCACTGGAAGCTCGGGGGGGGGGGGGGGAAGAAGAGGCGTGCCTGCAGACACTCAACGTAAACAAAATGTTTCGTGGCCCGCCAGCAGATTACCCTGATGGGCTGTGTGCTGAAGGTTGTCGACTCCTGCTGTAACATGTTCTAGAGATAGAAAGATGGGCCCAAACTAGTTCTTCAGCAACAAAGACAGACTGGCATCCCCAGACAGGTATCAACAAAGTCAAGTGGGCTATCACTTAGTTAAGCGACCATTCTCTGGCAGGGGGGAGGAGTGAACAAGACATTTAGGACTATAAGGTGGATAGAAAGCTGGCTAGATCGTCAGGCTCAACGGGTAGTGATCAATAGTTCCATGTCTAGCTAGCAGCCGGTATCAAGCGGAGTGCCCCAAGGGTCGGTCCTAAGGTTGGTTTTGTTCAATATCTTCATGAATGATCTGGAGGATGGCGTGGACTGCACCCTCAGCAAGTTAACAATACACCGGGAGGAGTGATAGATGCACTGGAGGGTAGGGATAGGATACAGAGGGACCTAGACAAATTTGAGGATTGGGCCAAAAGAAAGCTGATGAGGTTTCTTTTGGCGCCGATCGAACTGCCCAATAAGACCACAAGACTTGGTTTAGTAGCAAAGGTGCCCGACCAGGTTTATTGTCGACGAAGCACGGTAATAGAACCTGGCAGACTCTACGAGGATACTAAGACATGTATGCTCAAGACAATGGACGCAGCTAAGTCAGTGGCGGGACTTTCCACTGCTCCCAAGGCTGGCCAAAGACACTCCCTCTGAGATACATCTTTATACACCAATACAAATAAATGATGTATTTGGGTGCCACCTCATTGCCTTCTACATGTTGGATTGATCAAAACATCTCTATCCATCATGCGGTCATCCTGACCTTATCTTTAGGCTGCGTCAGTGTGTTCCTGTTATCTTTGGGGGATGTTTTGGTATTGAGGTATTCTGGTACCAGCTTTCTGGAATGTGTTTGCATATATATTCTTGTGCCTAGCACTACTTAGGAATATGTGTTTCTGCAACATAAGCCCTGTTCTTGCCAGACTCTGTGAGCAAGGCCTGCCTCTTGCTCACAACTTAAAACTTTGCTGATATAAAGCAAAGTTTTAACTACTTTAGCCCAGGCCTCAGGCTTCATACCAGGCCTCTAATACAAGGCCTTATGTTTCAGGCCCTCTTCTTACCACAAACAGTTCGAACTTCACATCCACGTAGGGTTGCCAACTTTCTAATCACTCAAAACCAAACACCCTTGCCCCGCCCCTGCCCCTTCTCTGAGGCCCCATGCACTCACTCCATCCCCCCCTCCCTCCGTTGCTCACTCTCCTCCCCCCTCACTCACTTTCACCGGGCTGGGGTAGGGGACTGGGGTGCAGGAGAGGGTGAGGGCCTGGCTGGTAGTGCAGGCTCTGGGGTGGGGCCAGAAATGAGGGGTTCAGTGTGTGGGAGGGAGCTCAGGGCTGGGGCAGGGGGTTCAGAGTGTGGGTGGGGGTTCAGAGTGTGGGCTTACCTCAGGCAGCTCCCAGTTGGCAGCACAGCTGGGCTTAGGCAGGCTCCCTCCCTGCCCTGGCTCCACGTAGCTCCTTAAAGCAGCTGGCATGTCTGGCTCATAGAGAGAGAGGTCAGGGGGCTCTGTGTGCTGCCCACAGATACCGCTCGCGCAACTCCCATTGGCCAGCGTTCTGGACACTGGCAGCACGCAGAGCCCCCCGGCCACCCCTGTGCCTAGGAGCCGGACATGCTGGCCATTTCTGGAAGCCACACAGAGCCAGGACAGGCAAGGAGCCTGCCTTACCACCGCTGTGCTGCTGACTAGACTTTTAGTGACCAGCGCTGACCGGAGTTACCAGGGTCCCTTTTAGACTCAGCGTTCTGGTCGAAAACCGGATGCCTGGCAATCTTATGGCCACAAGAGGCTGTTTGTCACCATGACTTAGCAAGGTTGCCTTCATCTCTGCTCCGGACATCAACAACTCTTAAAGAACCGAAGGAGAGGGGTGGGCAGGGGGTCTTGGCTGAGAGGCTTTTCAGACAGTACAGACTGCTGTAGCTTATTGTGAGAGAAACCGTTTTGCTTTTAAGTTCACTCAGTCTGTTAAATTAGGCACTTAAAAAGATAAAATGCAAGCTATT
Organism: Caretta caretta; assembly: GCF_965140235.1. Taxonomy (NCBI): domain Eukaryota; kingdom Metazoa; phylum Chordata; order Testudines; family Cheloniidae; genus Caretta; species Caretta caretta. Next base: position 23,405,351 of record NC_134220.1, on the reverse strand, counting down.
CTTTAACCAATCCTGACTTTTATGCCTCATTACTTGTAGTCACTTAAAAGCTCTCTTTTCTTTCTGTCGTTAATAAACCTCTTACTGTTTTTTCTAAACCAGTGTGTTTTGACTGAAATGTTTGGGAACCTCCACTTAAGATAACAGGGTCTGTGCATATCATTTTCATTTGATGAAATGATAGACTTTCTATGAGCTTGCATTGTCCAGTAGAGTGCTGGGCAGTACAGGATGTACATTTCTGGGGGACGTGGCTGGGCCTAAAAGAGTCTGCTGGGGTTCGTCTGCAGTATAATTCATGAGCGACTAGCTAGTAGCACCCCCAGCTATACAGTATTGAGTAACTTACATGCTGGAGGCTGTGTTTTAACTGGCCAGGAGTGGCTGTTCACCAGTTACCCAGTGTAAAAGGCATCCCAGTTTGGACAAATGAGGAAACACAGCTCTTCATCAGTCCAGACTGTATGCTGGGTAATGTCACACCCAATCTAAATGTTTTGTGGATGTTAACACTTTTCAGTTTTGACCTTTTACCTTTCAAAATGCAGCATTTCAAAACCAAGAAGCAGAACTTTTTCATTTCAAAAATGCCAAAACATCCTGTTTTAACAATTGCAAGGTATTTAAAGACAGGAGATTCACCAAAAACAACCCTTTCCTGGGTACAGTTTTGGTTTGAACAGACTGACATTTCCCAATAAAAGACATTACACACACACACAAAATCATGGATAGTCCTAGTTATCAGTGCAACTTGAATTCCTTTTCTTTAAGGATCATGAGAATATGGGTTCTGATCAGTTATCCTTGCCTGTGAAGTACATGGTTTGGCACTGTCTAGCTGTACTAATTTGTTTCACGCAAATGGTATATTGCTGTTTAATGCAATCCCGATAAGGAAACTTCATATCCTGTTATAGTACTTTGTACTATCAAGTTATCAACCCTGTGGTGCAAGCCTGTGGCCTCCTGCATTGTTCAGTGCTAAGTAGGCACAGTCAGCCAATGTTCTGGGGATGGAAGAACCTCAGGAGTTTCATGTTTGCAACCCTCCTATACTGTTTTAGACATTTTTGTACTTAAAGTAGTTGCAACCTTGATGCCTGTCATTTAAACCCTGCCCCATGCATCTCTAGAGGAAGATTTCATTTTAAAATAAGAGATTTCTTAGCTGCAAGGAAGTCTGTGCTAGACATGAGGGATATAAGTACCCCCAAAAAAGCTATGCTGGAAGAAACAAATGATAGTACATAGGATATAATGGGCCAGATCCTCAGCTGGTGTAAATCAGCATAGCAACATTGAATTCACTGGAGCTACAGTTTATGCCACGTGAGAATCTAATACACCATGTATATATTTGTTAGAGATATTTCCCTGTCCCCACTCCCTTTTCCATAGTCAAGACCCCTCTGTCCTGTTTTTCACTAGATCTTTTCCATGGAGCGCTGATCCCTTTTATAACAGTCTTTCGCAGACAGCAACCGCAGTAAGGTTCAAAATAAGGCAAAGGAAATTCTCTTCAGACTGCATGCACTGTATGAGTAAAGGAAAAGCAGTCCTACAAAAACAATCCAAAGGCAGTAACAGCTTCTCATGTCAGCGACTTATTACAGTAGATTTGATAACAGCAAATATCTACTAAAACAAAAATAAATCTCTTGTGAAATGAATACAACTGAAATTATTCCCTTTTATCATCTGACATCTAACCAATTAGCAGCAAAAAGTTTGCCACGGTTGATAAGTTAGGTCCCATGACCTGCTTAAAATTAAAAAGGAATAAAAAGAATGCAAGCCGAAGTGCTGATTTTGTCTGTATACTATAACAACTAAAGTGTTTTCTCTAGAGCTGGTTGAAAATTCTGCTGAAGTTGTTTTGATAGAGAACTGATGCGTCGCTGAAACAAATAAAAAACGGAAAGCTTCAATTACAGAAATCTCGAAACATTCTGTTTTGACCAAAGCTAAATGTTTTGATGTTTCCTAATCAAAGTATTTTGTTTTGGCTTGGCTCAACATTAACTTCAGATCCACTGCGCTGCCTTGGGCCCCCATTCTTTTTGATGGGGTTCTTCTCACATCACAGTGGGAGAGCAAGAGGGGAGACCCTGATGTCCATGGGCGATATAATCTGACCAGGGCTCTGTTTGTTCAGAGTGCTCTGAACAGTTACACGACACCCCTATATAAATAAATAAATTAAGTTGTCTGTGCCTTGTGGATATAAAAGGAGCAGAGAATTTCCTGCAATTGCATGGCATACGGGGATGGAGGAGGCAGGAAGAACCAATAGGGATAACGCTGTAGAGCAGTGGTGCAGATAGGGCGGTGATTGGTAATGCTATTTGCAAGGAAAGTCTCTTCTGATGCCATAGCATCATGTTCATTTAGAGCTGCATTCGTGAGACATGTGTTACAGCAAACACGAAGTGTGCTTACTTTGTGCTAGGAAATCCAGCCCAGGAGAAATAATTAGAAGGTTTTGGTTTGCTTTACACAGACTTTGTGGAAGGAGGTAGGGAGGGTCAAATTAACCAAACTATGAGCTACAGGGCCAAGTGACAGATAGGACAGAGTGATACCTGGTGCTGAAACCGCAGTTATAAGTTGTACCTTTCCATTTAAATGATTAAATTAAGGGTAATTGTTGCAATTGGGGCTATTTTCTGAAGTGCAGCAACTTTGCTTACCCATGAAAGTTGGCAGAGTTCAAAATAGAAATAAGATGCAAATTTCTACCAGTAACTAGCCATTGGAATAGATTACCAAGGGATGAGGTAAAATATCACTTGGAGTATTTAAAATCAAGACCAAGTGCCTTTCTAAAAGACATGCTCTGATTCAACCACCAATAGCTGGGGTAGATGCAGGAATCACTGCTGAGTTCTAAGGCCTGTGTAACACAGGTGATAAGAACTGCCTCTTCTGGGCAAATCTATGAAATCCTTCAATGCTCTGGATTGTAGAAAAATGCATTTTGCAGTCTTCTTCCCCCTCCCGCACCTGAAACCTACCATATTCACATAGAAATAAGTTATTGTGGCAAATTGTTGGCACTACTAAGATGGGTCCCACACTTTCTCTTCTTGGGGGGGGTTCAGGGCACCGTTTCTTGCCCCTGATCTGGGGTATCAACTGTCCCACTAGTTTCCCAGAGAAGGGGAGTGGACAGCGAGGGACCCAGGCCCACCCTCTACTCCGGGTCCCAGCCCAGGGGCCCTAGGGATAGCAGCAAACCATTTGAACTAGCGATTCCTTCCCCTGAGCTACTTCCCTCTCTGGCCCTTCAGCTTGTGGGGCTTCCTGCCCTCTCTCTGCACAAGCCAAGTTTCCCTTTACCTAGGGTCTTGGTCTTCTAGCCTGCCACAGCACTTCTCCAAACTCTCCTCTGCTTCCCTCCAAACTGCTCTCTGCTTCAACACCAAACCACTTTGCTTCAACTCCTTCCCCTTGTCTGATTGAAGCAGGGGGTTTTTTTTGATCAGGTGACTGGCTTCGGGTGCTCTATCTATAGCAACCTCTCTTCCCTCTACAGGAAATAAGGCTCTCATCATCCTGGGGCTTACATATCTCCCCTCTATCAGTCTCCTGCTGCCCTCTGGCTATGCTGTATCCCATTATCAAGGAAACCACTGCAAAAGTAACTCTGGCCCAAAAGTTAGTCAGTCTTGTTAAAAAAAAAGAATTATGTAGGCATTGTAATTAGGCCACTGAAGTGGTTTCATACCAACGTGAGCTAAACTACGTGCTGTGCTGCAATAAAGTTAATCTTTGCACTGACACCTGACTTGCTGGAATGTCTGTAGAACAAAAATTAAAAAAGATGGAATGCTATAATGCAATCCTAATTGTTGGGATAAGCCTTAATACAAGAAGGGGTCAGGGAGGCATGGTGCTTAATTGATTTTTCTTGTAGAAAATAAAGGCGGCATGCAAAGAATGAAGTACTATGATATCAGTGGGAACAGTCATTAAAAGCTTATTAGTGGGATAGGTCCAGGCAGTAAGACATAAAAACAGAACATTAAAGGAAATAAAAAGTTTGCCACCATGAGTACAGTCTGTTTTTATTTTCCTTACTGAAGTTTCTTCTGCACTTTAATATGATGAGGATAATTACCATACTATAAGGGGGAAACTTAAGAGCCTATTCAACAGGCAAAGATAGGAGTCTAATGACAGCAATGAAGAACAACATCTCAAAACTTATATAGCCCAGGAGCCCAACTGAACTCTAGAGAAGTTCAGATCTGGAGCTGAACTTGGCAGCCCAGGCCCATCTGTACGGAGAATGATGACTGGGATTTTCAAAGTTGCTCAAACAATTGATGCCTAATTACTCATTTAATTGGAGCTAGAGTTAGGCATCCAAAATCCCCTAGGCTTTGGAAAAAAAAAACCAAAACCACAAAATATTAATGGACAATATTGTGCCTTGTCCTGCATAAGCATGCAAGAGACGGGAGAGGGCACAAGGAGTCTTCCTCCTCCCTTGTGATTTGCTCCACTGTAGGAGTGCAGTCTTAATCTTGGCCAATTGTATACCAGTGACATGTGAGGAAATAGGGGACTCTTGAGCTAGCAGCAGAAGAGTGATATGACTGGGGAGGTCCTTCCATACAGCCAAATGGTCACACTGCACCCTATTAAAAGTTTAATAGGGCCTGCTGCTGAACACTCCCCAGTGGTCCCAAAAGCAATTATTTATACTGTCTTCTGCAGCTTTGGCTTTAGGCCAGTCTACTCAGAGACCAGGAAGACCTGGTGATATCACAGATAATGCTGGCTCCTGTGGAATCTTCACTTCTGTTTCTAGACCAAAGATGAGTCAGTAAGCGTCAGGTACTGTAGATTCCTCTGAATCAGACCAAATCTTATTCTTTAAGAAATTGGAGTGAAGCACAGGGCTGGTAGAAAGTGTCCTCTGATAGCCTTTGAAGCAGAGATCCTTCACTTATCCACAGAACAGGCTTGGCAGTAGCATTGCAATGTTCCCTACATTGCTCTACCCATGGGCGGCATGTGGACGGCTGGCTCAGGGAGGCTAGCCCCTTCTGCCCGAAGCCTTGCCCCTTCAACCAAGGCCCCGCCGGACCCCAGAGCCTCCTCAAGGCAGCTACTGGCCCCCACCCCAGGCTAGCGCCCCCAGCGCTGGGAGGTGCGGTCCCATCCTCCCCAGCACCGGGAGGGAGGGCGGGTGGCGCGGGCTGGGGCTGGCATTGGGGCCGCGCAAGAGGGAGCCATGTCACAGGGGAACTGGGAAGAGCCAGAGCAGGAACCAGGAGGGTGCCTGGGGGCGGAGCATGGGTGGAGCCACACCTGGCAGTTTGGGAAGGCACAGCCTTCCCCAGCCTATGATACCTGCCACCCATGGCTCTACCAATGTGTTTGACCCCTAACTTGCAGGAAAAATTTTAAACGAGAGATGGTAGGATGTCTCTGTGGCCCATTCAGTCTTTGGCCTCTGCCATTAAGAGGCATGATGATTGCCTACTGGTCACTGTTTTATTAGTAATAAAATGATGGGACATGCAGAGTTGTAGGAAAGGCCTTTACTGATCAGGCACGGAGGCCAGTGTTTGCCACCGTAAGCCTGGCCACCAGTTGCATTCCTGAAATCTAGGTATCATACCCAGTTAGGTCCCTATTGAAACATGACCCTCTTTCTTCAGTCCCACTCACACTGCAGTCACTTTTTTACTTTATTGCTATGCCCACAGGAAAGCGAGCTCCCATGATTAGTTTAGTTAGGGTCTGTACAGCACTGAAGATGGATAGTACTTCATATTATTAGTCATGGAAGCTGTTTGCTATCACTGATCAAGAGGGAGAAGAGTGTAGGGGAAACCAATATTTTATTAGTACAACAGGGCAATCAAAACCTGATTTAGCAAATATTACCAGGATGGTTATAATAGACTGAAACAGTGATGCAACTAGCCATAGCTTCATCAGTAGCAGGCCTTGTCTGTGCCCAGAAGATACACTGATGGCTATCCAAAGAGCAGTGAATATCAGTGAGAAAGTTGCTGCCCTGCCCCTCTATATCTAATGGTACACCTACACTGCAAACAACAAAAATCCCTTGGCAGTGGCGTCTTGGAGCCTGGATCAACAGACTCAGGCTCGCAGTAGCGGGCTAAAAATAGCAGTATAGATATTCCCATTTGGGCTGGAGTCTGCGTTCTGAGACCCTCCCCGCACTCTGGGTCTCAGAACCCAAGCTCCAGCCCAAGTGGAAGTATCTACATTGCTACTTAACCCCACAGTGCAAGCCCCATGAGTCAAGGCAGTTGGCCCAGGCTCAGGCCACAGGGTTATGTGTTTTTTAAGCGTAGACATACCCTAATACTTAGGTACACTAGTGCAACTTTCTCAAGTAGACAACCCTAAGGCTATGTCTATGCTATGAGCTACCATTTTGCTCTCATCGAGCTAAGGAGAGAAGAAATAGCGGTGTAGCTATGGCAGCACTGCTAACGAGTTCACAGCCGCCTGAAACCAGTGGGTACACAGGGTACGTACGCATACAACTAAGCGGTGTCTCCCTGCCGCTACCACAGCTACACTGTTATTTATGCTCACGAGGGGAATCCCACCGCTAGCTTCTAGTGTAGGTACAGCCTAAAAAGGGTTTTAAACCACTGCAACCGCTTGTGTGGACACAACTTAAGGGCTAAAACTGGCACAAGAACAAATGGAGATGAACTGGCCACCAATAAGTCGAGGCTTGAAATTAGACAGAAGAGTGAAGTTCTGGACCAGTCTTCCAAGGGGAGTAGCGGGGGCAAAAAACATAACTTGTTTTAAGACTGAGCTTGATAAGTTGATATGATATGATGAGATTGCTTACAGTGGCATATGGCCCAACCATGATGGCTGTTAGCAAATGTCTTCAGCAGCTGAAGATGGAACAGTAGATGGGGGGAGCTCTGAGTTACTACAGAGAATTCTTTCCCGGGTGCCTGGTTTGTGGATCTTGCCCACATCCTCAGGGTCTAACTGATCACTATATCTGGGGTTGGGAAGGAATTTCTCCCTCGTCAGACTGGCAGAGACCCTGCTGGGGGGGGGGGGAGGGGAGGAGGAGGGGTAATGTCTGTGGGGGTGGGGTCACCTTCCTCTATGCCACGGGCCATAAGACACTGGCTGGTTTGAAATAGAGTAAATGGTGGATTTGCTGTAACTTGAAGTCTTTAAGTAAAGATTTGAAGACTTAGTAACTCAGCCAGAGATTTTGGGCCTACTACTGGAGCGGGTGGGGGAGGTTCTGTAGCCTGCAATGTGCAGAAGGTCAAGCTAGATGATCATGATGGTCCCTTCTAGTCTTGATGTCTGAGACACTTATTTTGGCTTAGCTTAATATAAAATAGGCTTGGTTTAAGACAAACTATCCAGAGTCACTAGTGTAACTAAATCAATTTTAAAATGGATTTGAGTTAAGCCAGTGTAGCTTTCTCTTAAGCAAGGCCTTAGTAAACACTCAGGAGTTAGTTTACTCCCAAGAGAGAATAGTGCTTGTATTAGCTACATGAACAGCCAAAGTCTGCTCAGACTCTTGAAAACCACTTCACACTGGCCATGGTGAGCAGCTTAACACAAGTCACACACAAATCACCATTCCTTCAGCTCATTTGCCAAGTCCATGCAGTGACTCAATAAAGGTTAGGATTCTATGGCTGTTCAAAGGAGGCATTCTTAAACTGACTGTTAAGACTTGTGGCATAGTCAAGGTAACTGTAATTTGAAATGTTTTATTCTGTTCTATTTTACTTTTAATAGTTGTTAGCCTCCTACCCATGACAGAGACCCTAGAATAAACCTGGGAGTTTTTTGTTTTGTTTTGTTTTTTTATTTAAAAACCAGGTACATTTAGGGCCTTTCCTACTTAATTCCCTCTTAGTACCCTCTCCATGCCATGTTTTTTCCAGTCTGCTGAGAAAGAGAAACATTTTGATTCTACATCAGAGAGGGTTTTAAACTACCCTTGTAACAGACATATGGGCCAGTGCCTTACCTCTTTCTGAATGGTGAAGTTGCTGCCTCAGTGTCTCTCCAGCAGGTAGGGTAGCTTGTCCCTCAAGTCAAAGCAGAAAACGTCCTCCCCTTCTCGGCTTCAAAAGAGTTCCACAAATGAGAAGTTTCTGCACCCCAATCCAGACAAAACAAAGGAATAAAAAGAGGATGGCTTGCTCCAGCCAGTCTCCCTCTAGAGAAGCAAAAACTGCCTGAAAACTAGGCCACTCCAGTAATCAAATCCCACTCCTCCCTTTGCTACTTGCTCGAGCCTACTGCTCAGTACATTTGAATCCTTTCACAAGCCTTCTCCAAAGGCACTACCTTCTTCCCTCCCTCAGCAAACACAGGCTGGTCACACACCAAGCCTCTTTGGGGCATAATTGGCCCCAGCTGGTCCCCTTCCAACCTCATTCATGACCTGAATTAACCTCTTCCCTGCTCTCCAAGTGTATCAGGTTTCTGCGACCACCCACAAGACTTTAGGGAACAAAATTTGCAGCCCAATCTTGCCCCCGTGGACTTCAGAAGGATCCAGCCCTTGTTGTAAAACTGAAAATGAATGCACCAAGGCTATAAAAAGTAGAAAAAAAATATTTGGTGGGAGCAGAGTTTGGTCAATGCTGAGCTCTTTTGAAAATCCCACCCTAAATATCTGGATTATGATCCAAATACAATTTCTCCCATTGAAAATGCCTCTCACCCATGCTTAGGCTGCCTTTGGACAATATAATTATGAATGAGATTCTTAGTGAACGGAATTATTCTATCTATGCACTGCAGTTGTAGCCATGTCAGTATGTAATACGCAGCAGATACTTTAAGACATAAGTAGTATTTCCAGATAGTTAACATTAAAATGTAAATTTGTTTCTTATCTACAAATGATGTAGATCTTAACATGTAACAATTTGAATAGTGTTTATTCTTTTCTCAATTGTTAGCTGTGGACTTTCATTGTAGGGATTATAATGGTTTTCTTTTGGCTTTAGCCCTATTTCTGTGCAGTATAATTGGGTTATTGTGGTTTAAATAGACTTAGAGTTTATATATTTTAAAACAGCAAGGGAAGGAAGGAAAGTGACATTTCTGGAAGGGGCAGCAGTCATATGATAAGCAAGTGCAAGGAGAAGACAAGTGGTGTTTTAGTCAGATCATTTGAAGTTAGTGCATAAAATTAATAATATATCAGCAGATTCACTGCCTGTGGTGAGGTTAGAAGAGGTCTTTGTTTTAAAAATCCTTGCTGCTTAATATAGCCTTCAGGGTGAAGCAATGTGCCAGGAATTCATAAACGATATTGGCATTGCTCTCTCTTTTCAAGTGGTTTCTTTTCCAGACTGTCTGTAGCACCAGACGCAGAGAGGAGAGACTAATAGATTCTAGAATCCCTGTAGAATACGGGTTTCATAGAGAAAGCAGATTGATAAGGGGCTCGCGTACTCCCAGCTCAGGGAGGTCTGATACCAGGGGACTAGTTTTTGTTATTAAAAAAAAAAAGAAAGAAAGACAGAGAGAACTATTAGGCTACCAGCATCCAGTGCAGTTATTGATGGGAAAGGGACTAGACAGAAGGGTAAATGGATGGTTGGCACAAAAAGCTGATGGCACACAAAGCATTAAAGGCCATAACATGAGGAAACTAAGGCAACATCTACACAGCACACCACAGGCGGTGCCGTGTAGTGCACATGTAGCTACGCACTGCAGGGAAAAGCGAGCTGCATCCACACTGTAGCACGGAGCTACACGTGCCAAGGAAAGGCTCTGGCAGGGAGGAGGCAGTGGGCAAAGGCTCTGGCAGTGGGGAGACAAAGGACACTGCTGCTAAAAATGGCAGTGAAGGCGGGGAGAGGCACTGCTTGGTCATGTAGAGGGGAGAGCCATATAGAGGACATGCTATAAGGTTCTGGCGTATCTTTATTTGCCAAAACAGTGCCCACTCATCTTCACTGCTACTCATACCCGTGCTAGGGGGGCATGCAGCGTCTGTGCTCTGACCACCACCAGAAGGAGAGTAGACGTACGCTCATTGCAATGTGTGTAAGTTGCCTCTGTTCAGAGAGATCCCTACTTCTCATAGCCCTTTTCTGGGTCTCTAAAGAGAGTGAAGTGATGGCACAGGAGCAGGGGACGGTACAGAGCATGAGGATTTTGTTCAAATGGCTGACATCAAGAGATTCTGAAAGTCAAGTATCTTTCTGTCCAAAGTGGGGAAAAAACCCACGGCAGCATCAGGAGGACGGATGGTCTCATTAATACGCTGGAGTCAGACTCAAGAAATTGGGGTTCAATTCTGAATTCTGCTGTAGACTTTCTGTGTGCCATTGTCACTTGATTCCAATGGGAGTTAGGCACCTAAATACCTTTGAGAATCTCGGCCTTAATCTTTCTCTGACGCAATTCCCTATCTGTAAAATGGGATTTTCCCCTGCCTCACAGGGTAGTGGGAGGATAAATAGATAAAAGATTGGGAGGTGCTCAAATACTCCAATAATAAAAGCTGCATACGCACCTCCTGTAGACAACTAGACGAAGGTCCAAAAAGAACAATGAACAGCACATTTTGTCAGACCCATTTTGCAAAGAGGCAAACTGAGCGGTTCAGAGATTTGTCCATAGTAACATAGTAAGTCATTAACAGAACAAAAAATAGAAGCCAGATCCCCTGTTCCACGCACCCTAACCTGATGTATTCTTTCAAATAATTCAGCAAATCCCCTCATAATGGCCACCTTTTTCTAAGATGTCAGATGCAAATCACCACCACTGCAACTACTTTGAGAACGGAGAGGCATACATTGTTGTTAGAATAACCGCAGGACTTCTAGTATCCACGGTGGAAGAGGGAGCCCTGGAGAGAACAGACAGGGAGAAATGATTTCCAGCTCTGTGGGACAGCATAACATGCTCTGTAAAAATCATATGCCATCTTGCAACAGTCATGAAAATAAGGGCTGTTCCCTATGTATGTGTCTTCCTCTGTGATGCTGTCTGGCACCCACCTCTAGATCTATGCACTCAAAAGCCTTCTACTACCCACACATTCCATCGGTAGGAAAACACCCTGGTTTTGGTCATCTATCATTTTCTCTTCAGAAATATGCGTGTGGAGAGAGAGAGAGAGAGAATGCATAATGCATAAGCCAAGTAATATTGTCAGCTACAGATACTGTACCTGAAGGAGCACTGGGAGTTAGAATTTAACTGAACACAAAGACTAAACTGACAGGTAGAGACGACATTTCTCAGACATGCGCTAGTGTGTGAAATTTTTTGCATAAATTGAGAGATCTGGTGGAGCTCCACTGGCACAGAAATTGGTTTGGAAAAAACAATATTTGATTTTCATTTTTTAGCACTGGAATGAAGGAGGGGTTGGGCGGAGCTGGGTTGTTTGAGATCCAAGAGCAGAACTGTTTTATGTGTGAGATGTCGCTCAGCAGACGGGGGGTGGGGAGATGTAGCCAAAAGAGCATCAGCAGGGTAGCACCCAAAGCAACTATATTAAGAGCAGTGGTGAATGAATGTGAAAAAGGCTCAGTGTGGAGGAACAACCTAATCTTTGAATCCTATTATCAATCACAGAATCATAGAATATCAGAGTTGGGAGGGACCTCAGGAGGTCATCTAGAACAACTCCCTGCTCAAAGCAGGAGCAATCCTCAATACTGTATATCTGTCTACTTATGTGGCCTGCCCAGGGCCGGCTCCAGCATTTTTGCCTCCCCAAGTGGCAAAAAAAACCCGAAACTTGCTGCCGAACGGGGAGGTGGAATCCTGCCCGCCAAACACGGAGGCAGAGTGAAGGAGAGTCGTGTCCTTGCCGCCGAATTGCCGCCGAGCGCGAAACGCACTGTGATGGAGTGGCCGCCGAATTATCGCCGCCACCGCCCCAGAGCCCGACGTCCTGCCACCCCTTTACATTTGCCGCCCCAGGCACCTGCTTGGTTCGCTGGTGCCTGGAGCTGGCCCTGGGCCTGCCATCATTGTAGTATTTGACCACCTCACCACCACTAATGTCTTTATCAGCACAACACACCATTATGATGTTCTCTATACAGATGGGGAACAGTGGCACAGAAAGACTACATGGAAAGGAGAAAGGTCTCTCAAGGAGTCTGCAGTAAAACTGAATCTAGGTTTTAAAATCCTGGTCCAATTGAAATCAAGGATAAAATGTCAAGGACTTCAATGGAACCAGGATTTCACCCTAGGTCTCTTGCATCCCAGTCTGATGCCTTAACCACAAGCCTATCTTTCTTCCCAGCATGAACGTTTTTGTTCTGCAAAATTGGTTTAGAAATCCTGCTAGAACAGCCTCTTGGCTAAGATTTCAGCTCTTCCAGGCCCAGCCAGAATCCAGAGGTGCAGACATGACCGAGAACAGTACAGTTTTTGGTGTCTGGCTTGGGTCAGTTCTTGTTCAAGCCGAATTAATTTGGCCATTGCTAATTACAGCAGGCTAGATTAGGACACCTTCACTCCCATAAATGGCATCTTACTCCTAGAGTTGCTCCACTGATTTCATTGTGGATACTTGTTCAGGGCAACGGCAACAGTACACTCTCTCTCTCTCTATGGTACAGCAGGGCTTCCAGCTTCCTGCTCCCCAGGCCATCACCTATCTTGGATGAAGACCTGCATCTTGCTCCCTTCTGATGGGGGTATCTCCAGGCTGAACAGTTCCCTGCCTTCACTGTGTTATTCTCAGCAGAGACAGGGTGCCTAAATAGGCCTGCTTGCTCTCTCTCCTCAGACACATTACACAGTGTAATTGCCAACAGTTATAAGTTACCACAGAGCACTTCCTAGACAAGCGTGGGTTTTCCTTCTAGTAAAAGCACTACGGAGAAAACACACTAAAAAAGAATATAAGACCCTATACGTTCGCTAATATCACCCCCTGGGCTCTGGCAGGAACAGTCCTTCTAAATCCCACCCAAGTGGTTTCAAGTTCATCACAGCTTCAGCTCAGAACAAGTCTGCTCATGACATGTTTAGTCCACCCTTTACAAAGTTCAGGGGTCTTTGAGATGGAGTTTCCAAGAGCAGGTAATTAGCAGACAACTGTTTTTTCTACCCCAGGCATAGCTTCAAAAGTATGGATTTGAAGTGGGACATTTGTGTTCCCATCACCCTCATGCATTTTCTAGGAAATCCACTTCACATGCATTGTCCCCAAAAAGTTCTTTGAAGTTCCTTTTTATCTCCCAGAGATGGCATTAATCCTGCCCATAGAAAAGTTATGTACAATTCTACAATAACACATACACAATTGCATTTTTAACACACTAGACTGCAAAGGTATTGAACCTAATTCAATAAAGTTTAACTTATTTTAGTAAAATTTCTCTTAATTCCATAAGGTTTGACCAGGATTTGACATTCCCCAGGGTACAATATGGACTGTTGAACAGCTGTGGACCTTCAGTTGTCCAACCTGGGGTGCCTCTTACACTACTTGCTGTATAAACATCCACTCCTGGCCTGTTCATACACAGCGTCTAGCATGTAAACTCACTCCTAGTTTCACAATATTGAATGCTACTAGCCACTCACGAATTAAACTGCAGAGCAACTCTCTAGTCCCAAATTCTCTAGTCCCAGACTTCCCCCCAGAAATGTGTGTCTTGTACTGCCCAGCACACTTCTGAACAATGCAAGCTCATAGAAACTCTATCATTTCATCAAAGGAAAATTACATATGCAGCAGCCCTGCTATCCCAAATGGAGTTTCCCCACACACTTTAATCCAAGCACATGGGTTAAGATAAAAAAATAAGTTTATTAACTACAAATAGATTTTAAGTGACTACAAGTATTGACGCATAAAAGTCAGAATTAGTTACAAAAGAAAATAAAAGAGTAATATGTAAGCTAATACCTAATTTAACAAGCTACGTAGCCTTAAAAGCAAAGGTTAGTCTCACCATATGTTGCTGTAAATTTCACAGGCTGGGTCTTGTTCCAGCCTGCGACCACTCCCCCTTAGTTCAATTCTTTGAGAGGTATTGATATCATGAGTAGAGAGACGGGAGGAGTGAAGTGGAAGCCACTCTCTTTCATTTTATGTCACCCACCTCTTTGAGGATTGCTCCCACTCAGATGCAGGCAACTTGTGGGCATGAGGGTTGAACCATTTCTGTAATGAAATATAAATTTCTTATTTACACCTTCCCATTGCTGAAGAATGACTGCTTAAGCCAGTGATAGCTCTTTTAACACCTGTCTGGAGTGCCAGTGTGCCTTTGACTCTGAAAAACTGGTTTGAGCCTGCCTTTCTAACGCGTTACAGCAATATTATAGAGTAGAAACTTATAACTTTACATACAACATTGATAGAAATATTTTAACAGGACAATAATGTCCAGCAGATTGTGACATTTCAAATGATATCTCACAAGGCATACTTTGTTCAAAATGTATCATAGTCTTGTAAAAGTGGTGACCATAATAATACAGACTGCCACACAGGATATTGCAGGGTATTGTCGCTCTGTCACATAGCGTACTACTAAACGTAAATAAAGGTATCACAGCCTGGTACTCAGAATGTGAATAAAGACAGATAAAAATAACCCCATCCAAAGTGAAACTGATCAGTTTTTACCACTGGTAGTTCTACTTTGTGGTGGAAAGCCTTCACACATTTGCTTTCATTCTGCAGTGGAAACAAGGTCTCTCCATTCTTGCATACCTATATACATTTACATACACACATCCCTCTGCAGATATATAGAAAGACTGACTGATATAGAAGACCAAGTTTTTCAGAGATGAAAGTCAAACAGAAGCTTCCAAAATACCATATCAGAAAGAATAGAGAAGTAAAATTTTGTGAAAAGTGCTGCAGTAAAAAATGACAATGGTCTCTCCACTTTTGATGTTGCTGTCACATCCACAATGGAGTAAAGCAGAATTTTTTTACTCTTTAAATAAAAGCCATTTTAATGTTTAATATGAAGAAACCTTAATGAAAGCTGTGAGAAATCTATGAGACGCAAATTGCCCGATAGTGATTTTTATCTCCAAAAATCCTGATGTGTTCCTTCCACCATCATCACGATATACACTTGTGAAATACAGCCATCTTCAGGATACAATACAGCTGTAAGATCAGAAGTCTATAGTATGGGACTATGATTGAATACAAAATATGTTTCTTTTGAGAAATACCCCATATAAGCATAATCCCCCTTTTCCAGAGAAACTACTGACAGGTTGGCAAAACACTTTCATTTGAAAAACCCAGGCTCTCTCTATAGAAAACTTTAAAATCTTATATAGCAAGAGAAGAGGCACGGTCTAGTGAACTGAACATGAGAGTGGGAGCCATGAGCTCCTGAGATCTAGGCCTCATTTGGACATTGACTTTCTCTATGCTGTACGCAAGGAAATGTTTAAATATGGGCATGTTTAGTCTTGAGAAAAGAAGACTGAGGCGTGAGCTGGTAATAGTCTTCAAGTATATGAAGGGCTGTTGTAAAGAGGATGGGGATCAATTGTTCTCCATGTCCACTTAAGGTAAGACAAGAAATAGTCTGCTTAATCTGCACCACGGGACATTTAGGTTAGATATTAGGAAAAAGTTTCTCACTATAAGGACAGTGAAGTACTGGACTAGATTACCAGGGAAGATTGTAGAACTCCCATCATTGTAGTTTTTCAGAACCGGTTAGACAAACAACTGTCAGGGATGGTCTAGGTTTACTTGGTCCTGCCTCAGTCTGGGGGGATGGACTAGATCATCTTGAGGTCCCTTCTAGCCCTACATTTCTGTGATAAGTCATTAGACCATATTTCCGTCTATAAATCTGGGGTAGCAAAACTACTTCAGGGGGTGTCATGAGTATTAATACTTTAGGGCTACACCTTCAGGGGGTGTCATGAGTATTAATACTTTAGGGCTACACTCTGATGCCCTTATTCAGGTTGAGTAGTATTACTCCACAAATTGTCTCATTGACTTTAATGGAGCTACTCATTGAGCAAGGTGCTACTCAGATGAGCATGGATATCAGAATTCGGCTCTAAGCCAATTTGATCCAAGACCACTGATGTCAGTGGGAAGACTCCCGTTGACTTCAGTGTGCTTTGGATCTGGCTTTAGCTGCTAAAGTGTTTTGAAGATGTCAAAACCTATGCAAGTTCTAAGTAGTGTTAATATTTAGAGTGCGCCCGTTTTATTTTACTATCAGAGAAACTTGGAGACATATAGCTGCAAATTGAAAACAAACTGATAACTGATGTGGAGCAGTACAACCTTTGCAATTATTAGTGAAATAAGAAAATACCCGTGTCAACTAAATAATCTACTGCACTTCCAGATAACTGGATCCACGATTTTTATGGGAAAGTTAACTGAATAGGAAAGCCTTCTTCAATTGAAAACTGATAAAGCAATAAAATCACGCCTGATTAATCTAAAGTTGTGCATTGAAACTTGTTTCTTCTCTCTTGCTTCTGCATTTCACTGTCTGGGGCCATTAGGTTTTATTAAAACATGACAGTGTTGTCGAGTAGGCTACTAACCAGCTCTTACCACAGAAAGAAATGGAGACAAAAGACCATAAATGTATCTTTCTGAATGAGATCAGGCCATACACATGATTAAAGGTTTTGGTGGCCTGATGTGGCTTTTATATACTACATAGATGGAGGAAACATTAAGAAACCCCATCCAAGTGTGCCTGTGAGAATTAGTGACAATTGTTTGGACAAAGAAAAAATAAAATTAAAAATCAAGTAAAGAAATGCCACTTATCTATGGGGGAAACATTTTTAACACCTCAGTGCTTTTTTTTTTTTCTTCCATAAGGACAGATTCAGTTTTAATTAGAAAAACTGATCCAGAAAAATGCTTATGCCATCAGCAAACGGCTCTTTCATTTTGCTGGTGCTCAGAACTTTAACAGGTGGTTAAGTAACTCATTATTTCATGCAGGCTCTTTACCTACCTTTGTTTCTGAAGGCAGAAAAAATTCTTTATTGTTACATGTTTTTTGGTAATGCAGCAGCTGCTGTTTATGCTAATTCTTGCTTACTTGCAAATAGACCTATGTTTATTTTGTGCCACACCAGCTGTCAACAAAGACATTTGAAGAATAATTTCCATACTTAAAAGAAAGGCTATGCTCCCTCTTCGGATTGTGTGTCTCTTTCTTCTGCATTTCAGGCCCGACATATGTTCAAGGGAGAAAATGTCTAATGACAAATTAAGAGATGGGCTGAACTTACAATGGCTGATGATCCTGTTAGTATCCACCAATTTTCCTACCTACCATGAGCTCGGCACTCTGAACTCCCATGCCCCTCCCATCCTCTACCCTCATTCTAAGAAGTACATCCTCTAAAATGTGGTAGTCCTAGGAAACACTGTTTGAGACCCTAACATATAGGGGCATTCATAGGTATACTTGGTCCTGCCTCAGCTCAGGGACATGGAATAGATGACCTATCCAGATCTTTCCCAGTCCTACATTTCTATATGGAGTTCTCAGATGGAATTGGATGGTTGAAATGACAGACTATCCAGGTGGATAGACTACCACCAGGTGGGTGCATAACTGGTTGGAAAATCATTTCCAGAGAGTAGTTATCAGTGGTTCACAGTCATGCCGGAAAGGCATAATGAGTGGGGTCCCGCAGGGATCGGTTCTGGATCCGGTTCTGTTCAATATCTTCATCAATGATTTAGATTATGGCATGGAGAGTACACGTATAAAGTTTGTGAACGATACCAAGCTGGGAGGGGTTGCCAGTACTTTGGAGACTGGGATTAAAATTCAAAAATGATCTGGACAAACTGGAGAAATGGTTTGAAGTTAACAGGATGAAATTCAATAAGAACAAATGCAAAGTATTCCAGTTAGGAAGAAACAATCAGTTGCACACATACAAAATAGGAAATGATTACCTAGGAAGGAGTACTGTGGAAAGGGATCTGGGGGTCACAGTGGATCACAAGCTAAATATGAGTCAACCGCGTAACGCTGTTGCAAAAAAAGCAAACATCATTCTGGGATTTATTAGCAGGAGTATTGTAAGCAAGACACGAGAAGTAATTCTTCCACTCTACTCCGCACTGAATAGGCCTCAACTGGAGTAATTTAGTCTGGAGAAGAGAACACTGAGAGGGGACGTGATAACAATTTTCAAGTACATAAAAGGTTGTTACAAGGGGGAGGGAGAAAAATTGTTCTTCTTAACCTCTGAGGATAGGACAAGAAGCAATGGGCTTACATTTCAGCAAGGGCAATTTAGGTTGGACATTAGGAAAAACTTCCTAACTGTCAGGGTGGTTAAGCACTGGAATAAATTGCCTAGAGAGGTTACGGAATCTCCGTCATTGGGGATTTTTAAGCACAGGTTGGACAAACACTTGTCAGGGATGGCTTAGATCATACTTAGTCCTGCCTTGAGTGCAGGGGACTGGACTAGATGACCCCTCGAGGTCCCTTCCAGTTCTATGATTCTTATGATCTGCACTGAAGACCGACTTCAGATGTGAGAGGTGTTATCCAGAAGTGCTCTTTCTGAGTAGCCCCTGAGAGTTATGGGCATATAAGTAGTACGATATTACTGAGTTTCCCTTTAAGAGTGGGGCATGTTTCTCATAATACTTTACACATACTGTGCAGAATATAGCCCTTTGTTTTTTCAAAGTGCTGTAAAATAGCAGAGGTAGAGTTTAAGTGATTTATACAGTCAGTCAGTGGCAGAGGCAGGATTAGATCTCAGAACTTCTTGGCTCACACCTCTGACCTGAGTCCACCAGATCATAGTAACCTTTCCCAACACTCAAGGGAATTAATAGGCTTTTGCAGTGAGCATTATACATAAGACACATCATAGCCAGGTGCAGCATAATGTTGCTCAAAGATTAGGGTTTGATTCACCACAGTTCATGTAGTCCCCTGTGCCCCAGGTAGAATTTCCCACTAGAGGCAGGCATAGGTGTTTTGTACCACCACTTTCCCCCAGATGGCATCTTTACGGCAGTAGATCCCAGAGACATGCACGGCCTACAGGGCTCTTTGCTGCACCCCCTCACTGGACAGGGCCATGCATGTCATTCTTAACCCCACATTCCAAAAAGAGACAATAGCAGCTGGAGCAGGAGCTTCAGGGGACTTTCCGACACTGTAAGGAGCCCGGTGGAAACATGGAAAGCATCAAGTCGTGAGTGTGGCATCTTGCTGCATACGGCCCTTCTGCAAGAAATGAAACACTTCCATCCCTTCTGCCCATGGGCCCCCCTCTGCAGCACTCAGAAACCAGGACTTTCCTAGTCACTGGTACTATTCAACTGGGCTTTAAGAATCCCAGCTTCTCAGATGCCCTTTGGCTGGACTGCCTCATCCACCGTGTTTTTCAGGACAGCACCAGCTCACCATCACAAAATGCAGCTTGAATTCAAGTGTCGCAGAGTGACCACCGTGAAGCTACAGAATGCATTCAATGGCACTTTCTGCTACAAGCTGCTGCTACATAAACATTTACCTGGGGTACTTTATACCAAGTGAAATGGACCATGATAAACTAGAAAGGATTCACCCATTATCCATCCAGCAATGGTATCAGAAAAAAAGATGATCAAATGTGTTACAGAGAATGCCCTGCTCACCACCCCTGGACCCAAGCTGCTGGAAGCTCAAGTGTTTGAATGGTTTAAGGAGTAAGGAAGGAGTTATGAGAAAAGGAGAAGACCTCCCAGAGGGGCTAGCCTCCTTCTGCCCCTGTAGCCCAGGTGGAAGCTCCGCTCACTAAAAGTTCACATGCAACCTGGTATGTTAGTTAGCACTGTCTCAAAACTGGGCCGTGCTTGCTGGGGAGGGGTGCTGCTGGCTTAATACAAAGCAAGGGAAATTGGGGGTCAGGGTCAGGGTCAGGCTCTGGTTCTAGACGGAACATGGCTTCTCATCCCAGTGCTCCAGCATATCTGTAATATAATCCCTATGACTAGGCAGGAGACTTTGCTGACGGTGGCTGTTCAGTTCCTGCAATTAGGCAGCCATCCTATCAGTTTCCTGGCCTACAGCTGGCAAACCTTCTAAAGCACCCAGAGTCGGTTCAGATTTACAAGCTGCTGACACACACGTCTAGGTGTCAGGTCTGAGCTATATTTCCTGGGGAACTCTCAGAATTTCCATGTGCAGTGAGACATGGGAGAAGGGAGCAGAGTGGTTTTGTAAAATTGCCTTCCCCTGATTCTGAGACTGGCTGATATGTTGTCAAGAGGTAAACGGGAAAAACTGCTTTCAGTCAAAATGTCTTCAAGCCTTTTTCTTTAATAACTTGTCATCGCTGGGTGAGAAGAAGTCCTGCAGCTACAATTTGTAGCGAAACTGTGAAAAACACGTCGTTAGAATTATGAAAAATAAAACCCAGGCGTGTAACCATGGCAGTTCACAGGAAAAGCAAAAGGAGCAAAGTGAGACAGCAGTTTACAAATTATATAATTTATACACACACACACACAAACTATTGAAGCTGAGTTCATTAACTAATAACCAGACTCTGAACCTAGATCTAATGAGCAATGGCTGCACTAAACAAACAAAAAGTTTGGGTTTATTCATTTTCCTCTAGAAAACTATCCAGATGCACTTTTAGGCTCCTGCAAAGACTTATGCACATGCTGAACTTTACACACAGTGAGCAGTGCCATTGAATTCAAAGCACGCATGGGAGTCGGAACCTTAGCACTCAAACCTTAGCACTCAAACCTGCAGTCCAAAGCTGCCACTGAAGTGTATGAGTTTTGTCTTTGTCAGGATTATAGAACCCAGCTCTTTTAAGGACAATAATTTCTAATTTGGTGTGGAAAACTATGAGTTAAATTCTGCTCTCACTGACACCAGTGAACTCAGGTGCAAAAACTGGGCAAATTGCAAACACTTGACCTGGACACGTAAGTTAGGTAAATGTTGCATGCATAGTTTTGCATGCCCAGTTGCATGTCTGGTTGAAAATGACGTGGAGTGTGTCTAGAGCTGGCTGAAAGGCTTTGAAATTTTCAAAATATTGATGAGAAACATTAAATATTTTTCACAAAATGTTTCATGAAAAATGCTGCTGACCAGCTCTACTCTGAACACACTAATTCTGTGAGAATGAATGTCCTGGCTTAGCAAATGGAAGGCTATAGACCTGAGGCTGAGTTTGATCTAGCAGGCTTGTATCTACGTAAAAAGTTCCCAAGTGCTATTAGTTACATACCTAGTCTGTAAAAATAACCGTGAATAAATAATCACAAATACACATCCATAGAGAGACCTCTGTAATAAAATAACAATGAAACTATGATAAAATTGCATTTCCTAAGAGATTGTAAATACACCACTTTGTGGGCTGGAAAACAATGTATAAGCACAGAAGTCAGACTTTCAGGTTAGGAATTCAGTAGCAAATGATCAAAAAATAACTAAACCCCAAATTTTCAAGCCCAGGTCCTGAACTTGCTTGTGCAAATTTTGCATGAACACTAGTCTGCATGAATAAGCACTCGTTGTATAGGACAGCTGGACAATTGTGCATCTATCCAATTAAATAAAGTCTTCTGAGATTAAACTTTGGGAGAGTTCAAGTATACTAGGCAAGAGTACTGGAAATGTAGACATTAGAGACTACAAATTCCTGGATTATATATGAGTGCTGTCTTTCATCAGTTACAATTACTGTATGCTCACTATGATGATATTCAAAGAAATATCAGGCTTCATGCTTCAAGGCAGAAGCTAATCACCATTCGTGGTCAGGAAGAAATGTCCCCCTATGGCAGTGGTTCTCAATTTATTTATAATTGTGGGCCGCATATGCAGCTCTCTCTGTGTTATGTGGGTCGCATCCCCACAATATATATACTACCCGTATGGCCCTGAGGATGTCACATGGGCCGCAGCTGTGTGCTGATTGGGCCAGAAGTGGCCCGTGGGCCACGGGTTGAGAAGCACTGCCCTATGGTATAGTGTAGCCAAGTTAGATACATTATGGGAGTTTACTCCATTCCTTCTGAAGCATCCAGCTTTAGCCATTGCTGAAAGTAGGACACTGGGTTAGATTTGCTATTTCTCTGTTGCAGTATGCCAATTTCTAAAGTCTTGTAAACCAAAAGAAAGATTATTTACAGATGTAGGGAGAGGAGATAAAAAAAAAAGAGAGAGGGGAAAGGAGAAGAAATAATGAATCCAAAAGATATTGCCCTTGTATTAGACTGTCCCATGCTTGTACACAGGTCTTGATTAATGACCTAGCCTTTCCTTCCAACACACAACCTGCTTGCCATGTATCTAGATACAGCACATGCCTGTCCAAGAACACTAGCCGATCTTACAATATGCCAAGTGATGCATGCTCTGTATCTGATAGAAGGGTCGAGTCCCAAGAATTAGGCTGTTGCTTCCAATAAGTGGATCCGCAATATAACAACAAAGGGAAAACATCTTGGAGAGACAAACTCCTTTTTGCGGTTGTTGTCTAGAAATTTAATCAGAAAAGGAGTTGCAGGCAGAACATCTGTAAAGCAGACAGACAGATGTTTGCAGTATGCAATTGTGCGCTTTACCTTTTTCAGAAATCCACGTATTTGCATGGCATTTCCTCCTCAAACCAGCTGATTCTCTTTTAAAGCAGTTTACTCTGTTGTTCCACTGTAAATGGGGTGGAAAGATTTATTTATTACTATTAAGTAGATCACGGTTCTTTTGAGAAGAGGACACCTAAACAAAGTCACATTGCTACTAGCTGGCTCGTTGGAGCTTTTCCAGCTCTCTTTTTAGTCTTTTTGGGGATGCTAAATAAACATTTAAAATGAACTGCACAATTGGAACAAAAAATCCCATAAATAATTCAGAAGAAAATTAATGGCATTCAAGATACTCGTTTCTGATTATCAACATGGCTGCCTTTTTTTTTTTTTTTACAGTAGCAAGCAGCTGGTACAGAACATAACGCTAATCAGTTAGTGTCTTTCACATTTTATTTTTTTTTTAAACTCCTTGGAAATGCATCCCCAGTTAACTGCTTTGAAGTTCAATTTTAATTTAGATGCAAACTACCCCAAAAGTACGGATAGTCTAAAAAGTGCCTCTGGCAGTCTATAATTACAATGCAATAGTGCTGTCAGATTTGATTAGAATGTCATTTCACTCACTCATTCCACACAGCACAGTTTAGCTTCACATGATGATTTAAATATTCCTCCTCATCCTTCAGTCCCTAGGCCTGCTGTTAGGGTATATAATGGATAGGACTTTATTTACTTGCTGGTTTTCAGTCATTCAGGTCCTCTAGACCATATGAATGATAACACTGTGCAAAAAAACCCCAACCCCACAAATGTCTTGGTGCTGAAATATTTCAGTTGCAATGTTTCATCTGCAAAAGATTCACAGCATAGGCTTAAAACAATCTATCAGTATTAAGGCTTAATAAAATGGCAACATTGAGTTATAATGCACGGCTTTCGAGAGTATCAGATTAGCTAAAAAGATGCTTTTCTACCCAAATAAATAGTGTTTGGGTTCAATTCAATATTCTTATATTTGGGAGGACTTCAGTGCTTGTGAAGGGTACTAGACTGAAGTCCTCCATTTACCCACTGAACAAGTATAACATGGTCAACAGCAATGTAATATCTTTCATGCTGTCTTGCCAACATATAGCAATCCTATTCTGAAGGAACCACACCTGAAGATGAAGAGGTAATTTTGGCTCCACATCCATTCAGTCATTCGCTTTGTTGCTTTGACTATCAACATGGGTGCCAATTAA
This sequence comes from Caretta caretta, assembly GCF_965140235.1. Taxonomy (NCBI): domain Eukaryota; kingdom Metazoa; phylum Chordata; order Testudines; family Cheloniidae; genus Caretta; species Caretta caretta. The sequence goes on along the minus strand of NC_134220.1, from coordinate 23,381,555 downwards.
TGTCAAAAGTGGAGGTGGCCTTGTAGCAAAGATACTTGTAATTTAACATGTGCCTGTCATATGATAACATTTCGTCACTATGTCCTGGTATGGTTAGGAACTGGAGCCCTCCCCAGCCCTAAACTGTGGTCTCATCATGGCATCACGATCTTGTTCTTCACCACATCTGAAGGTTCCAGCGGCAGTCCCTATGAGTCCAGCTCTTGTAAAAAGTTTAATTCTACACCTGTCTTTGGTGTCATGAATGTTATGTTCAAGGTATACAAAGAGAGAGAGAGAGGTTAGATAAAAAACAGGTGGCACTCTTGCTGGAAAGTTGCAACGTGATGCTATTTTATTTCTTGGAATTCCAAATGATGATACACCAGAACCCTAAAACAGAAAGGGACAAAGCAGGCTTCTCCCCAAGGCAGAGAAGCACAATCACCCCATGTTACTCTAAGATGCTGCCATAAATATAAAGGGAAGGGTAACCACCTTTCTGTAAATAGTGCTATAAAATCCCTCCTGGCCAGAAGCAAAAGGGTTAAGAAGCTAAGGTAACCCTGCTGGCACCTGACCCAAAATGGCCAATGAGGGGACAAGCTTCTTTCAAATCTGGAGTGGGGGGGGAACAAAGGGTTTGGGCTGTCTGTGTGATGCTTTTGCCGGGAACAGCTCAGGAATGCAGCCTTACAACTCCTGTAAAGTTAGTAAGTAATCTAGCTAAAAAATGCATCAGATTTTCTTTTGTTTAATGGCTTGTAAAATAAGCTGTGATGAAGGGACTGTATATTCCTGTTTTTGTGTCTTTTTTTAACTTAAGGTTTTGTCCAGAGTGATTCTATGTTTTGAATCTGATTACCCTGTAAGGTATTTACCATCCTGATTTTACAGAAGGGATTCTTTTACCTTTTCTTTAATTCAAATTCTTCTTTTAAGAACCTGATTGATTTTTCATTGTTCTTAAGATCCAAGCATTCGGGTCTGTGTTCACCTGTACCAACTGGTAAGGATTATTATCAAGCCTTCCCCAGGAAAGGGGGTGTAGGGCTTGGGGGGGATATTTTGGGGGAAGATGTCTCCAAGTGGTCTCTTTCCCTGTTCTTTGTTTAAAACGCTTGGTGGTGGCAGCATACTGTTCAAGGACAAGGCAAAGTTTGTACCTTGGGGAAGTTTTTAACCTAAGCTGGTAAGAATAAGCTTAGGAGGTCTTACATGCAGGTCCCCACATCTGTACCCTAGAGTTCAGAGTGGGGAATGAACCTTGACCGATACCTTTCTGCAAACTGACTGCTGCTAGACCCAGATTGCACCTTCCCTACAGAGGCCCCTACCCTGTAAACAGGACGAGGAAAAACTCTGAAATTTAAAGTGACAGTGTACAATTTTAAACAGTTTTAAATACATGACAATGAACTTCCACAGGGAGGGGTGTTAAAGGAGGTAACAGTGAGACACTCTTCATCAATAGCCTTTTGGGCCCATTTAAGGTTGTGCTGAAATATAAGCCTGTTAGTGTGTTAGAGTTCACAAGGTTTCAGGGGCTAGTGTACCAGGTTTTGTATCTCTTGGTCAAACTTCCCTGAAGGCTGTGTTTCACTAGAGCTGTGTGAAAACCAGTTTTCTGGTTTTTGAGATTTCAAACCGTTTTCCTAGTCTACATACGGATGAAACATCTTTAAAAAAACAAAACAAACAAACAAACAAAAAAACAGATAGGGAGAGCCCACCTCATTATAGTTACTAGTCTGGTGACTAGGATACTCACCTAGAAAATGTGAGATCCCGATCTGGAGCAGGGTTTAACGTGGGTCTTCCATATCCCAGGCCCTAACTACTAGCCTACCTGGCTAGACTGGAGTGGTGGGGGGGGGTGGAGGGGGGTAGGGGAAGAAGGGTCTGTCTCAGGTTTTGACCAGAAATTCCATCCCAACAAAAGTTTTGTCAGAACTGACCCTTACACAGAAAAAGTTTCAGTTTTGACAAAACAGTCATTTTCCAACCAACCCCCCTCCCCCCCAAACCAAACGGGACAGCTCTATCCTTCACTCTGTATTCAGTAATTTTGAATATCAGACAAGACACTTCGCGAGCCATAAAAAACCTATAAGCAGAGATGAATCTTGGAGCCTTCCTTCTTTCCAAACGGCTGTGGACCCAGGAGGTTTCCATTTCGAACAGAGTTATTGAAGACAGCCTAATCAGGGAAGATCACTTGGAACGTTAGCTAACACCTCATTGCCCATAGAAATGTTTCTTAGGTCAAAAATTGCGCAACCCTTGAATATTGCTTACGCGGGGGCTGTATTCATTCTTCCTCCTTCATCTGTCACAGCGGAAGGCGTTTGTGCATGGGAGGTGTAAAACGAAAAAAACCAAAGCTATAATATTAAGATCTTAGTTGCAATCATTAATCTAGAAAGAGAGCAACAGCAGGTAGTGAGGAAGCGTTGGGAGCCAGATTGTTTCATTCCATTTTAAGTCTGCAACAGAAACAAGCAAAACTGAATCAAAACCTTTTGAACACATTGAGACTAATGGGCATTCAGTTATCAGTACATACTACCGGCTCGTGTAAGTGGGAGCACTTTCCAAATTAGGGCTTTATTTTCTTCTTGGAGATTCTGTGTTTGGTGTTTTCTTGTGCGTGTCCTTTTCATGCTATCTGACAGTCTGAGAAAAGTGGTAGTTAGAGAACAATTAAGGGCAAGCAAATTAAAAATAAATGAAATCATCCTTCACACAGCATGTTGTCATCCCTTGACATTCACCACTTCAGGGAGGCAGAGTCATATACTAAGATTCTACTTTCTACAAACTTTTGCCAAAAAAAAAAAAAAGTCAAATTTCTGGACCCTGATGTGGCCCAGAAGGAAACTGTGAACATTTTAATGTGATGTGCTGTGATATTTTCAGCATTTTACATACCATTAATTATACTTCTCTATCCAGCCCTTTCTCTCTTTCTCTGTAGATCTACCATTATAATTAGACAATATAGGCAGCAGGTGAGCTGTGACCAATGCTTATCAGGTTGATCACAATTGTCTCACTCTTACCTTCTATTCCCCCATCTGTTTGGTGCATGCACCTGTTGTCTCTCACCTTAAACTTAGACCGTAAGCTCTTTGGGGCAGGAAATATCTTTTTAGTTATATGCTTGTACAATGGGACTCAGATGTATACAGATAAAATATTAAAATAACAACAGTTGAAATGTGGGTGTCATGGGTAGATCACTTAAAGTAGCATGCAATTTAACCAGACTGCATCATATTAACAAGGTTGCATTTGGGTATTTTTTTTTAAACACCAGGAAGACATCTATGTAGATTTTCCTATTTCTTCCATGGATTTGGACTGAACCTAACTCAGGAAAAACCATGCGCACAAGGTGGTAAAGAGGAAGAGAAGGCCTGAATGAACTATTTCCCAGGAATAAGGAAATAAAACAGGACTGGCTTGGGATTTATTTCTCTTGAAGCAAAATAAGACAACAATGCAATCTGTTTGTGTATTAAAAAGGAACAGTGGGAGGCAAGAGGGTACAAGGATGGGAACATCTGCACAAGCAACCCCTTTGAATAATAAACAGCATGCAGTGGCTTGGGATAAACGTCTGGGGAATATGCAACACACACACACACACAGAGCCATCCCACCAGTAATGCAGTAGCGGAAAGGTGGGAGGGGAGAAGACACACACAATGGGCTTAGAGTAGATGAGGGACAGGTATTCCATTAAATGGCACAACATCCATTATCCATTTCCTCAGACACACTCAATCTAAGGGTAGTGTTAATGGAAGAAGCTGGTGGCAGGCAAATTACCAGAGGCTCTTAATGAAGAAAGGTTCAAAAAGCATAGGAAAATGCAGCCTATAAAACTTCGCAGCATCTGCACGCTAAATGCAAAATGGATGGGGAGGCTTGGCAGAGGTGTGTAGCTCTTGTTTTATTGTGGAACCTTAAGGTTTGCAAGAGCTGATAGAATATGCTGTCCCCAGATTGGTACATATCTGTAATAATCTAGCTTCTTCATCAAGAGCACCCCAGAGCTACAGAATACAAAACTCTCCAAGCAATACCGACAAGCATCACGGAGGACACAGTGTATGTGGGAATGTAAGGAAGAAGCTGGAATGAAAGGGTGGCAGAATGGGTTGGTCTGTAGACTGGGATTTAGGAGACCCGTACTCCATTCCCATGACCTCGTGCAAGTCATTTAATCTAAACTGTGCCTCAATAGTCCACCCATAAAATGATGATAATACTTCTCAATCGCACTGGGGCAGTGAGAGAATAAAATCCGTTAACATTGGTGAGGCAGTTAGATACCACAGTGATGAGGCTCCTTAAGTACCTAGCCAGATGATAAAAGCCTGGCTCTTACAGATATTTTATGAGGTAGGATTCATGATCTAAACCACACTTGCTCACTTTATTATTTATTTCTAATAATAGGTAGACAGAATATAGAGACAAAATAAACTGAAGCTTCAAAGACCATTATGTACAATAGCAAAGACAACTCTGCAAAGCAGCATATTATTTGGACACAGATATTACCGTGGTTTCAAAAAACCAAAGCCAAAAATGGTTTGGACGTAGGTTCTATTCAACCCTGCAGAATCTGTTAGGGGGAGGGTTGGAAAAGTGATGTCAGTTAGGGCCCATTTCTAAAACGGGCTATTAAAAAAAATCTGAAATCACAGTCACAGATTCGAGCTGATTGGAAAATGTCCCAGTCAGACAGTTTTGTGCCAGAAAATGCTGATTTGACAAAAACTAAACATTTCACAGGAATGCATCCATCACTTCAAAATTTTCTCTGGGTAGAGTATTGTTTTGATAACATCAAAATGTTTCATTTTGACTTTATCATTTAATCCTTTATGTTCTATCTAAAGTGGAAACATTTCAAGTTTTACACTATACATTCAATGTCACATACGACAATACACATCAAAAGGATAAAAGTCAAAATGCAATCTTTCTGTAAGGTCAAAAGAAAATATTTTGGAATATTTCATTTCAATATTTCATTTTCCTGCAGGATGGAAAAATCCACTTTCCAGCTAGCTCTACTACAGATCATAGAATCATAGAATATCAGGGTTGGAAGGGACCTCAGGAGGTCATCTAGTCCAACCCCCTGCTCAAAGCAGGATCAATCCCCAATTTTTGCCCCAGATCCCTAAATGGCCCCCTCAAGGATTGAACTCACAACCCTGGGTTTAGCAGGCCAATGCTCAAACCACTGAGCTATCCCTCCCCCAATTTTTGCCCTGGATCCCTAAATGGCCCCCTCAAGGATTGAACTCACAACCCTGGGTTTAGCAGGCCAATGCTCAAACCACTGAGCTATCCCTTCCCCCAGATATCTGAAGCAAATCATACACAGTGATAATATTATTCATTATTCGTATTGTGGTACTGCCTAGAGGTTCCAATCAAGGAGCTCCACTGTGCACCTTAGAGGTTGACTTCCCATTCACTCTGGATTAGCCCTGAACCCTGACAAAATATTCAACTGCAATTGTAAGCATGAGCAATGAATGTCATACAGAAAGGCACTGCATGTAATGATCTGAGGGCTTCAGAGCACCCTTAGTTTTGGCACTACATAGATTCATCTGAACCTATTTGGTTTCTCTCTTCTAAATGTTATATGATATTATACAAGCAATTCCTAATACTACCTTCCCACCTTAAATCTGTCACTTCTGAGGCGATTCTGTCTACCGGCTGCTATTTGATTTGAAATGCATACATGAGAGATTGAAATGGATAGAGTATATTATCTCTGGAAGCATTTGTTACTGACAAAAAGTATTAATTGCACATGGAAATCAATGCGGAGCATTGTAGCTTTCAAACAAGACACCGAATTAAATACAAGGCCTATCAAATCTGATAATCCTTCATTGAATCAAACACATTGTCAAGGTCACCACAAATATGCAGCTTGTGAAATGTCTCAGTCAACAGTAAATCACATACTTGGCTGTTAGTGCATTATACTGTATATACTGTGTGGTGGCTGCCATTAAAAACCACCAGCAATTATCAACTGCTACTACACTAAGCTACATAAGAGAACAGAGTTATTTTCTATTCTAAAATACATCAGTGTGGAGGAAAGGACAGTTCTTATGGTCCAGGCACTGAGCTGGGACTCCAGAGATCTGGGTTGAGTTCCTGGCTCTGCCTCAGACCATGTATGATTTTGAGCAAGTCACTTAATTTTTCTGTACCTTGGTTCCCCATCTATAAAAAATGTGGGTAACACAACTCCTTTACCTCATTGGACATTTCTGAAGATAAATAAACTTATGTTTGCGAGGCTTTCAGATACTATGGTGATAGGGCACACAAGAACCAATATAGAAAAACTTAATGGTGCTGTTCGTATAGCAAGGCTGCTGGTGTAACACAGAAAATAGGAACACTCTTCTTTCGATTGTCCCCTAAGCAGCTTATTTTTCTCACTTTAAAAAAGTCCAGCTTTTTAAGATAATTTGATACACCCGTCTCATCCTTTACACTTTCAGTTCATGCCTTCAAGTATTTTGTAAAAGCATATTCAAGGCTCCCCTGCCCCATTTTTCAGGGTAATGCACTTCCTTTTGTTTTTCAGAAAAGGTCAAGAAACATCAAACATTTGCGAAAGGATGCAATTATCAGGATAAATTACAATCAGCCAAGTTCATTTTATTTTAGATGGCTGCACTTCAACTGCCTTTGACTCTCTGTTTCATTCTTTTACCTACCATGATCACAAAAATGTAATTGCCTGTAGATTTTGCTCATCATCGTCTCAGAAAAATATATCAATAATAAACCGTAACTGTCGCGGTGGGAACAAGAATCTAGCATTTATCGGGGGAGCATTGCAACCAGGACTGTCAACATCCATGTTTTATGATGCATGGTGGGAAAATGCACACACATATTTCCCATCATTATAAATCCTAACCTTGCTAATTTCAGTGTCACAATCCGTGCCTTTTCAGATGACTTGTCACACTGTGGAGACTTTCCAAATATTAGGTTTAAGTTAATCTTCATTTGCTCTAGTGGTTGTCTGTGAACTGTTCCGCTTGGATGGCAACTGTATGTCATACATGGAGTTATTCCATTCAAGGAGCTACTGCCACTAAAGTTCACTCACTGTGTTATTTGTGCCACCAAAAATGTCTCATGCAGTAATGCAACTGAGATAAACTCTGGCCACTCAAAATTACATGGTGATTTTTAAACATAAAACTTTGGCTGAAAAGTGATTACTTACAGGCTAAAGACCCACAGTATTATGGCTCTCTAAACAGAGCATCAACCTTGACTTGGATTTCACTGATGTGATTCTAAGACATAGACCTGAATTTCAGAAGCGTGGTGTGACATTACACTCCATATTCAGAAAAATGTTTATGTTATGAATATGGAATAACTAAGATATATTTGGTATAGGCTAGGAGTGGTACCAAGGAAGTTCTATGAGAATACTACTACTTAACTAGTACCTGTAAACAGGCTTAGAGCTTGGCACAGCAGAGAAAGCATAACCAATCTAGATGGCTATGTGGAAGGGGACACTGAGGCACACTGCCTCATGGCATTGGTGGCTAAATGCCAAGACACCTACACTCTAGAAGATATTAATATCTACATTGTGTTAACAATGCTGTACTTTGAAAGACTTTCAGGCAACTTGGAAACAGGCACCCAGCATAGGCGTTGACTTCTGCTCCCGCTGGTGGGTGCTCAACCCCTCTCTGCCCCTGGCCCTGCCCGGACCCCACCCCTTCCATGAGGCCCTGCCCTGACCCGTCCCCTCCCACCCCTGCCATGCCCCCATTCCAACCTCTTCCCCAGAGTCCCCACTCCAACTCCCTGCCTCTATTCTGACTCCTTCCTCAAATCCCCGCCTCCTCCCGAGCTTGGCTGCCGATGGGTGCAGAGCACCCACTAATTTTCCCCCAGAAAATATCTGTGGGTGACACTACAATTTTTGGTAACACTAAGAAATTAGATAACCAAGAACTAAAAAGAATTTTACGCACACTGCCCCCGCGTTGGTCAGTGACCAACCCTCTGGCAGTAATCTAAGGGGGCGGGGGGGAAGTGTGACGTTACACTCCATATTCTTTATAGAAAAATGCTTATGATATGAATATGGCAAAACTAAGATATATTTTATGCAAGATGGGTCATGTGAGACATCATTGGAAAGGTTATGATTTACTGAATGTGATTATCCAATTTGTACGCATGTATCATTTCTGTATCTAAAGTTAGGAATATTAACTATGTAACAATTACAACTGTGTGCGCACTTGGGAAACACCCACCGGACAGCAGGCCATCTGCCTTGATGGGTCATAAGGAAAAAACAGTAAGACTTTGAAGACACTAATCTCTCTCCTTCCTGAGAAGCGTCCTGGGACATTGCTTTGACACTACAAGTTCATGTGGTCATGTCACCTGGTACTAATCACCATCTTAGACTTCTAGTGATTTTCCACTAAAAGGAGGGGATGGTCAAGACTAGGAAACAAAAGGTTCCTGCCTTATGTAAATTCTATTTAAGGCTGGGGAGTAAATTGATCTTGGTTCACTCTTCACTGAATCCCCACCCAGGATGATAGCTGGAAAGATCTGAGAAACAAAGACACAGGGAGACAAGAGTTGAGCTCAGGCTGGAAAAAGGATCTGGTCTGTGAATATGGTGTCTGAAGATTTAAGCTGCAAGCAGGGTAGCTAACTTTCAAGAACTTCTGCAACCTGCCCAAAAGCAATATTTAGGGTGAGAAATTACTTCTTGAAACCAATCTCTTCAAGATCTTAAGCTTAGTATGTGTGTTTTGTTGTATTTGCTTGGTAATCTGCTTTGTTCTGTTTGCTATCCCTTATAATCACTTAAAATCTGTCTTTGGTAGTTAATAAACTTGGTTTTGTTTATTACAAAACCCAGTTTGTGCAATTTATAATGGGGAGGGCGGCAAGAAGTTATACATATCTTTCTCCACATTGAGGGAGGGGGCAAATTTATGAGCTTACATTCTATAGATTTTTCTTCAGTGCAAGACAATATAATTTTGGGTTTACACCCTAAAGGAGGTGTGCTGGGCAATGTCCTAGCTGAGTCTTCCCATACGGAGCTGTTTGCAGACTCTGTGTGATTCTACCGCTGGGGCGTCCCTACTTGTGCGCATGCTGCCAGAGGCCGGAGAGCCTGATTCAGCAACACGGGGAGAGGGAGTCCAGGGTACTGTAGCTGGTGAGCTCAGCGAGACCTCAGCACATCAGGTGACATCCTGGACGGGGCGTCCAACACGTGGAATCCCTACAACTCCAACGGACATCACTAGGAACCGTACAGCGTCCCCCTCTCTCAGCCATATGTGTATCGGTAAAGAAACTGCAGGAACGAGCCAGCCAGAGACTGAACCCAGCAAGCATCTGCAGAAAGCACTGCACACAGGGACTGTCACCAGGCTGCTTCCTGCAGTTTTCCCCCTGAACATCCACTCCCCTGTGCTGACGGGCTGTTTGCTGTATCCCTCCTAACCCTTCCCTCCATTTGTCTCCTCACATAGCTCTTGTTCTCCTAACGTGACCCCACTGAAGCAAACCTCTGGCAGCACCCGCGCACAGGTAGGGACACACCAGCTGCAGTAAAATAAAAACCTAAACAAATCATAGAACTAACCTGATGTTTGCAACCCCTGCATTTTCCCCTCTACTTGTGTTTTCAATCCTTTTCTCCTACCCTTTGTGAGTCTTATCTATTTACACTATAAGCTCTCCAGAGCAGGGTTTGTCTTATTCTGTGTTTCTACAGCATCTACCACAATGGAGCTCCATTCTCAGCTGACCCATAGGCACTCCTGTAACAAACATAATTAATAAGAAGAGGAACAGTGGGTACTCAGCATTTCTGAAAATTGGGTCCATACTCTTCATTAAAAAAGTCAAAAAAAGGAAAAAGCAAAGCCTGGTTTTTCCCTGGGTATTTCTGGCTGTTGCATTCTCAAGAGTTCCTTTGATTTATTATCCCAACATGTTATTAAAATAATGAATTATGTGTTGGTACATTACATTTAACACCGTATACACGGAGGCAAGTTACATCTGCTAGCTATTAATCAAATATTCACCAACAAAGGTTGATTAACAGCATTTTACATATTTACAGCAAAGATGAAAAGCATAATAAAGCTCAACTAAAGTTAAAAGGTAATAAATTATTAAACTGCATTTATACACGCACTGATTAGAGCGTGGAATAGATAGAACTGTAGGTAAGGTTTTGTTCATCAGGCAATACCATTTACATATTGACAAAGACAAGGTGTTGGTTGAAAGCTTTTGTATATATAATTTTCTAATAAATTACTTCCAGCTCTGCCTGCTATATACAATGTAACCCAGAAGAAAATGGAACTAACTGGAGCGACGCACATTTCAAGTTAATCAGTCAGTGATGGTGTGTTAGTTTCAAATAAGTTCCCCCAAACCACTATGTGCCTCAGGCCTACATACATCGGGACCTAAATTTTTTAATGTTGTGATTTTCAGTACCGTAGGTTTTTGGGGCCAGATTCACAAAGATATTTGGGCTCCTAACTGCCATTAAGTCAATGGGAGTTAGGTGCCTAAATATGGCACCTTTCCAAATGCGGAACACCCACCCTTTGCCCATCTGCCAGCTGGGTAAAGCCTTTAATGAGCCACACTTTTGCTATCGAGATTTGAGATGTTGGATGCCCACCTTAAAGCGGGTTGATTTTCAGGGGGCAGGTGGTCAGCGCTTACTGGAACTTAAATAGAGACCTTACGTTGAGCACCCAAAAATAGAGGCATTTTAAACTGTTTCCCCCGCCCCACAAGACCTTTAGCTAGAGTGGGGAAACACATCCTTTTTGGAACCTCAAAGATGGCTAGGTTCAAATTTGGGGCGTTTTGGGCTGGGATTTGAATTTTAGCTGAATGGATTTGTACAACGTGAGATGTAACCTCACGACCAGGCCCAGGTATTCTCAAAAAGTCTGAGCCAAGTTTCTGGAGTCTTTGCAAACCCCAGACTCCAACTGAAGTTAATGGGAGTTTTGAATGCACAGGGAATGCAGGATCACACTCTGTTGTTAATTATTGGCAGTTCCTTTAACTAGACTACAGAGAGAACTACTTTTTTTCTAAATTGCCTTTTTATTGATTTTCAGCAAAAGAGTATTACAGAAAACAAACATGGACTATAAATTAGAGATTAAGGATGCAGCACACATATTGTTGAACAAGAGAGAAAAATGTAGCATGTGAATAAACTCTGCCAAAAGAATACAAAGCAGAAAGTAAATAACCAGATGCAAGAATTATATGAGTTCAGAATCTGAGTTCAGTGAGAAGAGATGAAGGTTTGCATTAGAGAAAATTACAGCAAGAGAAAAATTATTAGGGGCCAGATCTCTAGCTGGTGTAAATTAACCTCAGTGGAGCTATGTCCATTTACTCTACCTGAGAATCTGGCCCATATGTATTTGTATTAGGGAGTGGAAATAGATCCATTTATTCTCTATGGAAAAGGATTCCATATGAAAAATCTATCTTGATAGATAGATATCAGTTATTTAACAGCACATTTATAAGGCATTCTACAGAGAGTAATCACTTATCAATCTTTTATATAAAACAAAGGCAGAGATAGAGAGTCTCAGGTTTAATCTACTGTGAGTGGTATTGTCTGGCCAAGAAAGCAATTTATAAAATAGGAGTGCAATTAGACTGACCTTCAACGTTTTGCAATCCACTCTAAAGAAGAACAAATTTGAGAAATGTAGGCAGTATGGAATCTATAGAACTACACATTGCATGTCTCTTACACATATTCCATTTTTAGAGTCTTATCCACTTGCAATTAAAATCAATGTGAATATTCCATGGCTTTCATGAGATTTGGATCAGGCCCTATTTAATTTTATGGAAATTGGCTGAGGCCCTTAACGGACGTAATTAAAGAAGTTTAAGTTGGTTTGGATGAAATGGAGCTTTTACAAATCTACACTCAAAATTAGAACCACACTGTTGTTTTGGCAGCTTGAAAAGTTGGGTTTAACTATTTTTTTGTGGTTGCTTTTCTTTTTTCCCCCTTAAAAAAATATTTTTTTTTTGCACTTCACTGCACTTACAGATTCCAATAAGAAGCGAAAGGCCTTAAAAACTCTCTCATGCCATTTCCAGCCTAACCAGAATCAGAAAGTGCCAAAAATCTCCTCAAGAAGAGGTCTATGTGTTGATGTGAAATTTCCAGCCCAGTTATGTAGACTCCAAAGTTTCATGTATCTCAGAAAATCTATGGACTAGTATCTTTGGTTGGCTTATAGAAACAAAACCCCAATTCAATTTTTTTTGCTGGCTTTTTAGTTCACCCATCACTATATCTAATCAATCTATCTATCTATCTAATGTCTGTGAGGAACACATGGTGAGTGTTCTCTTTGAATTTGTACTAAAAGGAAAGACTTACGGCACAAGAGCAGCAGATTGGGGCTGTGGGCACTTCTTGGCCTGATGTAAGTGGAGCAGCTGGATTGCCAAAAGACTGCTTCAGTGGCTTTTGTGATCTCTGTGGATGTGATTAACCCAAAAGCCACTCTCCAGACTAAAGGATAACTCATTATCCACCCTCACATCTCTCCTTAAAACTCTCCTCTGCTGTGAAGCAAGACTGCCATACCATTTTACTCCCTTAATTGGGATATCAATGGAGTGACTGAGCACCAGTCATTAAAGAGCTGAGCAAAACTTCTGTCGTTTACTCTGGGCTAAGCCCATCAAAGTTCATGGAACTTTCAGGAGAATCTTGAGTCATTTACAGTTCTGTATGAACGATAGCCGTTTTACCCAGTTTATATAGGAAACATTGTGAAGGCTGGCAGATTTGGCAGAGGCCTGCTTTGAGTTCACTTTAAGTCAGAACTCCTGGGGTAAGAATCTACGGGGACCAAGACCACAGAGTTTTGCACAGCTTTATTATTGAAGGCAAAAATCCATTAGATCTTACCATCCCTTCCTTTCCCTGCACGAGAACTTGGAGACCCTCAAATTTCAGTATTCAGATCAAGATTCCAGCCAAAAGAGATGTAACAGCCACACAGAGGATATTAATTGTGACTCAGAATACAGCTCAATACTTGGCATGAGACCAGTGCCAGCTTCTGAACAACTCAGAGGCAAGAAGTGATGATAGCTTCCAGCAGGCAGGAAGGTTTCAAATATGTAACTGGTGGGAAAAGAAGGCTAATGGATTTAAATGTCTCATCATTAACAATTAAACACCCTGCTTCTAAGTTTGAACCACGTTTCTTCTCTCCCATCACATTTCGGCAAAGTTGTCAAAGCATGCAGGCAGTCTATGATTTTTAACCACATAAGAAAAGTCACAAAGGCGTTTATTTTTCTAGCTGAAGGAGAACAATTTTCATTCATTTTCATTTCACTAATGACATCGCTGGACAATCAGATGGTCAAATGCAATAATAAAGTAAAAGAACAATTAAAATATAATGCCCCTCATTCAAGAATCTCAAGACACTTGATAGTTTCTTGACTAATCCCCACTGTAGCCCTTCTTTCATAAGTGGGGAAACTGAGCCACAAGGCAGTTAGGTGACTTGCACCAGGTCACATGGAACACCTTTGGCACAGGTGGGTATAGAAGCCATTGGCAAGATTCTCACCCCTTCTGTGGCTTCTGTATGCTGGGCTGAAGGGCTGGAGTGGTCTAAAGAGACCCTAAAATCCCAGTTCCAGCTAAAGGAGGATTCCCTCACAATAGAAACTGAGGAAAACAGCCACAAGCCCTGATGTTGGGAGCCACCATAAAGTCCCCCCCAGAGCCACTTTAGCTCTTCCATACTTCCTGGGCAATGAATCTCAGCTCAGATCTTGCTCCAGATTCCTATTCCTGAGCTTTAAGGCCACTTTTCCTTTCTCTGAATCACTAAGAAGTAGTGCAAATACCCAAGCACTGGGCCCTGGTGTGTGGAAGAGATTATGAGTCCAATAAGGACATTGTGACTGCTACCAATTTCACGTGGAAGATGCTCACATACTGCAGTGATGGGCTGCAGTATAAAACCCTAAGATACACAGATGGCTGGATGGATGAATTAGTGGCTGCTCCATTGGGTAACATACTTATTCACCAGGAGGTCTATATAAGCAGCTGAGGAGGTATATGGAATAGACCAGCATACAACAGCTCAACAACATGCCCTAGACATCCAGGTTTTGCTCATCTTACTACAACCACACATCTGTCTTTTCCCCCTCTAAGAGGAGGTTCAAAGAAAATTACATGGATAAGCCTCATTTACAGTGATATTTCTCATTCCCCTTCTGCAGCAATGGCTAATTTAGTGCCCTTGTGTAAAACGTGCCAGCTTGACTAGCCCTGGGAACTGAAGTCCTCAAGACAGCTACAGCGTGGTAATGGGTAAGGCCCTACCAAACTCATGGCCATGAAACATGCATGATGGAAATCTGGCCTCCCCCTGTGAAATCTGGTCTTTTGTGTGCTTTTACCCTATACTATACAGATTTCACAGAGGAGACCAGTGTTTATCAAATTGGGGGTCCTGACCCACAAGGGAGTTGCTGGGGGGGGGTCACAAGGTTATTTTAGGGGGATTGTGGCATTGCCACCCTCACTTCTGTGCTGCCTTCAGAGCTGGGCGGTTGGAGAGCGGCAGCTGTTGGCCAGGCACCCAGCTCTGAAGGCAGGGCCGCATCCAGCAGCAGTGCAGAAGTAAGGTTGGCAACGCCATCCTTACTTCTGTGCTCCTGCTGGTGGCGGCCCTGCCTTCAGAGCTGGGCTCCCGGCCAGCATCGGCTGATCTTCATCTGCCCAGTTCTGAAGGCAGCGCCGCATCCAGCAGCAGTGCAGAAGTAAGGGTAGCAGTAACGCAACCTCCCCCCTAAAATAACCTTGTCACCCCTCCCCCGAACTCCCTTTTGGGTCAGTACCCTACAATTACAACACCGTGAAATTTCAGATTTAAATAACTGAAATCATGAAATCTGTGATTTTTAAAATCCTATAAATGACCAAAATGGATCGTGAATTTGGTAGGGCCCTAGTGATGGGTAGAGGCCAAGCATTCCCCACTTGCACTGAATTTCTCACTCTTTATCAGTATGAGATATGATTTGTTAATCTGAGTGATTCCAAGGTTTCAATTTAATTTTCGATGGCGGTAAATATAATCTTTGCTCTAGCACTCAAGATTAAGCTAGAAAGGTCACGGCACCATTCATTCTCAATAGTCCACATTCCAACATTTACAACTCAGACTCTTGAGTTATTACATAGAATATTATGGTGTGATTTAGTTCCAATTTGCATCCTAATTTTGGGGTTGGGACCAGGAATATTTATGCCATTAGCCAATTTATTTTGCATTGATTTTAAATATTCTTCCACATGCACCCAATGAAAAATGTGATTGGTATATTTGGAAAATGAAAAAATGTAAATGCTTATATTGAGGGATTGCCATTAAAAAGACTTCAGGCTCTGCACCTTGTGACCTCATTTACAGCTGGATAAAATTATTTATATAACAATATTGCCTTGACATAGACTTTAGAATCACAGACTTTAAGGTCAGAAGGACCATTATGATTGTCTACCAAAACTAGGGCCCCGCTGTGCTAGGTAATAATCAAATACTTAACGAGGGGCACTCCCTGCCTCAAAGAGCTTACAAACTAAACAGACAGAGGATGGGATTACAATGCAAGGTGAAATGACTTGCTCTGGATCACACAGCAAGTCACTGGTGGAGCTGGTAATATAACCAAGTACGATTGCCAGTCAGATGCCCTATCCACTAGACTTCGCTGTCTTTCTTTAAATGAGAAAGTAAAATGACTGTAAAATTTTACCGTTCTGAGCTAATGCACTCTATCAGTTACCACACTGTGGTAGGGGACTGGACTAGATGATCTCTCAAGGTCCCTTCCAGTCCTATGATTCTATGATCCAATATTCAGTAAAGCAGTATTTCCTTAAATACAGTACAAAAAATAATTGACATCTCAGATAGTATGGTAACGGTTAGTAAAGATTAACTTGATAATGGAAACCACTAAATGTAGCAGACAGATAGAAAGATAGACAACAGGTGGACGGGTAGATGTCAAGATGAGGGGTGACCTAATAACAGAATATTTGGTTCGGAAGCCAGTCCAATTTCTTTTTAATTTAGAGTCGACCAAAAATAGTATTTTGAAATTTTCGACAAACCAAAATGTTGAAAGAAGTTTTGTTTTGTATCCATTAAAACACTTTGGTCAACCCCAAAATGGAACATTTTGTTGTGATTTTAAGGGGGAGAGGGTTAAAATGTTTTAAAATGTTTTTATATAAAATGGAGAGAAATTCCAAAATGAAAAATAGCTTTCCGATATGAAAAGTCAAAATGTTGTTTCAAAAATGCTGAAATGACTCATTTTGTCATTTCTGAAATGTCTTTTTTTTTATTGAAACAATTTGTCAAAATCAACCTAGTTTCATGAATTATTTTGGTCAACTTGAACCCATATTTTTCATCAACAAAAGGTTTGGCTTGGCAAGTTTTTTACGTAGTATGATCAAGTGTATTACATAGCAAAGCCCACGTTGTAACTAAACAAATGAAATAATCTCCCTTCTACCAGGCCCAATATTCAATACAGCCAATTACAGTGGTATGTTATGGCATGAAAAATATACCACAGAAATCAGTAGCATCAACCAAAACCACGCAAATCAATATTTTAACTAGAGAGAGGACAATGCACAGGAAATAATTTATCCAGTGTATCTAGTCTTCATTTCTGAACTGGCATATATTACTGTTCAATGCCCTACTTAAACTCCTCCAATATACGTTTGCTCTTGACTCTATATCCCAGGGTTGACCAAACTTCCTGATCCTCCAAGCTATATACAATAATCCTCAGAAGTTCGAGAGCCAGGCATGCCTGGTGGGGCTCAGGGCTTCAACCCTGCAGGGTGTGCCTGCCAGGACACAGGGATTCTGCCCCATGGCAGGGTGTGCCTGCTAAAGTCCTGAGCCCCGCTCCCTGCAGGGCAGAAGCCTCTAACCCCACCACCCTGCCACAGGGCAGAAGCCCTGAGCTTTCCCCATTCCCAGTCTGGCAGGTGGAGATTGGCTGGGACAGGGGGTGGGGGCACGGGAGGCTCTGCAAGCCACACTTTAAGTGTAAAAGAGCTACAGCACTGTATGTAAGGGAGCAGTATGACTGCTCAGAGCTCCGGTACAAAACTGCAGAAAAACCTGAGTGTCTCTGGATTAAGTTTAGAAGTGTGTGCAACAAGAGTGATGTAGTGGTGGGAGTCTGCTATAGACCACCGGACCAGGGGGATGAGGTAGATGAGGCTTTCTTCCGGCAGCTCACGGAAGCTACTAGATCGCATGCCCTGATTCTCATGGGTGACTTTAATTTTCCTGATATCTGCTGGGAGAGCAATACAGTGGTGCATAGACAATCCAGGAAGTTTTTGGAAAGCGTAGGGGACAATTTCCTGGCGCAAGTGCTACAGGAGCCAACTAGGGGGGGCGCTTTTCTTGACCTGCTGCTCACAAACCGGGTAGAATTAGTGGGGGAAGCAAAAGTGGATGGGAATCTGGGAGGCAGTGACCATGAGTTGGTTGAGTTCAGGATCCTGACGCAGGGAAGAAAGGTAAGCAGCAGGATACGGACCCTGGACTTCAGGAAAGCAGACTTCGACTCCCTCAGGGAACGGATGGCCAGGATCCCCTGGGGGACTAACTTGAAGGGGAAAGGAGTCCAGGAGAGCTGGCTGTATTTCAAGGAATCCCTGTTGAGGTTACAGGGACAAACCATCCCGATGAGTCGAAAGAATAGTAAATATGGCAGGCGACCAGCTTGGTTTAATGGTGAAATCCTAGCGGATCTTAAACATAAAAAAGAAGCTTACAAGAAGTGGAAGGTTGGACATATGACCAGGGAAGAGTATAAAAATATTGCTCGGGCATGTAGGAATGATATCAGGAGGGCCAAATCGCACCTAGAGCTGCAGCTAGCCAGAGATGTCAAGAGTAACAAGAAGGGTTTCTTCAGGTATGTTGGCAACAAGAAGAAAGCCAAGGAAAGTGTGGGCCCCTTACTGAATGAGGGAGGCAACCTAGTGACAGAGGATGTGGAAAAAGCTAATGTACTCAATGCTTTTTTTGCCTCTGTTTTCACGAACAAGGTCAGCTCCCAGACTGCTGCGCTGGGCATCGCAAAATGGGGAAGAGATGGCCAGCCCTCTGTGGAGATAGAGGTGGTTAGGGACTATTTAGAAAAGCTGGACGTGCACAAGTCCATGGGGCCGGACGAGTTGCATCCGAGAGTGCTGAAGGAATTGGCGGCTGTGATTGCAGAGCCATTGGCCATTATCTTTGAAAACTCGTGGCGAACGGGGGAAGTCCCGGATGACTGGAAAAAGGCTAATGTAGTGCCAATCTTTAAAAAAGGGAAGAAGGAGGATCCTGGGAACTACAGGCCAGCCAGCCTCACCTCAGTCCCTGGAAAAATCATGGAGCAGGTCCTCAAAGAATCAATCCTGAAGCACTTGCATGAGAGGAAAGTGATCAGGAACAGCCAGCATGGATTCACCAAGGGAAGGTCATGCCTGACTAATCTAATCGCCTTTTATGATGAGATTACTGGTTCTGTGGATGAAGGGAAAGCAGTGGATGTATTGTTTCTTGACTTTAGCAAAGCTTTTGACACGATCTCCCACAGTATTCTTGTCAGCAAGTTAAGGAAGTATGGGCTGGAAGAATGCACTATAAGGTGGGTAGAAAGCTGGCTAGATTGTCGGGCTCAACGGGTAGTTATCAATGGCTCCATGTCTAGTTGGCAGCCGGTATCAAGTGGAGTGCCCCAAGGGTCGGTCCTGGGGCCGGTTTTGTTCAATATCTTCATAAATGATCTGGAGGATGGTGTGGATTGCACTCTCAGCAAATTTGCGGATGATACTAAACTGGGAGGAGTGGTAGATACGCTGGAGGGGAGGGATAGGATACAGAAGGACCTAGACAAATTGGAGGATTGGGCCAAAAGAAATCTGATGAGGTTCAATAAGGATAAGTGCAGGGTCCTGCACTTAGGACGGAAGAACCCAATGCACAGCTACAGACTAGGGACTGAATGGCTAGGCAGCAGTTCTGCGGAAAAGGACCTAGGGCTGACAGTGGACGAGAAGCTGGATATGAGTCAGCAGTGTGCCCTTGTTGCCAAGAAGGCCAATGGCATTTTGGGATGTATAAGTAGGGGCATAGCGAGCAGATCGAGGGACGTGATCGTTCCCCTCTATTCGACATTGGTGAGGCCTCATCTGGAGTACTGTGTCCAGTTTTGGGCCCCACACTTCAAGAAGGATGTGGATAAATTGGAGAGAGTCCAGCGAAGGGCAACAAAAATGATTAGGGGTCTGGAACACATGAGTTATGAGGAGAGGCTGAGGGAGCTGGGATTGTTTAGCCTGCAGAAGAGAAGAATGAGGGGGGATTTGATAGCTGCTTTCAACTACCTGAAAGGGGGTTCCAAAGAGGATGGCTCTAGACTGTTCTCAATGGTAGCAGATGACAGAACGAGGAGTAATGGTCTCAAGTTGCAGTGGGGGAGGTTTAGATTGGATATTAGGAAAAACTTTTTCACTAAGAGGGTGGTGAAACACTGGAATGCGTTACCTAGGGAGGTGGTAGAATCTCCTTCCTTAGAGGTTTTTAAGGTCAGGCTTGACAAAGCCCTGGCTGGGATGATTTAACTGGGAATTGGTCCTGCTTCGAGCAGGGGGTTGGACTAGATGACCTTCTGGGGTCCCTTCCAACCCTTATATTCTATGATTCTATGATTCTATGATTCTACAGGTGGCTCGTGAGCCGTGGTTTGGCCACCCCTGCTATATCCTCTAGCTTTGGGATGTCCAATCACACCAAGCTTCTAAAAACATATATATAGTTTAAGGAATGTGTTTAATCTAAATAAATATCCATATTCAAGCTACACAGATTGGTGTTCATTGCAAGTTATTGATGAAATTTTCTAGGAAGTCTAGCTGGGACACTGAATATAACAGAAAATATTCAGTTTGCATACATTTTCAGCATGTTTGGCTATTATATATTAGTGGCATTGCACTAAAATTATAATGACACATTACATTTTAAAATTTAAGTTGGGTTATAGTATCTGTTAAACTTATTAACTTCACTTATACCATTTGTCACTCCTTTTGTATAGCTTTAGTATGGAGTTCTCTTTGACACCTTTGTCTTCAACTTATCAAAAAAATAGGAGCAATTCTGTTTCCTAGAAATATTCAGCTGTCAGTGGTTGAGATAATATTTTTGATCAAACAACTGCTGCCCAATGGGCTGAGGAACAGCTAACTTAATATTCTGGAAGAGGGACATCCTAATAAGTTATAATGTGACATCTCACCTCTTGGGATGAGCAAAAAAGAAAACCAACATGAACAGCTCATTAGTGTCTGTGCTTCTTACAAATGCTGCTCTATAGCTCATTAGTGCTCAGCCTCTTGCTTCTGGTGGTACCTGGAAACATTTCATACCACACTGCAACCTCATTGATTGAAGGCTTTTATGTCAGTGGCTTGAATTAGTGAAAACCTACTGTTAGGGTGTCTGACAGCAGTCATGATAGGAATGGTTTCTATGCTTTTGACGCTGCAAAACATAAGAAAGACTGGATAAGGAACAGTGGGACAGATTTACAGTTGGTGCAATCTCGAGAGGTTGGCAAACAGACTCAAACCCTAGAACTGCTGCGCACTTGTAATTCCCATTGGGCTGAAATTACCAACTCGTTTGTAGGTAGTAGAGGCCCTATCACTACCGATGAAATGTTTTTATTTGCACTCAGCAGCATGCTTTAATTTGAACATTGACACTGTGTTACGTTGCAACATGAAGGTTAAATTTCTGTCCCAGGGAGAAGCAGATACAGAACCAGATAACAAATATTTTCACAAGCCATATTTTATATATAGGGCTTCAGGCCTGCATTTTATTTTATGTATATATATATGTCATATTTTATATATATATATGTCAATATATATATGTTATATTCAATGTCCCATTGCCTAGGCTGACCAGATAGACAGCATGAAAATTTGGGACAGGGGATGCAGGATAATATACACCTATATAAGACAAAGTCCCAAATATCTGGTCACCCTACATCTACCGCTGTGCTGTCTCAAAAAAAAAAATCATCCTTACAGTGAGATATCTTAAAAGTGGTGATAAAATATATAAGAAATAATCATACTACTGTGCCCTCATTCAGGCAATCATTTTCCACTCAAGGATCTTAAAGCACTTTATGGACATAAATTAATGAAGCCTCACCATAGCCCATCAGATAGGGAATTATTATCTTCATTTTACACCTGGAAACTAAGGTATAAAGAGGCATGGCTGTTTTATCCAGGCTATATATCTTAGATACTTATATGGGCCCCTTTACTGGTATATCCAAGTATGACAAATATAACAATTTCCTGCAATATCCTGGACAAACCTTATTGAATTAAGTGCAAGCATCTTAGGAACTCACTGTAGTAAAAATGGAAATGGTTGTGTGTTATTGTATGTCACTTCTCTAGGAGACATGACTAATGTAAACCTTGAGAAGTGTTGTGAGCTCCAAAGGACTCTCTTAAACAATGGGCTAAGAGATGAATGAACTGTTAGTGGGTGGGATTCTGGCTGATTCCCTATTCATGGTCTCTTCACAGACCCAAGTGACCCTCAGATTCCTGAGGGTGTTGTTCTGAGCAAAAGGATTCATGAACTTGTAGCCACAGGAAAACCCTGAGTAAGTGCAAAGGACGATTCACTGGCCAGACCTTTGTTGGAGTCAGGGGGTGGTCTCTGGTAAGCTCATCAGCATGTGCGTAGGGTTTTTTAAATTGTTTTTAATATGTTTTCTCTGTAACATTTTTACCTCAACATTTAATGTGCTTGCTTAGAAAGATCTGTGTGGTAACTTGTAAGTATGGCAATTACAGTGTTTATTCTCTGAGGAGAAAAGAGTCAAGCAGGCCTGCTTAGGCAGTGAGACTTCATTGGGCAATTCACAGTGTAGGTAGGGAGCTGTGCAGCCTCGAAATACCCCAGTCAGGAGAGAGATAGAGAGATGTAGGCCTCTGCCCCAGAGAGGCAATGGCTGGGGAGCTGGAAGCCTGACAGCAGGTGCCCTAGCTGGACCATACCATGGAACACAGGTGCAGTTGCCCTGAACTGTGACACTGAGCGCCTCAGAGTCCTTAACCTCACAACACCTCAGAGAGGTAAGGAAGTGCTGTTTATCCCCATTTTACAGACAAGTACAGAAAAGCTAAGTGACTTTCCTAAGGTCGCACAGGAAGTCTGTGGAGCAGCAGGAGCTTGGACCCAGGTCTTCTAAGACCTAAGCTAGTTCCCTAACCACTGGGCCATCCTTCTTCCAAGCTCACACGAGGAGTCTGTGAAGCCAAGAGCCGCTGCAAAGAGCTTCACAAAGGAAGCCATTTGAAGTGCCCAAGCAACCAACTTGGAAGCCTGACATGCACTGCTGCATAGTTAAAAAGCCTGCATGCACTGCTGCATATTTCCGATCACCATTACAGGCACATTATTTATTAACTGCCCACGTACGTTGACATCTCTTTTGTTGGACATGCCCATAACATGTGGCAGAGTCAGTAAAAGAATCAAGAGCTCCTCACACGCAGCCTTGTGCCTGAACAATAAAAACACCCTTGCTCTTTGACAGATACGATTTACCATTATTTCATCACATCTTGTGACAGCATCACTTGATTGTAGTCACTGGCACTGAGCTATTACAACATACCAGCTATTTTGTAGCGACTGTCAAAGCTCTGATCTTAATGCCTGTAGTTTACCTATAGATTGCCATGTGTCAGCCCTCCAAAGCATAAATACAGACCGTCCAATGACATTTTGAGAATTGTGCATCAGATTCAGCCCTGGTATAATTCTTAGAGACCAGTGAAATTCTACCAGAGATGGATTTGGTCTGGTGTCTCTTGATTCTGAATATATAATGGAATCAAAGTCTTCGGAGGGATCCCACTGTACATGAAATGGTTGCATTTATCAGCATTCAGATGCCCTATGAAATATTGCCCAGTGCTTTCTCCATTGTAAAAACAAACAAGAAATTCTTTGATAAGACCAGACTGTGTGGGCAGCTGCAAAACCGGCAAAGTGTGAGTTTACTATCATCAGAAATCTAATCTACTCTAAACCTGAGCAATGATTTAGGAATGTATCAGTTTGATACATGCTGATAATGGCTCTTGATTACACTTTCCTAAAAGCAATTAGCTGGACTAGGATGCTCAAAAGCAGACATCACTATTTCTAGCTTTCTAACGGAGAAATAAAAAATGATTATTTTAATACCCCTGATGTGTTCCTAACCATCCTGGACAGATAAGCTATTGCAGGGTTGGTGGTGACATTTTCCCCCAAGATCAGGTTACATTTATCGTAAATAGAACAGCAGTTCCCAGTTGTCATTATTTAAAATTGCAGTTTCCAGCAATAGCAGTTGCATGCCTGCTCCTCTAAAAATTCTTGTAAGATCTGTCACTAAGTAACACTCACAGAAAACCTGATTTTCATTTGCACTAAGGCCTTTTACTTTGTTTAATTGTCATTAAGGCTCACTGTTCTATTTTAATAAAGTTTTCTTCAAGTGCTGAAAAGCTAGGAAATAAGTAACTGAGGTCAACCCTCACACTTCTGTTTCTGGATCTACACCAATACAAAACGTATCAATTCCAAACTGTTACTGTTTTTTTTCCACAACACATAGTTAACATCCAAGGCTTCAAAAACTACCATAAATCATAACGCTGATATGCATGAATGAAGGACACATGTTAATGGTGTATATGTCCTCTTTTAAGGTATGCTTTTGGTTTGGCTTTCTTCAAAAAGCACGATCACATCTCATCTTCTTGAATAAACTACCCTATAGCCTTAATTCCAACACACATCTAAGAGACATATGTTAAAAATATAATTCCTTCTTTAAAATATGAGGTTTTCCTTTTGTGTTTTTCAGCGAAAAAGAGACCAATGTTTACCATATGTCTCCTTCTTGTATTTTTGTTGAGTTAAGGCTCTATGGTAGTTTAGACAAGAAGGAGACATATGTTAAGAGCTGTTCTCATTTCCATATTCAGAAAAATAAAAATAAATAAATAGGACTTGATCCAATTCTCACTGAAATCAAAAGCAAGATTCACATTGATTTCAACGGGAGTTGAATCAGTCCCATAACATTCATGAATTTATTTACTAATTTCCTTTAATAAAGGTTAGGCAGAATGGTTGATTTTTTACACTATCAGAAATAAAGAGACAAATATAGAGGCATCAGACAAAGATCAAGGAATACAACGGAGCTGAGGCACAATTATCAGGAAGTGTAGATATTGTTATAAGAAAAGCTACATCAATTATTTGTTTTAAGTAACTATAAAAATCCATGATCAAAAAAATACTTCCACGAATTACTTAACTAAAATTATAGCTTGCCCTAACGTTTTCATTAACTATTGTTTTGAATGAAACTGTCTTTCCCTGTG
Source organism: Caretta caretta (assembly GCF_965140235.1). Taxonomy (NCBI): domain Eukaryota; kingdom Metazoa; phylum Chordata; order Testudines; family Cheloniidae; genus Caretta; species Caretta caretta. The sequence continues at coordinate 23,356,855 of NC_134220.1, read as the reverse complement.
ACATGACTGTAATTCCTCAGACACTAGTAAAGCCCATAAAACCAGAACACAGAAACAGAACAAGGCAAGTTGCAATATTGGCACTTTCACTGAATAAATACTTGAACCATTGCTTATGGCATCAAACATGCCTCTGGATCCACAATAGGCCATGGTAATTAAATAGTCCCTAAAAGGATCATAGACCATTAAATTCTATTACCTGCCTTTCAAAGAGTCTTTTTACTATGAAATGAAAACCTGTTTGTTATACCTTGTGGTTACCCATCCCTGGTCTTGGCGAACCATGTTTATGATAGAGCTGACTAGACAATGGGGATTTGCCCCCTACAGAATTTTTGACATTTTGCTGAAAAATGATTTGGGGGTGGGGGGCGGGGAAGGAGAGTTGGCCACTGACAATTCAAACCAAAAATTACCAAAAATTAGGGAGGGCAAATTATCCTGAATCACCAAAACCCTGTTTGTTTTTTTGTTTTGGTTTGGTTTTTTGCTTTGCAGATTAAAATTTTCAGATTCAGTTTTCCAATGAAATCTCAAAAGTTTTCCAGGAAAGCAGATGAAAAAAGTGTCGACGAAAATGTTCCCACCAGCCTTTGTTTACAGACATGGAAGTGACAAGGTTAAATATTATCCTAATGTTTCTGAATTAAAAAACAGTTGACATGAAGAAATGCAGATTGTTATGCTACTTTAAGTAACTCTCATATGGAAATTGGGTGCCCTGCAAGGAACCCCTGCCTCGATTTCCCTCTTCTGGAGGACCCTGTAACTCCACACAAGCTTTGCTGGGCTAAGTTATTACAGAAACCCCATAAGCATAATCCAGAAATCCCCAGCACAGTCCAAACACGACATTTAATCTTTCAAGTCCCAACAGCCCATCAACACAGCGGGTACAGCTCAGGCTTCTCTCACTATATTCACCTCTCAGGTACAGGTACAGCTGCAACATGCCTCACCTCAGCCCTTCTAGTCGGGGTGTGCTTCTCTGTCCTGTTTCCTGCTCAGGTATGGTTCTAGTTCTCGCCTGGAGATGTCAGCAGGCTCATCCCTCCATCATTCCCCAGTCTACAGCCCGCTCTGCCCCTCCAGCTTCAGCTCAGAAAGCCAGCAGACATCTCTCCCTTTGTTGCTCTCAGCCTTCAGCCCTCTTGTGGCTCTCCAGCTGGGGGAAGTTTGTAGAGGACACCCCGACTTCCTTCCTGTTTTCACCAGCCTGATCTGGCTCCACCACTCAACCAGGGAAACTCGCACTACTCCCTTCTCTCAATCCAGCTCTGAGCTCACTTTCTGGCGCTCTCAATTCTGGACTCTCTCTTGCCTTTGGGTTCTCTCTCATTTATAACTCTCGGGGCAACCCCGCCGTCCTCATTACACCAAACTCAGATGCTCCTGGACTTGAAGAGGAGAGTGGGCCTGATTTCATTTAAGGGGCCAGCTACCTTACTACAGGCTGGTCTGCAAATTAATGTTGACTATGGAAAGGAAACCGTTATCCTTTCTTAAGGTTACAGTGGATGAGTCTGTCCACTCTCTACCAGCAGGAGAGCCAGCCTCCATCATGACTTCTGGAAAGGGGGGCATGGATCAGCATTCACCTCGCACTCCCTGTCAGTACCTGGGTCAATCTGGGGAAGCTAATGATCCAACCAGTGGACCAAATTCAGTGATGAATCCTGGTCACAGGCCACCAGAGTCACCAAAGTCTGCCTGAAAGTGCTGATCAGCAAGAGGTCATAACTGTTACTTTTAGCTAGAAGGGTATTTTACCTAGTAGAATATGAGTTTTCTTTGACTGAATTTATAAATCACAGAGTGCTTGGGGAAACAGCCTTCATAAATCTTTTGTAGTGTGGAGCCTATTGTGGTGTGGCAAACAGAATGCAATGCAAAGCAAATCAAAGCCCTTATGGGTTGTTTAGGGGATGTGGGTGGGGAATGAATGAGTGGTAATCAGGAAAAACTGGGGGAAAGTAAACGTTACTCCTGTTTGCTTTTACAACCAATGGCTGATTTCTCCTGCTTTTGGTCCTTAAAGACAACTCTATGCGTTACAGATTCCTTTCCTCTGGCTGGAAGTCAGTTACACCTTTCTCACAACTGGCTTTAGTGTTGTACCAGGTCAATTCAAGAAGACTATGTTAAACTGTCACAGCTGGTTCTTGCTCTGTCAGTTTCCTCCCCTAATAGCTCATCCTCCATCACCCATGTTTAAAAGGCACTCCTGACACTAGGAAACACCACACCAGTGTCAGATATATTTATAAAAAAAAACTGCTAAAGGAATGTTTTTTTCTGTGTTAATTTTTGAATTAAAAATACTTTCCATATAAACCATCACACTTTTCATTGTAGCTAGTTGGCAGCTTCATATCTCTTAGACCAGGATGGGCACATAAACTAGACTTCATTTTGGAGGAGGGTGCATTTCCTCCCTCAGATCCCAGGGGCTACACCCTGCAGTTGAAGAGGATGAGTCTACCTCCCATGTGTTCCTCCAGGACAGAAGTTGGTCCATCTCAGTTCCAACTAGAGATGGACATAGACTAAGTGCTTTGTGGGCAGGAACTATCTTTTTGTACAGCACCTGACACAACAGGATCTTGGTCCATGGCTGGGGCTCCTAGGCACTAATGCAAAATAAATAATTAACAAACAAACAAACAAACAACTAAGGCAAAAGAACTAAACCGCCCCAGTTGTGTTCCGTGAGTTGTTCAGTTTTGTTTGTTTTAAGCACTAAAGTTTTGGAGAATTGCATAAGAGGTGCTAGTTTTTTCCCTGTAGTCATTACAAAATGCAAGACCAGCATGGGCTACACTAAACAATACACCAGAGAAAGTTAGAAAGGTGGCTGGAAGGGCGTTGGGTAGGGTGAAGCACGGGAAGACGGGGATGATCATGATAAGGTAAGAAAATGCCTTTTTCTTGAATTAACAAAATATTGGTTACAAGCTTCCCAACAAGGCTGTTTCTCTGATTATTAATTCCCTTTAGGTGGGGTATGTTCTGTTTCCAGGATTATATCCCCAGCTCTGCTTCTGACTCACTGCGTGTACTAAAGTTGGTCACCAACTCTGAGTTCTGTTTAATAATATTTGTGTAGGTCATGTGGGCACCGAGCAAATCAAGTCACTAATCTCTGTAAAGAGCTTTGAGATCTTCATCTGATGAGTGCTAGAGAAGTCCCAAAGTATAATAACGAATCAAGTTCCTGCATGCCATCAGCGTAAGCTCAGGTGCAACACCAGAGGTATACGAATCTGAGAAAACTAGAATAGAGGTGACCCTCTAGGTTCTGCAAAAGAGCCGTCGTGCTTGCAAACAGAGTGTCTCCTGCTGGCTCATTCCCACATGACATCACCCTGCATGACATTCTCCCTCCTTGTGGGTGAGCAGGCTGTACATTTGGCTGAGATGGAAGCAGAGTGGGAGCACAAAGGGGATAAAAAGGCTGGTGAATCAACAAGGCTGCCTGGAACAAAGCCGATTTTTGAACAGATAAACAGTGAATGTAGGACACATCAAGTGTGCATTAATTGAGAGGTTATTTTCCTGTGATGACTTCTATTCATGTTTACTTTTAAATAAAAGATTTGTTGACAACTTGGGATACACTTCTTTATATTATCGATGCACAAAAGAGAATAAATACATACCCAATGAAACCAAAGCCATTACACAAGAACTCTACGTATCTTTGAGAGATTGTTTTCAAGCTGTAACACTAATAATCCTTCCCATCCCAGCTTCTAGGGCAGTTTCCTGTGAATATTTTTTCTTTTTTTTCTTTTTTTTTTTTTTGCAGAAAGACCACAGTATAAAAGTACCTGGACCAACCTCCCCGGTGTAAGCCAGTTGAAATCACTGGAGTTATGACTTTGACCCACCGTCACTCCAGTCTGCATGACAGCAACCTGTCCTTCCAAGGAAACCTTTTCCATTTATTTGTGTTCATTTAAACACACACACACACACACACACACACACACACACCCCCGAGAGCTGGATTATAATTTTGCAGTCTGTCCTGTGAGAGAGCAAATTGTGACTCAAAGAACTGCAATTCCTCCCCCTGATTCCCCTTGCTCTGGTGGAAACGTGTTGCTTCACCCTTTTTTGTGGATCATCTTATTCCCCCGTGTGCATCTGGGAAGAGGAGGAGCAAAGCAAGGGGCTCCTCTAACTTCATAACTATAAAAACAAAATGATTAGGGGTCTGGAACACATGAGTTATGAGGAGAGGCTGAGGGAGCTGGGATTGTTTAGCCTGCAGAAGAGAAGAATGAGGGGGGATTTGATAGCTGCTTTCAACTACCTGAAAGGGGGTTCCAAAGAGGATAGCTCTAGACTATTCTCAGTGGTAGAAGAGGACAGGACAAGGAGTAATGGTCTCAAGCTGCAGTGGGGGAGGTTTAGATTGGATATTAGGAAACACTTTTTCAATAAGAGGGTGGTGAAACACTGGAACGCGTTACCTAGGGAGGTGGTAGAATCTCCTTCCTTAGAGGTTTTTAAGGTCAGGCTTGACAAAGCCCTGGCTGGGATGATTTAACTGGGAATTGGTCCTGCTTCGAGCAGGGGGTTGGACTAGATGACCTTCTGGGGTCCCTTCCAACCCTGATATTCTATGATTCGATGATTTCATCTACTTGCTTGCAATGGGGAGTAGCAGGTGACCAGCCCTTGCTCTCTGCTCTCTCCAGAGCCACGTAATGGAAGAAGGCTGCTGCTTACTCCTCTCCCTGGTCAAGAAAGGATTGTTACACTAGCCCTTTATGGCTATTTCGTTCACACGCACACACACACATTCCCCTCAATAAATTCATTACTTACCTGATCCCAAAACCAGCAGCGTGAAAGAAAAACAGGAGCAGAGTTTACTCATAGCTGTCTCAGAAAAAGACATGACCAGAGAAAAAGGAAGGGAAATCAATACGCGATTGCTCTTCTCCATCCACTGTGAAAGTGTTGGTGAGCGGCACGATTTCATCTCTGCTGGTGAAAATTGGATTATAAGTGTTGTTGAAGCAGAAAGGGAATTTTGAAAGGAAAATATGTCCCTATGTTCATGGCTGAGCTGGCTGCTCAGAGATTTTTAATTGTCTATATGGCAGCTTCTGGAATGGAAGAGCAATCCTGCCACGGAACACACAGGTACAAAAGTCACCAACCCCCATACTCTGCTTTCACAGTCACTGAGTTTTCTTTTAATCTCCCACAGGAACCCTTGGGTTGGAACGACCTGGAGTGCAGAACGAAGGAGCGGAATCCAGTCGGATTGCAACACCCATCTTTCTTTTCCAATCGAAAAGGCCTGAGGCAGGCGTTAATAAACATACGGTGCACTTTCCTAGCACCTTTTATCAGGCGATCTCAAAGTGCTTTGCAAACGTTCATAACCTAAGCCCTAATAATCTAAAGCCCCTGGGAGGGAAGTAAATTTAAAACTCTCCTCCTAGGCACATGCCCTAAATCATGTTTAAAACCCCATTTTACAGAGGCTGAAATTGACATGCAGAGAAGTTAAATGACTTGCCTCAGCCTGCTTCATTTCCCTTCTGATAAAAATAATTGTCAGCAGGTCAAAATAGTCAAAGTAATCAATATTTAAAGGGTTGCAGAGCATTATTACAAAGGGGTTTGATTTCATTTCCCTGACACCTCGAGAGGTAACCGGATTTAATAAGGAAACAGCTGAGCCCTTGTGGCTAATTCTAAAGATCTCACAGTGATAAAAGTAACATAGAGACGGGGGACTAATAAAAACAAAAGCAATGAGGTTTTAATCAGCAGCAGAAGGATACCAATTGAGTATTAGAAAACATTTTTTGTAGCGAGAGTTAAGCTCTTATGCACAGTGAAACAATTTGCCATTGTTGTTTTGTACACTGTTTTGTAACGCAGTATATCTTGCAGAGTAATCATTTAAATATGCATGCAGATTATTAATTAGTGAAATAATAATAATTCAGCCCAGACTGAAAGCACAGGCAGGGAGAGGAAAGCAGCTGGCTTTCTCTCTGACCTTTTCCAATTCATAAGCTATTTCATAATGACCCAGCTGCTGTTCAGGGACATGTGATATTATTTACATGTTAACTCTGTAACAAAATCCGTATAATGTGTGAAGCTGTAATATATGTGTGGGGAGAGAGAGAGAGAACACATTTTTTCTATAACATCACCTAGCCACAGTTCCCCATTCATTCTGGTAGATATCCACAACAGAGAAAAGTGAAAGCTGCTATCACACCCACTAGTCAGACTTCCTCTTGAGTTAGTCTGGAGAGAGAAGAGAGGAGACAGATACAAGCAGGCATGCCAGATCCTGTCAAATCAATAGTAGTAAGGCCAGCAAGACAGCTAAAACAGTGTCCATTTCCTCAAGTGCCCATGGAACCATCAGGAATGTCAGCTGCTGATTGGTCTTTAATATTTCATATATGGCCAGATGCAAGATGCTTGTACCCTCTTCCATTGTGTACATAGCACATAGGCCCAGATTTTTCAATGCTATTTAAGAACCTAAAGATGCAGATAGGTATCTAGTGGGATCTGTAACATTTTTAAAACACCTAAGCTCAATGGACGTTAAGCACCTAGGCATTTTCAAAGTCCCACTAAGCAGTTATCTGCATCTTTAGGTGCCTTAATACTTTTGAAAATCTGGCCCAGACTAGCAGCATGTATTCATGTCGATACCATGATCATTAGTGGGGACTGAATTCAGGACTCATAGCACCAAAAGCACAAGGGTAAGTAGCAGGCTGTTGTGATCACTGGTGCTATCTACTAGAAAGAGACATGGTTAATCCAGTGCACTACACTAAGGCTGAGAGTTTCAGAGCTGCATAGAGGATATGCATACCCAATTCCCATTCAAATTAATGAGACCTGGACGTTCAATCCTGGAGGCAGAACTGTGAATCTCTCCCGACATATGCATGTATGTTATTTACATAGATCAGAGAGGGGATTTAAAGACACCTCACCTGGACATACGTGCCAATTCCGCAGACAAACCAAAGCCATGCAAATAACTGGTTCAAATCTGGACCAGATGGACAATAAACTAAAGTCACGACCATCTAATGGCTCTCCTTTCAATGGAAATAAATGACCTTTCACGTCTCAGAAACGCTGGCTCCATGGCACTGGATGGAGGGAGGTAGAATTTGGGGAGGTGCATGCTGTAGAACACTGCCCCCTGGGGGATGGAGATGGGGCTGATTTAGGGAAGTTAATGGCAGTTATGTTGGCCATTCCAGGCAGAAGCTACAGTACTGGCCACAGAGCAGTTATTCTGCTGCTATGTAGCACAGGGAAGGGAAAGAGGTAAAATCCCCTTCTCCTGTATGACCCAGAGCACCATCCCACCCCTCAGGCTGTGGCTGGAACTGAGCATTGGTCCAATGTCATTTAGAGTCACTCTCTTTGTAACACAGTGAGTGATCAAAACACATCTCCTCATTGCAATGTGCCCTTCTCTGAAAGAGAAAAATTACAGCTAATGCTTTAAAATCAAGACTTATTTCATTCCTAAAGGATGAATCAGGCATTTGCATTCACTTTGCCACAATGGATATTTTGGATGAGAAGCTTAAACACAAGTGCGTCTATGGGCATGCAGAGAGAGAGAGAGAGAGAGAGAAAGAAAAAAGAAAAGGAGTACTTGTGGCACCTTAGAGACTAACCAATTTATTTGAGCATGAGCTTTCGTGAGCTACAGCTCAATTCAACGGAGCTCATGCTCAAATAAATTGGTTAGTCTCTAAGGTGCCACAAGTACTCCTTTTCTTTTTGCGAAGACAGACTAACACGGCTGTTACTCTGAAACCAGAGAGAAAGAAAGAAAAAGAAGCAGCTAAAATAGATTGAGCAATCCCAGATCCTGCCATTGTGCAGGATTCTGTTACTTGTTCAAAAGCAATGTGACATGACGGCTCAACATTAGGTGGGTGATGGGATTTGAGAGTCCCTGCAGCCAGCAGCCACTGACATCAGTGGGGGTTACTTCTAGCCACCATAAGGTTCCCAGAATGAACACTCTCCTCTCTCAGTGGCTGTCTTCTCCTCCAACCTGCACTTGAATGACTCACAAGAGATGTGTTCAGAAGAGAGGGTTGAAATGCCAACCCCCCGGCAATATATACAGAGCAAGGTTTATAAGATGCTCCATCCACCTGCACCTTGCAGAGAGGTTTCTTCTGTCTCTGTTTGGGGCAGTGATGTTGAGAGCCCTCCTAGCCCCACCCTTAACGGAGGAATAGAGAAGCTGAGGTTAAGCCCTGCCCATTTGCAAAGGCTCATTAGCTCTGGGGGAGTGAACCGTAGTATTATATATGTTGTCCCCTGCCCTTCTCTTAGCAGCCAGGAACAGGAGCTTGTAATGATGGGACTAGCTCCTGAGAGACCACGGACTTTGAACTGAATTTATGAATATTCTATAGTGCCCTGAAATCCCTATACCATACAGTCATATACTTTATATGTTATTGCCATAAAAGGGCTTGCCCACAGCCTATCACTTTCTATGTTACCATGTAAGGCCAGATTAGAATAAGTGCTTGAAGCTGAAGTCATCAGAGTTGCACTCACAGTGAATTTGGCCTTTAAACTTCAGTCAGGCTGGAACATGTAGCCCATCAGCATTTCTGCACTAGGTTGATTATTTGAAATGATGGAGATCACCTGATCAAACAGGTGACATTAACCTGCCATTTCCCCCACAATAACACGTTCCCCAGCAAATCCAGATAACTAGCCCCCCTACTTCTGCAAAATAAGCCAGTGTAAAAAAAATAAAATCAAACCACTGCATTTATTGTTCACAGTCAGCTGCAATTTGCAACCATAGCTACATTTTCAGAGATCCCTTATCACAGCACATGCAACCAAACTCTGCAACTTTATGCTATGAAAGCAACACTGGTGTGGTCTGAAATCAAGTCAAGCTTGTTCTTAGCCCAGATAATGCAACTGTCCAGCGTTCTCCCGCAGTAAACCTGCCTCTCCCAAAACAAAACAAAAGGCAGTTGAGAAAAAGCAATGTAATTAAAAGGATTTGATGACTCTGATGGAAGCAAAATGGAATGAAAACTGAATATGACTATCTGTGGGAAAATCAATGTAAGATATGCCACAGGTTTTAAAAAGGCTTAAAGAAAGGATTTCCATAGCTTAAGGTTTCGCAGAAAGTATTTGGTTTTTTTATTTGATTCAGTACTATAATTTATTTTTGTACAAAAAATAACATCAGATTTGGTTGCTGTATGCAGTTTAGTGAGGGCTTGCCTACATGGTACATTAGTCCACTACTAAATTCTAGTGCACGCTAGCATAATCATGTACTAACTGCCCCGTACGGACCCTGCTGGCATGCACTAAAAGTTCCTTAGTGAGCATTAATGTAGACCCATTTCAAGCAGTTTACCCCAGGGAAGGATCTGCCCCATGCAGTACAATTGTGCCCCACCTTTAAACAACCTCCACTAAGAAACCAGTTTTTCAACCTCCTTCAGTAGATCTGACGCTACCATATAGAAGAGTGTTGCTTTGCTTAGTGATGGAGGCTTATTAATGGACCACAAGGCATTAGAGTTCTAAGACAATAGTAGGAGTTTAATCCAGGGGGAGAATGTTAATATCAGAAGGTTGTTTGGTGGCCAGGATGGTCTCAGTACATCAGCTGGTGGATAAATGTTCATGGAACAGGATGGTCTCAGTACATCAGGAAATAACAGGATGGTCTCAGTACATCAGCTGGTGGATAAATGTTCATGTCACAAAAACCACGTAGAAATGGCTTGGCAATGCATGCACTGACCAGCAGGTTAGGCAACACGTCCTACTACTCTATTCACAACTAATCCCACTGAAGTCAAGGTGGGAACCCTTATATATTAAAAAACTAGTCCAAAAAATTATAAATGAAGCCAGCAATGAAAATTTGTTCCTGTTTTCCAGCAAGTTCTAATTCTTAGGGTGTAATGAGCCTTGCCATTTCACAGGCTCAGGTACAGAAGGACAGTTAACAGTTACACAGAGCACTCCCAGTCCATACCTTGTCTTTTGATGCTGCAGTGACAGCAGATCAATTATAAAAGAAAACGTAGGTGGGCCCTTGCTTGTCAGATGCATGACAGAGCTCTGCCCTGTTCAGAACACTGTGACTCAATGCACCAAGCTACCTCAGTCTGCAAGCTATAATGCATGTACTCACACCTTCCACTCTGACCTGATACAATCAGGACCATTTCTCTAGTAGTTTCTCTTTCTTTCCCCCCCACCATTCATCAGTTGGAATTGTGCCCTTTCAGCTGGCTGTCCGCCTCTCACAGCAAGTGTGCTTGTCTCCCGAGTTCAGTGGTATTCACTCCTTCATGGTTCAATTTTCTCCAAGGGGATGCTGTCTAACACTTGATTGCCTGCCCACAGAGAGAGCACCATGGCAATATACTTTTTGTTACACTCTTCCAGACACCCCAGTAATTGCAACAGGTTTCCAGTGCACCCCCTGCAGTACAGTGTAGCAGCCAGCTACATTAACTCAGTGCCTTCCTCACCTGCAGGGTTCTGCTTTTGATCCTGACCTCTGTGACTTGAGCTGTCAGATTCATGCCGTCCTTGTCAATTTCACACTGGAAAGCAACAGGTATATGACTGGGGCTGGGAGTATGTTGATCAAGCATGGCATTAGTACATGCCAAAAAACTACCCAGGATACAGTGTCTTATGCTATCAGACAAATATGGTGAAACTGCCAGATGCAGTTGTTTAGATGGGAAGAACAAAGTTTACTCTAGGTCCACACATTTAAAAATGTAGACAAGACCGATCATGTAACTTTCATACTTAAAAATGAGCAAAACTCTGTTACTGTTCTAGTAACTTACCCAGAAAATAGACTGAATATTGAAGTCCATCTGAAAATTCAATAACTAATGTGCTAGATATCATTAATGCCCCTTAAGCCAAATGTAAATTACCGTGGTGCTTCAAATAGAAAGTTAATACTGATACTATCAGATGTTGTTTGTATCTTCTTTCCATGAGAAAATTTAAAGAGGACTTTTTAATCCAAGAATTCCCATGGCACATTGCAAACAATGGGCCCAGTCCTGCACGTGTTCCCTGCAAAAAGTTTCTATTGGCTTCCTTTTTAGTTCATATACAATGCTGCAGCTGCACCACAATATATAAATACAATCTGGGTGAAATCCTGGCCCCTGTGAAGTCAATAGCAAAATTCCCCATTGACTTCCATGAAGACAGGATTATATATAATCAAGTCATCCACTGCTAAAATGCAGCCCCCTCCAGGGTAAGAACCATAATACTGCACAACAATTTTGTTCAGATAAGACTACGTTTTCATGAAGTGAGACCAGTTACCTATGCACACATTTGTTCCCATACCTTCTTGTTGCAAGAGGTAATTTCAGTACATAGGCAAATCATTTAGCTACCTATATGTTAATTTGCACATACAAATGCAGGCAGTGTGCATGCAAAAATACATTAATAAATACACACACACAAATCCATGTGGTTCTTGGACCAATCAATCATTTTCCTCAATCTCACAAGGTGCATGAAAAAATCTCTCTCCTCTTAAATATGCAGCAACTTGTGTCCATTTCGTATAGGGGAGGCCCAGATTATTAAATCTCTGTGCACCATTCCTGCATGACTCTAACGTATCTTACTATGTCTAAAGTAAGTCGTAAATGCACTGACCAAGACTACAGATAGGGCTTTTGAAATCCATTAGTTCTTTCCCCCAGTGACATCTTCAGCCACAGAAAGAGTAATAGAGAACTGTTTAAAGAGTTTTAAAAGAATGTTTATGAAAAACAAAAGGCATCATTGCAAGATACGATAAAGAAAAACCAATCGTTTATTTTTTTATTCACTAAGAAATGGACCTTGCCCCTTTAGCTGACTCAACTTTGCAGATAAGAAATGTAGATGAAATGTGCATTCAGATAAGCACTCACAAATTCAAACAAACAAACCCTCTTATGTAGCTGTTTACCGTGTATTAGCGCCTCAAATAAAGACAGCACCAAAGCCTGCTCTCATTTACCCTCCTCTAAACCAAGAGTAAATCCTCCAACTGAGAATTGGACCCAAGGTTTACATAAAACCAACACACAGGCAGCTGAAACAAATTCATATGAGAGAAAAACGTGCAAAATTCAACTTTTTGTAAATTTGTTATCCCAAAAGAAACTCTGCTCCTTTGCTGATCCCTCATCACCACACTATACATTGGGCCCAATCTTCAGATGGTGCAAATTGGCTCCACCAATTTCCAAATGCAATCTGCTGAAACCTGTGAATTTCCTTATAGAAAGAAGCTGTTAAATTTCCATATTTTTCTTTGCACCTTTTCTGCTGTCCCACAAAATTCTCTCCTTTTTATTTTTTTCATTTCACAAATTAGCACATATGGTAGAACATTAATGAACCTGCCCTCCCAGATAACTACACTTGTGTGAAACCACAGACTTTCCCCCCATAGTAGATTCAAGGACAGCTGATTCTGGGAAGTTTCAAGAAAAGAATTCTACTTGGCAGGGTGAAAGGGTTAAACAAGGTCCTGAGCTGCTGAGAAAATGAGGAACCAAGCTGATATAACGATTTAGGGGCTACTGTTTTTTCTCTCCCCCCCCCCCCCCATAATGAATGCTTCTTCCTACACTGAGTTGCCATAGTTTCAGATTTTTGTGCTTCCCTTGCTGCTGGTTACTAGGGCATTTTTATATGCCCTGATGATTGTGTGTGTCCAGGGTCTGAATTTGTTTTCACACCATCCACTGTCTCCTGCCTGATATTCTACAGTTGGCATCATTATTCTTCTTTACTATTAAAATCACTTCCATTTGGGTTTCTTTTTTAATAACCTTTTTCATTTCTTAATAACCTTAAAATACATTTTAAATGCCCCCTTTCTAGTTTCAATGCTGGTTACTGGTTAGCCTCCAAAACGAATGTAGGAGAATTGGAATTTACAGGGGAACGTAACGACATTTATATTAGTGGAGGCTTTTCTGATGGTGCACACTGGGAGGTGGTAGAAGTTAAAACAAATCAACTTACAGTACTATCTTCTCTCAACAGGGAAATTCATAGAGAAGAGAATCTGGACACAGGAAATATGGAGTGGAATCCCAGTGTGGTCTATGTTTAATGTATCTACCATATAAAGTTATGAAATGGCTTAAGTAAAACTTGGTGTTAATGAAAAGATTGGGACTTACTATTTCCCCATTCACACTATCTTCTTGAAACTCAGATCTCCTATTTTCCTCTACAGCTTCTAGGTGCTTAAAAAAAAAACAACCCTGCAAGAAAGCCTTCTTGTGGTGTCACTTTTTAGATATGGTTAGGGTGACCAGATAGCAACCGTGAAAAAACCGGAAAGCGCGGGGTGGGGGGGTGGGGGGGAGATAATAGGCACCTATATCAGAAAAAGTCCCAAAAAACAGGACTTTCCCTATAAAAATGGGACATCTGGTCACCCTAGATATGGTATATTGAGTAGAGCTGGGGGGGGGGGGTGGGTGGGGAGGGGGACAGATTATTCAGTTTGCTGGCAATTCAAAAAAAATTTAAATGTCATTTTGGATCAAACAAAACATTTTGTTCAACCTGACTTGAAATATTAGGTTTTATTTTGAGCATTTAAAAACCATTTTTGACTATTTAAAAATAACATGAATGGAAACTTTGCAACAAAAACTAATCGTGAATTGAAAAAACAAAACATTTCAAAAATGTCAAAATGACCATTTTTTAAACCACAATAGTCTGACAAAACAGAAACAAATTTACATAACTTTTTGGTATTGTAGCATCTGCATTTTTTGCCTGAAAAAAAAAATCCATATGACCAACTTTGCCCAGCTCTAATATTGAAGAGCAAGGGTTGTAGCTCTTTTCTTAGTTCTGATTAGGCCTTTGATTCAGAGATTACCGACTTCAAAATGAAAAGTCATTTTCCACAGCTGGAAATCTAAAGAGATTCCACTGAATTCAATGGAGTCACTCCAGATTTACACCCACGTAATCACAGCACAATTTTGGGCTGGTTTTGTTTCCATAATTTTTTAACAAAGCCAAAGTCCCCACATGGAGTTTTCTCCCAATGTGCGAGTACAAAACTTATACATGCCTCATACCAGCCCAGTGAGTAGATCTGTATCATTAACCTTATTTTACAGCCTAGTCAATTTAAGGTGCAATGGCAACCACACATAACACAGAGCAATCACTTGATATTTGACTAAAGCATCTTACAATAACCATTATCTCTGATAAAGCTCCTCTAAGTACTAGTACTGTGTATTTTCCAGATGATTTAAGGAAAACACGTATCGGAGGCTCATGATAATTCCAATTCCAGGCTTGCAGGAGTTAAAAGAATGTAGGATTTTAAAACTCTCTGATCTCTTTCTTACTCAACATCTTTCTACACTTGATCTACATGTTGATTTTGCTTCTATTACTTGTTTCCCTCTCTCCCACTCTAGGTTTACATGTCTCTCTGCAATGGCCCTTGCCTCTTTGTGTCCTTGCAAGTTATTCTTTC